>NC_133288.1:20173766-20779079 GCF_005239225.2 Populus alba
ATAATAATTTTTCCAGCTTTGTCAGGCAGCTCAATACTTATGTAAGTATCTTGATACTGAGCTCAATCTTACTTTTTTTTTTTAAAAAAAAAATCTATCTATTTCAACAGTCCATTTTATTGAAATAAGCAGTTTTAATATTTTTATGGCATTTTTCAACCTGGGTTCTTGGTACCTCAAAATAATAAATTTTATCATACCCAAATAACAGTGCTAGTGAGAAGAATGTTCATGGAAATAACCAGTGTTTTAGCAAAATTTTTTTTTTTGTGGGATCCATAATCTATTGTTACTTTATTTTCCACTGTAGTTGAAGTTTATCTTCTTCTGTCCCCCCTTCCCCCTCCAATAGTCCTGTCTGGATGGGGGACCTGTACTTGCTACAAAAAAAGCAGAAGTTAAAAATTCTGCATTCTGTTTTCAGAGTTCGATTGCTCTATTCCTGTAATGCAGGAATTTCTTCATTGTACACTGCCTGTCACACTGGAAATTCTCAAGTAATTTTCTTGAGTCTGTGTTGAGATGTAATTTTGTTGATGGGAATGATGATGGCTCTGGATTTTTTTTTATAGGGTTTTAGAAAGATTGATCCAGATAGATGGGAGTTTGCCAATGAAGGATTTCTGAGCGGTCAAAAGCATCTCTTAAGGAATATAAAGAGAAGAAAGGCACCCTCTCAGCCTCTTACTCAACAGCAAGCTCCAGATGCTTGCGTTGAAGTTGGCCGTTTTGGATTAGATGGAGAAATCGATCGCTTGAAACGTGACAAGCAGGTTTTAATGATGGAATTAGTGAAACTTAGACAGCAGCAACAGAATGCTAGATCTTATATACAAGCTATGGAGCAAAGGCTACAAGCGATAGAGCAAAAGCAGCAGCAAATGATGCAATTCTTAGCTAGAGCAATGCAAAATCCAGCCTTTTTACAGCAGTTAGCTCAGCAGAAGGAGAAAAGGAAAGAGCTTGAGGAAGCAATGACTAAAAAGAGAAGGCGGCCTATTGATCAAGTATCTAGTAGAGGTGGTAGTGGTCGTCGTGGTGGTGAATCGAGCCATATTGGTGGAAGTGCAAACCCCATCAAGGCAGAGCCTTTAGAGTCTGGAGACCTTGAATTTGAAGTGTCAGAGCTAGAAGCACTTGCATTGGAAATGCAAGGGTATGGTAGGGCAAGGAGAGAGCAAGAGGATGGAGTAGAAGAGCTAGAGACACCAGAAAGTAAAGATAGAGAACTTGATGAGGGATTTTGGGAAGAACTGTTAAATGAGAGTACTGGAGGAGATGAAGATGATGTCAATATATTAGCCGAGCGCTTGGGTTATCTGGGTTCAAGTCCTAAGTAGTGAAACTGAACAGTTTTCTGCATCGCTGACCATCATCATCACCACCACCACCACCACTTAATTCCCTCAATGATCATTTCATTGTGGTAGCAGGTTTCCATGGTCATATTGCTAGTTGACAGTCTAATTTGTGTCATTGGATGCCATTAGGCTATAATCTTCACCTGCATTTCTTGCTATTGACAGGATAGGGGAACTACCAAGCCGTACTTACCAGTGGAAACTATCTTGTTTCTGGTGTTTCTAACCCTTGTATTTTCATTTTGCTGTCAATTTCTCCATTTTGTACATCCCTTCTTCTTATTTTCTCCATCTTGGTTAGGTTGCAGCAGTGCCTGGGCAGAGTCTCGTAGTCCTTGTCATGATTTGTCTCAAAGGTTACTAGATATTTTTTTCACTCGCAACTAATCTTTGAATTATGCATTTGATTCATCAGTTAACAGCTTCCTGTAATTTTCCTTGTCCTCGAATAAATGTAGACTGTTGAGATGCTGTTGATTTCGACAAGATGTTGCTGCAAGTTGCAAGAAACCACAACTAGGTGCTTTTGGATTCAAATAACCGATTTGGTAGTTAACGGCGTCGGCTTGATTTTTTTTTCCTTTCTTTTTCTTGATTTGCCTTGTTCTTTATGCAAGGGGAAGAGAGACTCGGTCGGTGATGAAATTCTTGATGTTACATTTGTACCATTTATAGATGTTTTTCAATGCCTCTGCAATTTCGTTCTTGATCTCTCATTTTCAATGGCGGAGGTGCTACCACGGTCCAAGCGGCAGTGTTGATAATGCATCGCATTTCATGGCCAATAACAAGCAAATGTGTTCGTGGTGGCACTTTTGTGGCCGATCGTGGTGCTGTCCTTGAAATGGTTTTGAACGATAGTGCAAAATCATTTTCACAGGTCTCTTTTGGACACCCGACTCCATTGATCTTAGCTTTCTATACGACGAGCTCGTAATTTATCTGGTTTGTTGTTATATGGACCTTGGGAAGTTTGCGCAGAACAAAAATGAAGGAAGGAAAATAATGGCTCTAGTAATCCATGACCCTCTTGAACAGACTTTCCAGGATTAACGTTTCAAACTTTCAATTGCTGGAAAGGAGGAAAAAAGAGGTAAGAGGGGTTGGAAAGAAATTAACGGAGCTCGTGAAAAGTCTTATGTGTGGGTTTGAATTTTGCAATTCCCAGCGCGTTTGTTGTGAAATCTGTAAGTATGGATGTATTAATATCAAAAATAATTTATTAAAAAATAAAAAAAATTATTGGCATGCTTTTCGGCACCATGTTATCGATTTTTTTTTTTAAAGATGTTTTATTTAACAATATATTAAAAAAATTATTTTTAATATTAATATAATTAAAAAATTCAATTAATTTATTTAAAAATGTTGTTTCAAGCGCTTTCTTAAACAAGGTTAGAGCAACAATGATCACCGTCCCTCTAGATAAAAGTTATTTGTTTGAAATTATAGTGTAATATTCTTTTTTAAAATAATTTTTTTTATTTAAAATATATTAATTTTTTTTATATTAGTACATCAAAATTAATATAAATACTAAAAAATATCAATTATTATTTTTAAAATAATATTAATAATTTAATATTTTTTAAAACTAAAAATATTTTTAAAATACATTTAAAAACAAAAACATGTTCACCCCAAAATAAAAGCTAGTAGAAAAAAAAAAAATCCAGTTTCAGTATTTATGATCCTGACTTGTAACCCCACGTCGTGGAATTGACATAAAATCTGGACACAAGAGTTATTATAGGTTGCTAAGTCTACTCAAGTTATTAATTATTGTTATTAACGAGAATTAATTGATAAAAGAAAATCATTGTTATTTTTCTCCCAAAGTATTGTTTGTTGTAACATTAATTTTTTTTAAAACCAATCATTTAACATTAAATTTATTTCAAATTAAACTACATCATTTATTTTAGTTTATTTTTATTAGGATTGTTCAATTTTTATGACCCTAGAGTTAGTAGCCTTAATAGGTTAACTCGGGTTTATTTTTGTTTCATTTTTAATTGATTTTTTTTTTAATTTTATCTTTTAATATATGATTTTGATAATTAAGTTTCATAATTTATTTTGATTTGTTTTTTAATGGATTATATCGGTCTCATGATCTAGGTTTGACAAGTTATTTTGTCTTTTTTTAAAAAAAAAATTTTAATCTTTAACATTGAGTTTGTTAAGAATTGAGTTTTAATATAATTTTTTTATGAGGTTATCACATGGACTCATAAGCTCGAATTGTAAATTTTACATATTAACTTGAGTTGACCTTACATCAATTCAATATGGTGATCTTGATTTTTTTTTTCAATAGGATGTCATCTTAAAGTATTTTTAGTCAAATTATGTTTGTTTGTTTTTTTCTCTATTTTTCCAAGCTATCTTTGAACTTATCAAGTTGATTATGCCATACTGAACCAGTCTCTAAACGATTTATTTTTTTCCTTCTTGAAAATACAATAGCAATACTTGGAAAAAAAATAATAATTTTAAAAACAATCAACTTAGACCCACACAATGTATTGATGGTAAATAATTAAGAGTCATGTCCTAGATAATTTTACATGATCTATATGATAATTTTTATCACTAACAAGAATCTAGAAAAAGAAGAGGGTTTTATTGTACCCCTCCTCACACATCATTTATTATAATTTTTTTTTTTCATTCAACCTTGTCTTCTTCTTTTTGATAATTTATGTTTTGTTTTTCAATTTTAATTTTATCTTTCGATATTAGGTTATTGGAAATTAAACTTCATAATTTTTTTTAATTTTTTTTACAAGGCTATCTCAATCTCAAAACTCGAACACAAGTTTGACGAGTTAACTTAGTTGATTTAATTTTTTTTTTTTAAAAAAATTCTCATTTCTATCATTTAATATTAGATTGATTGAGAATTTGACTTCGTGACATGTTTAAGTTTATTTTCTATGAAATTATCCTCATTTCATGACTTGAGTAATGAAGTTTGACAAGTTAGCTCAAGTTGACTTGTATCAATTTTTTTGTCATTTTTAATCGATTTTTTAAAAATTTAATCTTTTAAACATTGGGTTGGTTGAGCATTAACTTTCATAATTTATTTCAATTTTCTTACTATTGGGTTATTTCGGCTTTATGATCTAGGATGGCAATTTGACAAGTTAACTCGAGTCATTTTTTTAATTGTGTTTTTTTTTCAATTTCATTCTTCAATATTAGGTTTGTTAGAAATTAAACTTCATAATTTATTTTGATTTGATTTTCATGAAGTTGTTATAGTCTCATGGCTCGACATGCAAAATGATAAATTAACCTGTATTAATCCAAATAAATCAAAATATTATCGTCTCAATATTTATAAAAAATATCATTTTAATATTTATTTCGAGTTAAACTATGATTTTACTAGTCATTCGGGTTGCTTTTAAACTCATTCAATTTATTTGGGTTACATTCGAGTCAATCCTCACATGGTTTAAAAAAAAAGTTACTTTAACAAACATTAACAACGTTTAAATATTTTTCATATTAAAATTGTTTTGACTCAACTATCCTGCAATGCAAACTAGTGAAAACTATTCAATAAAATAATGTCATGACAAATATGTCCTTGACTTGAAAAAACATTAAGTTGTGAATCGAGAGCTTGATGGTTTTTTTACCATGATTTAATGTCATTTTATAATATATTTAGGGATGGATTATTCTTTTTAATTTTTTTAAAAAAGTCAAATTACTTAAATGCATAGGGAAAAAAAAAAATGATGGCTTAAGCCCATGGGCTTTAATGTCTTTTACAATTTTTTATTAAGGTTAAATTACTTAATCACTCATGTATTCAAAATTAACAAAACTATCATTTATGGGTGTTTTGATAATTTTTTTAAATTAATATTTTTTTGATTTTATAATTTTATTTTAGTTTGTTTGGAAATTGAGCTTTTTAATGAGTTTTGTGTTTTAGAGATTAACTTCAGGTTTCTAAGGTTAGGTTCGCTTTTTTTATTTTTAAATTTTTTGAAGTTATAATTTTTTAAGTTTTGTCCTTCAATATTTATTAGTTCATAGACCGAGCTTTGTTATTTTTTTTTTAAGATTCTTCACTAATTTAAAAAATAACAAAGGTTTTTCCTAGCATTTTTACCTTCTTGTTCTTTCTTGAATATACTTTGGCTAATTACTATTAAATTGATTGAAAATCAAGTTTTTTTAATTCAATCCAATCTAGAATTCAATGAGTTGCGAGTTTTGGATCCTGGTTCAGGTTTAGAAGGTTTGTTTATGTTTACTTGGTGTATTATTTTTTTATATTTTTTTAAGTTTGTGATTTTTAAATTTAATCATTCATCATATATATATTATTAATGATTAGGCTTAACTTTTTTTTTTTATTCATTTTTTCATATGATTTTTTGATAATTTCAAAATAATCTAAGTTATTATTCTAAGTTTTTTTGCTGTTTTTTCATTTATTAGGTCTATAGTATAGTCTTATTTTTTTTAAAACATTGCTTGAACATTTTTTTTTATCAATAAAAAAAATAAATATAAATATAAATATAAAGACCGCAATAGAGTGCAGACCCAAAATCTTGCTGCATTGTATTCTTACTTAATTTTATCAGCATTTAAAGCGGGGCAGGTGTAGAAGCAGGCGAAATGTTTGCCCGGTGTGATACTATGATATATATATTATATATATATATAATCTAATCATATAATCTTTATTTTTTAACTAAAATTTGCTCTATTAAAATTAAACATTAACTTTCTAACTTTAGTTTATAATTAATGTTTATTTTTTAAACTATGTATATATGACAATAATAATAATTAATTATTATTGTTAATTAAAAATATGTAAAATTATTATGTTGGTTTTCTTATTGTCATATAATATTTTTTTTACCAAATATCACACAGTGTATAAAAAACCCACTCCAACCTTATCTGTTGCTATCCTTGTTTAAGATTTTATTTAGAAATGTAGTAGCGTTTATTTTTTAAAGTATTTTTTATGTTAAAATATATTAAAATAATATTTTTTTATTTTTAAAAATATTTTTTAAGATCAGTACATTAAAAAATTAAAAATATATATAAAAATTAATTTTTAATAAAAAAGATTTAAATCTCTTAAAAATACACATTAACCAGTATTTCCAAACATACCCTAAATGTCCAACTCAATGATCAAGACTTGCAATTTCCACCAGAAGGTCTCCGGTTCTAGGTGGCCTGAGATCCAGGGAAAGAGAAAGCGAAAGGCTTTTTTTTTTTTTTTTTTTTTTCCCTAGTGTATCTAAAAATTTAGATCTTCTATTAATAAAGAGAAAAAAAAGACAGCTGCACCGCCAAGAACCAAAATTGTCAAAATTACAATAAAAGAGGATCGCTTTTAAAAAAGCTGCACTGTGGGTATAGGTGATGATTATACTACAGTCTAATTATTTTTTAAATTATTTTTTTTATTTAAAAATATATTATAATAATATTTTTTATTTTTTAAAATTTATTTTTAATATCTACATACTAAAATAATTTAAAATATAAAAAAAATCAATTTAAAACAAACAAAATAATTTAAATTTTCTCAAAAGCATGAAACCACTACAAAAACAAATGTTGTCTTAATATATTTTTTGATATTCATGGTAACTTATGTGATTGTAATAAAAAAATATTTTTAATTATGATTTTAAAAAAATAAATTTAAAATAAATATATGTTTTGTTAAAACTACCTTGATATGAACTATTGCATGTAAAATAAATAAAAAAACAAATTATTTTAGCTTTTATGAAATTAACATTTGAAAAGTAATTGGTAATTAAACCAATATAAAAAACAAAAAAAAACTAGTTAACTAACTAAATCAATCTTCATATATAATTAGGCAAAAAATAAAAATTATTAGATTTCAATCAGTGTCTTAAGCCTCGATTTGATATTTATGTTGGGCACAATTTGATTTTTTTCTTGTTTAAAATTAATTATTTTAAGTTTTTATATTGTTTGATATGTTTATTTTAAAAATAATTTTTTTTAAATAAAAAATATTATTTTAATATATTTCTGAGTAAAAAATATTTTAAAAAATAACCGTTATTATATTTCTAAATGATTTTTTGAACAATATAGTCGAACATAGTGACGGCGTGCAAAATCTCATATAAAAAAATTCGGTTTAGCAATAGTTAGGACTTGTTTATTTCTGTGTTTTTAAAATATTTTTGAAAAAAAGAATCTAATTTTTTTATTTAAATTAATATTTTTTAATATTTTAAAATTATTTTGATGTATTAATATCAAAAATAAATTTTAAAATATAAAAAATTTTATTTTAATATATTTTTAAATAAAATTTGATTTAAAAAATAACTGATCCTCTTAGATACAGCTAGCAAAATGGCTTCACACTACCGTGAAAAAGCACCTGTCCGTTTCAATGCTCTTGTGAATAGTGCCGGCTGCCGGGCGCTTGTTCGTGGGCTGGGCTAACTATTGTCAAAATTGCAGGGAGCCTGTGTTCGTAAGCAGTCCGCTTACAAAAAAAAATAAAAATAATTCTCTAGTACAGAACGCAGATGTCGTTTCAAAGCGAACAAAAGTCTGCTTACCCAGTCAAACTTCTGCAGAAACTGACCGTTATTACCACCAATAACTGGTAATTAATGCTATTCTTTTACTTGATTAGCGTAATTAATCTCCTATAATCTCCTTTCTATAAGCTCAATCCCATCCATATATTGCAGCAGCTTCAAAATCTCTTTGCATTTGTAGTTATTTTCATCTCAGTTAATACTGATGACAGAAATAATGATGCTGATGATCTATTTGTTTAATCTAATTTAATCTGTTAATTTATTTATTTCTGTTGAATTGGTCATTTTTTTGGGATTATTCACTATTACTTGTTAGGTTTATTGTGAGTGCGTTGATGCAGTCATCAGGAATTGGGAAATTTTCCAAATTATTAATTTTACGCTATGCAAATGGATTTTCTATTCAAAACTTATGAGACATTTAAAAATTAGGAATTTATACCATTTGATGCAAGTTATGAAACCATGAATTTATACCATCTGTCTTTGTCTGAGAATACCATCGACGCTGAACATTGTAATGCTGATTTCGTAATTATTTTAAACTTTTTTTCTTGTTTGACTTATTTTAATGGCACGTTATGGCCATTAGCATGCTTCACAATCATCTGTACTTTTCTTGTGTTTGTTCAAACTGTGGCCCTACGATGTTTTACTTCTAGATAAGCTGACAGAAATTCCTTGTCCCAGTTCTATGTGAGGTGAACACAGAAGAAATTCTACAGAAAGCATGAATCCTTTGTTGGAGGGCTTCCGAGAGGAAGCTTTGTGGTGAAAGGGTAAAATATTTTAATTATTCTTATTCCTGCCATTATTGAGTGCTGTCTTGAAGTGAGAAAATGACTTTTTTCTTTGATAAGGGAGGAATGCACCTGTCCCAGAGAGTAATACAGAGATAAAATGGCTGTCAATTTTGATATCAAGTAGTAGTAAGTCATCTTGTGATTCAATAGCAAGAAGAAGTTAGTTATCATTTACATGGAAAAAGTTTGAAAAACTTTTATGACTGCGTGCTATCACCTTTCCTTTTATATTGTTGTCTAACACGATGATTTGCATCATGAAGATACTTCTTCAAGTTAATAAAATGATTCTTTTCTTATCAATAAGATTTGTCTTGATATTGGTTGATTGTGTCATCTTTGTCGCGATTTCTTGAGTTTCCAAAAATTTTGTGGGTGGCATTATGGAAGATACAATGTAACATGCTCGAAAGAATGTTTCAATTCTCTTTCTTTACGGTAAGGCATCAACATAATGAAGTAGTTGTTAGGGAAGAAGTTACTAGTTGATTCACCTCCATCTTCTGTTGTCCAAATCAACATAAGAATTATCTTAAGAAGTAGAAACAATGAAATCGAATGACCTTGTTAAAAATCCAAGCTTCAAAACCTAGTTTAAGTTACTATAAAGGAAAAAATCATGTTTTCTTATAAAGACATGGTTGCACACTTGCACGGATATAAGCTGAGAACAGCATCAATTGCATATTTAGCTCCCATGTCCTGAATAATATATTGTATTTTGATATATCCTTGTAAAACTGTAATGCATCTCACACTGTTATAGTTTCACTAAGAAAAAATTGATGATGTAAGTTTTTTGCTGGTGAAAACCAGAAGAATCTCTGCTTAATTCATAAAAAAGTATGGATCATATGGACTATAGATTCAGTAAAATTAGGAGCAAGTGGACTAAGATAACTCATGCAGTAACTATTTATTTTTAAGAGCTAATCTTTCACAAAGATTGCCCTTGCCTTGACATGGACACATCACTAACCAGAAGAGTCAATAAAACATTAGTGCCAGTTGGCATTCTTATCATGTAATAGGCCGTCCAAATTGATGGCTACTGACCCTAGGTTGAATCATGTCAAATTTTGTCACAACTACCTGCTTTTCTTGTTAGTTGCTGGATTCTATCATGGATGCACGCACATACACACATTTATCTTCACAAGTGTACATTTGCAATTTCTTTTTGGAAATTTTTCGTTTCAGTGTCTCCTTTTGAGAAGTCTTTTACTCACCATCAACAAGGAATGTATAAATAAATGAGTACATCAGCAGTAAAGTGCCTGTGATACCACTACGGACAAGATAACACAGATTGTTTGAAATGGTTTAACTGTACTTAGTGTTGACCCATGGATCCACCAGTGGAGAAGAGTAATCAAATTGAAAAATTTGAGGCGGCACGTGAGGATACCAAAAATTATGCGGGGTGCAGTGATAGCATTGCGGTATGTTAACACATTAACTTACAGAAAGTCTAGCCCATAACAGAATTTGTTGGAGGAGAAGCCATGTAGTCAACTCCATCTAGTTTGGATTGAGACTTAATTGAATTGAATTAAGCAGTGATAGCATGCTGTATGGAAAATAATGGTGTTTGCTCCATGGCAACAACCATTAGAATATATTCACATGAAACTTTTTGATAGTCTTGTAACAAGCAGTTAGATAGATTTTGTACCCTATGAGAGAAAGTAAAATAGCATCAAATGCCATCGTCATCATTTTGATAATGAATCCAAAAGTGGCTTACTCTGTTTTTGCTGGTTTATGCTGGACTAGCAGAATTTTGAGGTTTTCACCGGTCTACTTTGGACCTCATGTAAGCATATGCCTGAACAAAAGATGATTCAACATTTCGTTACCTGCAATGCTTAGAGGACATGGTAAGTCAGATGAAAGCTAAAACTGTAGTTCAAAGATTAGTCTTGTTGCTTCAATTTACAAGTTCGAGTGCCTTATTGCTTCTCCCATATGTAAGAGACACCCTTTTTATGTTAGGTGCCCCATTTGCTTCTGTTACAAACGGGTGTGTACCATATGACCTTTATGTGAGTAGTTTCCATGATCAATAAACCTTCCATCTAAGAAATTTCAAAGTTCTTTAGATCAGCTGTACTCTCAACAATATAGTGTGCCAAAAAAATTACATGTAGCTCATAATTATTTTCTGAAAAGAAAAACAAGGTTTTCCTAGTTCTGCCATATGCCGAGATGTAAACCTCCATAAGTGATTGTCATCCTTAGGCTTCTCATTGATTTAAAATGTCAAGATAGTAGCCACTGAGTTCTTAGCTATTCTTTTATGACTAGTAGTGTGTTGCAACTATATTTATGAATTAAATAAACAAGACCAAACTTGAAAAAAAGTTTGAGAAGAAACCCAAAAGCATTTGATATGCAACCCGAAGTTGATGTTTTAATTATTTTTTTAGTTAATTTTGGATTTTAATTATTTATTTTTAATTAGTATTTTACTTTTTAGGTATCCTAATGCTAGATAGATTCTGTTAATTATATAAGTTTTAATTAGAAATAATTTCTTATAAAAGGTTTAGTTTTAATTATAAATCATTTCCTATAAAAAGTTTTAGGATTAATATAAATAAGAATATCTAATTTATTTTAAGATCAAGTTTATTATTCAAACTTTTAATAAAATTATAGAGATTTTTTTTTTTTAAATTTATCTATAGTTTAGGTCTATAACCTTAGCGGTTGAGAACCTAGCTTTTATCCATTCTATACATTGCGTCAATTGGTATCATAACAGGTGAGTTTCTTTGATGGACGAAGATGATAGCAACCCACTTTACCATGCAAGAGTGGAGGCCTCTCAGGTGTTGCACAGGCCCAAAAGCAAAAACTTGATAGTTGAGAACAAAAGTCTAATTTGGAGCAAACCATAGTAGATCTAGCTTGACTAATGGGTAATACAAACAAGGATCATGAAGAGAAGAAAAATTTACCTGGAAACTTACCTTGAGACAAGCTAAATCCTAGACCTATTTTTGAAGATCCACCTAGACAACTAGTTATCCATATAGAGGGTGTTGGAGGATACATTTGATGGGGTCATAGGACTTTAGCATTTAAAGACAAACCACTATAACAAACACATTGATTTTAGCATCAAGATAAAAATATCAACATTTAACGGATATTTGGACATAGAAGGGTTTCTTGATTGGGTTGCTGAATGTGATAGGGCTAAAAAGTACTCGGGTTTCTCGGAAGATAAGATAGTGAAATTGTTCGCATATAACTTAAAGGGTGGAGCTTCTTTTTGGTGGAAATGTCAGAGTCAGACATATACATATTTAAAAGAAGAAAGACAACATATTACGTCATAGACATGTATAAGGCGGTTGTTAAATGAGAGATTCTTTCCTCTTGACTATGAGCAATATTTGTTCTAGCGGTACCGAGATTGTTCACAAGGTAATAAATTTGTCAATGAGTATATAATTGAATTTAAAAGGCTAACAGAATGTAACAAGCTCCACTAGATAGAGAATCAATAGGCTGGAAGGTTTATGAGAGGGTGAAAACCAACAATTCAAGTTAAGATCGGAGTATAAATGTTGTTTACACTCTTTATGGCGAGGAATATTGTGTTAAAGGCTAAGATGCTAATGAAAAAGAGGGTTTGTAGCAGTAATAGATTTGACAGGCCTGATCCTTCTAAGAGGCTGTAAAATGAGACAAGTAGATTCGGTCTTACTAAAAAAGGGAAGACAGGGCAACCATCAAGGCCAACTCCAATGAGGCCCAATATTACTAGTTTTGACAAGACTTTAGGAAAACAAGTTGAAATGAACAAACCAAATAGTCACCATGCCAAGCCATGATAGCCAAATGCTTTAAATGTGGAGAACCAAGACATCGTTCATGTGATTGTATGAGACAAAAATCAGTCAATCTAATCAAAAGGCAGTATGGGCCAGAAGCCTTCGACGATGAGGGTGAGTTATGTAAACCTAATAGGGGTGATAAAGAAAATTTGTATAAGCATGATGATGATGATTAGAGAAAATTATGTGGTTAGAAGATGCTGCCAACACCAAAGATTTTTAAGGACCTGTTGTACCTTAAATAAAAACTTGTTTGACTTAATATTGATAATGGAAGCTGTGAAAATATTATTGGTAGACTTACTGCTGATAAATTTAAGTTAACACTAGAACCTCATCCTGAACCTTACAAGAATGAGTGGATTTAGTAAAAGAGAGAAGGGTAAACCAATGATGTAGAGTACCCTTTTTCCATCGGAAAGTATAAGGATGGGATGTATTGTGATGTGGTAGATATGAATGCTTGTAGTTTAATCTTCGATAAGGATTGACAATATGATCTGAATGCTAAACACCCGGGCAGAGGTAATTTGTATAAGATTAGGTAGAATGGTTTAAATTATACTCTTGTACCTTTAAAGGGAGAATCCAACCTTAAAGCTTCTGAAATAGGGGAAGGCGTTCCTTACAATAACCAGTTTAAAGCTTGAGATTCATGCAGAGGTACAAGAAACTAGGCAGATTCGTGCACTGGGGCAGATTCATGCATTGATTGTGAAGGCATTGGTGGATGAACAAGCAAAAGAGAAATGAGCAGACATTGTTGAAGCAATTGAACTTTTACTTGTTGAGTTTGGGGAGATTATCATCAATGCGAGACATTCAACATCAAATTGATTTGGTGTCGGAAGCTAGTATTCCAAATCTAACATTATCAAATGAGTCAATAAGGGTGATATATTAAAGGAGAAGGTAGAAAAGCTGTTGAGAAAGGATTCAAGAGAGTTCAAATCCTTGTATTGTTACAACATTATTGACTCTAAAGAAGGATGGCAGTTGGTGCATATGTGTGGACAGTCACACCATCAACAAAATAACCATGAGATATAAGTTTTTGATTTTTTGGATAGATGACATGCTTGATCAATTACATTAAGCATCGATTTTTACAAAGATTGACTTGAGGAGTTGTTACCATCAAATTCAGATTTGGCCAGGTGACGAGTGGAAGGAGGGATTGTATGAGTGATTGGTTATGCTTTTTGGGCTTTCTAACACACTAATCACTTTTATGAGGGTGATTAATTAGGTTCTACGTCTTTTTATAAACAAATTTGTGGTTGTTTATTTTGATGATATTTTGATTTATAGTAGATTTGGGATTGATCATGTGGGACACTTGAGGAAGGTGCCTGAGGTGTTGCTGGAAAATAATTTATATGAATCTGAAGTATAGTTTTATGATTGATGAGCAACTGTTTTTAGGTTTTATTGCCAGTGTAGATGACATACATGTTGATGAGGAGAAAGTTCGGGCTATTAGAGATTGGTTAGCCCCTAAAACACTTAGTAGGTTCGTAGTTTCTAGAGGCTAGCTAATTTTCATCGATGATTCAACCAAAATTTCAGTAATATTATGGCACCTATTACTAAATGCATGAAAAAAGAGATTTGATTGGGGAGAAAAGATAGTAAAGAGCTTTGCTTTAATCAAAGAAAAATTAAGCAAAGCTCTGGTTTTTACATTTTCTGATTTTGATAAACTGTATGAGGTAGAATGTGATGCCTGTGGTGTCGGGATTGGTGGAGTTTTATCCTTAGAGAAGATACCCATGACATTTTTTAATGAGAAGTTGAGTGATGCTAGATTAAAGTGGTTAAGTTCTATGTTGTTTTTTGAATTCTTAAGAAGTGGGAGCATTATTTGATTGGTAAGGAGTTTATGTTGTATTCTGACCATAAGGTGTTAGAATTTTTACATAATTGAAGGAGAATAAGTAATAACTTGCATGCAATCACTTACTTACAACGGTTTCTAATCAAAATTATATATAAGGTTGAAGTTCAAAATAGAGTTGTTGATGTTTCAAGTAGAAGTGCAACATTCTTGATTACTCTAAGAAGAGAGATCATTGGATTAAAACTATTTAGATTTTTTTATAAAACCTTAGAGTTTTCTCTAAATTTTTCTATAGCTTAGGTTTGTAACTTTAAAGCTTGAAAACCTTAGTTTTATTCACGCTATATGCCCCGTTAATTGATATCAGAATAGAGTTGCTAATGTTTTGAGCAAAGAACAACCTTCCTGGTTACTCTAACGTGAGAGATCATCAAATTCAGACTATTCAGACTCTTAATAAAACACTAACAAGTTTTCTCTAAATTCTTTTATAGTTTAGGTATGTAATCTTAGAGTTTGAAACTCTAGCTTTTATCCATGCTCTACACCACTTCATTTTAGACCTTTTTCAACTGCAATGGTATATTGTTAACATAATTATTGGCTTTATAAATTAAAGTTGAAGATTTAATGATTCTAATCTTATCAATATTGGTCGGGTAATTTGAGCTCAAAATCTAACTAGTTGAGTGACATACAATGTACAAAAGTAGTAGATTCTTCACCAGGATGGTTTGGTTAGTTTATCCTGTTAAGACATTAACATATGAGGAAGAAGTTAGGGAATAACTTTGTTTAGTTCTACTTCTTCAATGAACTGGTTTTATGATATAAACTTTAAAAATTTAAAATATGAAATGACTTTGGGCTTGTATAAGTTAAAATTTCAAATTGTAATCAATCAAATATGTGATGCATAAAACTTGATATTCTGTCAGATCCATATGATTTATCAGGACATGTGGTGGGGACACCAGACCCACACAATAAATTACACGAGTATATGGACGAGGATGGCATATGATGACCTAACTTGTCATTTTTTGGTTGGGAGACTGAGCCTATTCATTGTTTTATTTTATTTATTTGGGTTATTTATGTTAGACAATTTTAATTAATGGGTTAAGACCAATAGTTGGATGTTTATGTTATTTATATGTTTTTCTTTCAGTTTGTAAGACAATTTTTGATGAATTGAATAAAACTTACGGAGATGCAGACTTTTCCAATCCCCATTATTTTCTTTTCTGGCTTTTTTTTTTCCATTCTCTGCTTTTAATTCTTAGCTTCTTTCTTTAATAGCTTTTTTCTTTCTTTCCTGCTTTAATTTTTTTATTCATTGTTCTGCATCAACATGATTGGATATTCATACTAATTGAAACGTTATCTTAATCATGTTTCACTGTCATGTCCTTAAAAAATATGTATGTTTGAGTATTCATTTCCATAATATATTCCACAGGGTAGCTAATCAAAATATATTGCTTACTTTAACAATACCTTCAAAAGTGGTCCAATGAAGCTGGTTTTTGGCTGGAAAAAGTTTAAACACTATATTTCATAGAAATTTAAGAATTTTGCTGCATTAAAAATACGGGGATTGTAATGTAACTACATTGATCTTGAAGCAGAGTAAGAGGAACAGAAAATTGAGTGGCATGAGATACCCTGCCAAGTGACTATTTAATAATTGAAGCTACTACTTGAGGAGTCATGGACTCATCAGGAACAGAAGGGTCAACTGAAGCACATGACGATTGATGCCAGTTGGCAATCCAAGCATGCGTGTTACAATTGTTGGACACTGGACAGCCTTAGGCCAACCACTTTTTTGGCTCCTGGCTGATTCTCCTGTGAACTGTCTCTCTGCACTTGTATGCCACACATAAATCTTTGATGAAAGCTTTGGTCTTGCGAGTTCCAACCATCTCATAGATGCAAGTTGGAAAACTTGAGAGTAGTCATTCATTAAAAAATGACTTTTCAATGAGGCAGTGTCGGATTGATGATCTAATTTTTCATGCATAGTCCATTTCCAAATAGGAGTTTGATTTGGTTTCTGTTTGGTGAGTTGAGTGCATGGGGAGATTGCATAGCAAATAAAAGTTCTTGCTCCATGGAAAGTATTCATTGGATTGGGTGACTGACTGAAACAGACAAATGTTTTGAACTTTTAGATGGCCGTTTAGGAAGCAATGCTTATAGAGGTTTCTCTGTTGTCTTGTGACAAGGTAAACAGTTTCAAGTTTGTCCTCACCGATTTATTGCAGAAGCATCCAAAGAGGTTACAGAGAATCTAAAATTGCAAATGTTTTTTTCTTTGCTAGAGCATTTTGATGCTATTGAGTGATAGCAGTGTCCTGTCCCGCCTACTCAACTTTAATAGCAGGCTAATACTTAGCTTAAAGGTTTTAGTCAAAGAATTCAAGTCTCATCGTTTACTCGAGTCTCCAGAGTTTGCTGATTTTGATTGTCTTGTTTATGTTGTACTTGCAGAGTTTTGGGGACTTTACTAGTCTGCATGGACCTTCCATTGCACACACCTGAAGGGAAGATGATTTAGCATCCCCGTCGCAGCAACTTTGGTGATGAGTTGTATGAAAAGCTGCTGCTTTGGCTTGCAGGTCATGATGGTTACTGACACCTAATGTGTTGCACAGTGTGCTTCGATTCCTAGGGTCTGGGCATGCCACAAGACTTTTATCTGAGCTACCAAAATCAATCAAAATCATACATTCGGTAGATGCATCCTATTATCGTTTTTATTTTTTTTATTTTTTTGGGGTGGGGGGGGATCCCTATAGTCTCTGTGTGCATTTTAGGCGTTTCAGACGACTGAACAGGTCAAAGAGGAGTTAATCAGAAAGTGCGATCTCTTGTATCATCATCAAACTTGTTTTTGGAGGTCTCATCAGCCATCACCTCGCTTCCTGTAGCAAGTTTGTTCCACGTCTTTTTATGATTTATCGATGCTTGTCTTCATCTGGTTGCAGTGGAAAATGCATAATAGCAGGATAAAGAGTGACGTTTTATATGATCTAGTAACCAATTAAATAACTTTTTGGTTCGGATACAGCAAATATTCGGAGGGAAGTTCCGGGGCAGAAACCAACCTTTTGTTCTTCAAAAATCCTGCTCGCAGTCGGAAGTTTAGGCTTCGATAAAGGCACAGAAACAACATAAAATTTCCATCTCTTAGTGAATCTCCTACATTCTAATTTGATTAGACATGGTTCCCCAATTGAGAGACAGAATTACGACTATCATCTCGAGTTTGGTCTCTCAGAATGTTACCGACTGTTCTTGAAGAGGCAAATTTTTATAGTCCATCGCCCTTCAGAACTAGGTAAAACAGCAGTGTTTGAATTCCATTTTATTTTTGTTTGGCGGTAATGAATTGTTAGGTCAAAAGTTGTCGGGCAGCAGCTTGTGTACATGCTGTCGAAGCATGTTTCATGCTCCACCATTAAAAACCCAGAGTGCTGAAATTCCGGGTCTCACTTTCTCGGACCCCTGTTGAGCTGAAAATTAAAAAAACACAACAAAGAACTCTGATCTCTACTGTCTAGAAGACCGTTGCAATTTCCTTGAAATTCCTGAGGACTGGAAAATCTTAGAGAGAAGCTGCTGCCTGCAAATCTAGTTCATGAATCTGGGCACTGAGCGCTGACCAGTGATCCAGTAGTCTTTAGCCGACTAAATAGCAAATAACGCCAATCAAGTAATTAAGAAGGAAAGTGGCCGAAAACAGCCAAAAACTCCAAATCACGTCATCAAAATTATTAGGATACCATTCTATGGTTCCGTGGTCCTGCTCTTTAGGTCTTCGTTTTTCTCATCCGTGACCTGCAAGATTTAAATATAACATTCAAACTAGATAATCCAAACTCGGTCCTTGTCTTCCTTTCTACTGGTGCATTGACCCAAAATTGAGAGGAAGGAGATCTCTCATAATCACAGTGATGCTAGTATAGGAGCTATCACGGACCCACTCTACTGTCCCTGCTAAAAATCCTGCAAGTGTATACTCAGCTCAGGGACTTTGAAAAGGCTCCTCCTCCTATTCGATGGTGATAAAGGTGTAGAAGATGGGGGATCAAATAATTAATGCCTTTACGAGCGAATCCAGAAATTCAAAAAATCCATATGATTTTTTCTGTTCGTCCTCTCAAATCTTCTTTCGTGGATACATGACACGACATGGCATCATGACCCTCTTGTCTCGTGAGGTGAATTAATTTCCAATTCTTAGGATGACTTTGATTTTTCTATGTTAATACTTCAATATCATGCACGACGTAAACCCTTTTTACAAGTCGAATAGAGAATTTCGAAGCTGCTATGGACAACACTAAATCACATTAAAAAAATAGTTTTTTTTTTTCAAATCTCAAACCTTTAAATCGAAATCTCAATTTCTCAAGAATAAATTGTGTTTTTTCAAATCTTAAATTACAATCCTAAACTATATATATATAAAAATTAATTGTATTGATTTTGAATATCAATAAGCATCGAATCCAATGATCTTTTTTTTAAAAATAAGAACCCACCATGTAGATGGTGTATTGTTGTGTTTGATGCAATTTTGGAAATTGCCTGGCGACCAGAAATTAATATCATTAGCTGAAAGTCAATTGCTATCGGCACTTAGTTTGGTTATGTGACAACATGATAGTCTTGTAAGCACGTGAGTCTGACACGTGTATCGAGGCTGAGGGTGGATCCAAACTTAAGTTCTCGTGACTTAAAACCTTTCTCGTGAGGTCATCATGTGTCCCTAGAGTAGGGCCCGCTGCTCCTTCTTGGTCCCTCCCTTGTTGCTGTCATCTTGGGCCGTCTGTGGATTTTGGGCCTGAGATTCTCGTCATGCCCCCATGAAACTGAATCGTCCGTACCTATATACGCGGTACCAGCTTGCCAAGGTTTTTTTTCCCCAAGGAATTTGATAACAAATTCAATTAAATTACAATTAATTATCATTGAATCTGCAATAACTAGTCAATTACCATTGAATCCATGTTTATTGTCAAATATCTCGAGATGGCTAATTAAAAAACACCTCTTATTTTCATAATGAAAGATTTCTTTTAGTCTTCCCCACGTTAAATGATTAAACCTGATTTAATATATATATATTGACTTAGTGATTTAATAATCCTGAGTTTAATTTAAACCTAGATTTATTTCAAATAACTTTATAAAACTTAATGAAATCTAGTCGGATCATCTTTAAAAAAAAACTTTTTAAAAAAATAAAATAACATAATTTTGGATAAAATTATTGATTCATGTAAAAAACAACTTTTAGTCATCCTTTTAATAAATACAAAAAAAAGAATAAAAAAGATATTATTGTTGTAACTTGGAGTCTCCTAAATCTGCATGTACATTTCTTGTTACATTTAATCTTGAATTAAAATTAAATGGTATATATATATTCAGATATATGTGTCCTTGTTCATGATTAAGGTTTGAAAACAGAAATCTTATTTTCGTCGTGAAAGTAAAAGATACGAGGTTGTTGGGTGACATAATAGGGCATCTAAAAATACATGATGGTTTGCACTTTGCAGGGGTTAAGTAAGAAGAGGTTCAATTACAGTAGGGTAGTTGTTGAGAGATCTTGGATGCCGGCATGTCCTCCACTGCTCGCTTTCAAGTCTTCTCGGACATTGATGACATCTGATCTCGGCAGTGCCTGAGCTACTTGACCCTACGGTGACTAAAATTGTGCCTTAATTGACCGGGGCGCACACCTTCAATTGGTATTATTACATCAAATTAAGCTGTGTTTTTTTTGTTGTTATTTTTAGCATCGTCTCCGTCACGCGTAAACTAAATAAAACAAAACCTACTCAGCGATGGGATTTTGGGGCTACCGAATTTGGAAACGGAGAGAAAACTTTATTTATTTATTTTGGTTCTTAAGAACATAGCAGACGAATAATTGACTGTCAATTTCTTTATGAAAACAAAACCAGTTTTTTGTTTTTATTTTTAATATCACTTAAAAACATCATCTTGTATTGGTATTTTTTCACAAAAAACAAGTTGAAAAACAGAAACAACAAGCCTCGTAGACATGATGTGGTGGTGTTTTTACTTAGCTTGGCTGAGAATGTTGGTGCTTAAATTCCTGTCAGTGCTGTGATGTAAAGACGAGTCAGATTTAGGGTACACATATACACAATAAGGCTGGCGTTCTGGCGCTGAGCATTGCCTTTTGTTTCCATACAAATCACGGGAGAGTGGTCTAGTCTACACAGCAAGGGGACAATTAGGAAAATGATAATAAGATCTTGAGGGAGGAGCTTACCAGAACATCCATCCAACAATGGATGCACTAAGCAATTATGTCGTTCGATATTGTGTCCTTGGGATAATATATAGGAAAGCCAAACCTAATTAATTGCATGAGAGAATCTGGCAATAGAAGAACCCGTGAAGAATAAAATGGCCCACAGAGGGGCTATTCTGCTTCCCACTGATCAATATTATGCCTCCCTGCATGCACAAAGGATAAGCAACTGTGTGTGTGTGTGTGTGTATTACAACAAGAAACATGAAAGACTACAACTAGATGAGCATCATGGCTTGATATGAATTATTGTATTCTTCAAAAGGTCATCATTTCATACTTGATATCTCCACTGATCGTGGAAAACTTGGGTTCCACTTATTACAATCTAGGCATCTAATTCAGATTTTGATAAAAAGTAATTAATTTGCTTTCACAGCCTAGATATATGACAGCTAATCTAGTGTAGTAATTCTACCACGACATGTTGAAATTTTTGCAGGCAAGGTACCGGAAAAAATGGGATTAAATCTTGAGAAATGGTGGGGGAAATGTCACACCGATAGATGGTGCCAACCTTAATCCTATCGAAGACACGGTTTCACTAAATCTTGATACATCAGCTGTCATAAAAATACATGGAGCAAGAGAATTCCAACACAAATGGGATTATATATTTATATATGTGTTGCGTTTTTCTACAATTTAAACCGGCAAGAATTTTCTACAGACAAAGACAAACGAGAGTGCCGTGGTGCCTCAAATTCTCTACAAAGGGTATTCTTTAAATGATCTGGAGTTTGGTAAGTAAAAAGACTAGACCTTCCACGTTTATTTGTCCACGATGACAGACTATATTATTAGTAACAATTTGTCATATAATATATATCTGTTAGGGATGACTTGTGATGGCCTCATTCAGTTTCCGGTCTGATATTTATCTCTCTTTTTCAAATGTCCAATCTGGTGCCTGTTTGCCTCATTATTTAATTTTTATAGTGTCTAAGTTAATATTATTAAAACCATTCAATTAACATAAAAATAAATACAAAAAAGAGAGAGGCCAGAATTTTCCTCAATTAATTTATATTATTATTATTATTATTTTAATCTAGATACAAAGAACTTGTATATAGATTAAGCTGAAAACATTATTTTACCCTTAATAAATAAAACAAGATAAATATATTATTTAACAATTATAGTATGAAGATGATCAAAATAAAAAAATTATATAAAATCTTTCATGTTTTAAAATGATCTATTTATCTAGTTAATTTAGATAGTGTTTAGTTGTTATCTTAATAGAATGGAGATTATAAAAATGAAAGAGATGTGTACTCCAATCCTTTCATATTTTAAAATGATAAAAAACTCACTAAATTATCTCATGTATATAATTATATTTATAATTTTTTTTTTTTTGTTTTTTTATATCTATCTTTTTTTAAAAAATACTAAATAAAAGTAACCCAAAGTGAACTATGAAGCATAAAATTGATCTTGTTGGTTTTAGCCATCTTTTTACTCGCTTTCTTTGAAATTTATCCTGAATAATATAGAATTCTGCATTTTATTCATCGATCCACATGAGAGTCATATCAATATTCTGTATATCATGGATTGAAACTTTTTTTTTTAAACCGAAAGACTTTGTGCCCATCTGAGCTATGAATTGTGTCTAGATTGCATCACCCTAGCTAGCTTTTTTGGCTTAAAGGTGAATCAATGAAGCATAAATCTCATCTTATCCCAAAAGATAAAAGCAAAATGAATCTCACCCGAAAGACAAATCGATTCAAAAAAAGATTTGTAGATCAAAAGAAAACACATTGGATTCCAAAGGATTTGTTTAAGAGCAACACTATACAAATATTATAGATGGCCGTATTTTTTTAGGAAAGGTCTAATTGTAGATGGGCCCTAAGTATCTTACACGACTAAAGTGTTATGTACGGATATAGTTTGCATGGTTAGCACTTGAGCTGCCATGTTTAGGCCACACGCATGATTTTTTAAGGGTATTTAAAAATGTGATGATGATTATTTTTTAAAGTTTTTTTTATTTAGAAATATATTAAAATAATATTTTTTTATTTTTAAAATTTTATTTTTAATATCAATATATAAAAAAATTTTAAAAAAATTAAAATAAAATAAATAATTTTTTTTATCAATCTTTGAGTTGAAACCGCAGATCCGGACCGGGCCTAAAGGAAAAGAATATCCCTTAAATCGCACAAAGACGTTTACGGCCAGTACTTTTATTTGCGGAAGTTCAGAAAAAACAGGAGCATTGTTGTCTTACGGGGGGGGTAAAAAGGTCAATTGATGCTATATTTCTTCATTACTTTAGATTTGGGTTTGGAATAACAAAAAGTTAAAAGGGAAGAAATAAAGAAGAGAACTTCCAAATTAAATTCCTCCTCCTTGGTGGGGTTTGGCTTGAGAAATTGCACTGTGTACTAGCTAGCTAGGATGTAAGAGAATAATAATTACAAAAAGATAGATTGACAGAAAGGGAGAAAAATCCTCAACAAAATTATGTAAAACGAGAAATTGATCAAGATTCCACAAATTAAACTCAATTGTAACGTGAAGAAGAAGAAGAAAGAATAATGTTCTTCTGTTCACAATGCTTTGAAAGTTTTTTAACTATAAAATCCTCTTCAAAAACTATAAATTGCTCTTAAATTACTACGGCATGAAAAAATATATATATATTGTATAAAAGAGAGAATTTGAAAGGAAAAGGAATTGGAAACTAAAAAATTTTATTTTGATATCAACAACTCATTAAAAAAATAAAAAAGTTAATTTAAAAAAAAAACTCTTGTAAAATGAAAAAACCAAAGTTATTAATCCATGGTTTAAACAAAGTGGAAGAGCCCGTCAAGAAGCCAATCATGCTAGTTGTGGGGCAGAAGAAAAGGTTGAGAAGAGAAGAGCTATCTATCCATCTCTAGCTCTTTGCATGCCTTTACCATCCTCAAAGCTTTTTAAGCTTCTCAATCTTCCAGGCCTTCCATAAGCCAGCCGTCCTTTTAATATCATGATTCCATTCAAATTAAGGTCCTTTCTAGGGTTTGGGTGTTTTATAACAGGAACAAAGGAAAAGACAGAAAGTGCCAGCGTCATCCCTTCAAAAGAAAAATTATTAAAGAAATACTTGTAAGTAAAGAGAGAGTAAAAAGAAAGAAAAAAACGTTTGAGTGGGGTAGGGATTCTTCTTCCTAGCCTTCGCTTGCCTCTCTCTCCTGAGTACAATCGCTCCTTTTTAAAAAGAAATTGTATTTTTCATACCATTATTATTTTTTTCTTTTTTGTATTTTCTATAATTTGCCACCCCCATCCTCGGTCCGCCACTGTAATCATAACCTCCTGTACATGTTATCTAGAAGAGAGATACTGATTATTTCTCTTTCGATTATTTTTTCTCCTCTTTCCTTTATATAGGCATAAATAGACAGAAAGGCGAGTTATTGGGTAGTAAAGGGTTTTTAAGGAAAAACAAACTTGCTGTCTGGTCTTTCTATGTTTTATTGCATGGTGAACCCTCTCTTAGCTAGCTTATTAGTTGATGATCTTTGAGAGGGAGAGAGAAGTTAAAGAAAGATTGGAAAGAGATATATCTGAATTGTGCTGCAGATTTGCTCAGAGAAGCAATCCATGGTTAGATAGCGACTCGGAGAATAACCCATCATGATCACCATCTCCTCACGAGATTTTGGTTTTGCTACCCAATGAATGATGCCTTTCTGCGTCTATAATTCACTGCCACCTGTTCATCAACAAAACTTTGTTTAGTTTAGTTGTGTCCAAAGCTGAGGATTCTCTATTTCTGGCCTTGGTCTTTCATCTTGTTGTTGTTTCTTCAGGAGTGCAAAAGTGAACACTTGAACAAAGGTTACTCCAAAGAAAAGTGTTAGCTAGCACGAAATATATCAAACAAAACAAAACAAAGTGGTATCACTTCTTTTTTTTTCTTTTTTTGGAGTTTTCTTCTTCACGGATATGTTCCCTGCAGCCATGTCCAACTCAACTTCTTTGTCTGAAGAAGCTAGTGTCTCTTCTGGCACCAGAGTTCAAGAATTTTGTAGCTTAAATCCACTGGCTTCAAACTTCTCTCCTCTGCAGCAGCAGCAGCAGCAGCAACAAAAGATCATCAAGAAGAAGAGAAGCTTACCAGGAAACCCAGGTAGGTTTTTCATTTAGACCCTCCAATCTTGTTTCAGACAATTTTTGAAATTCTAATACCATAATATAGAAAATGGTTTCTTTATATATGATCTTGCAGACCCAGATGCTGAAGTGATAGCATTATCTCCAAAAACCTTATTGGCTACCAATAGATTTGTGTGTGAGATCTGCAACAAAGGGTTTCAGAGAGATCAGAATCTTCAGCTTCATAGGAGGGGCCATAATCTTCCCTGGAAGCTGAAGCAAAGAAACAGCAAAGAAATTAAAAAGAAAGCTTATGTTTGCCCTGAGCCTACGTGTGTTCACCACCATCCTTCAAGGGCTCTGGGTGACCTTACAGGTATCAAGAAACACTATTGCAGGAAACATGGAGAGAAGAAATGGAAGTGTGAGAAATGCTCAAAGATCTATGCCGTTCAATCAGATTGGAAGGCTCACTCTAAAACCTGTGGAACAAGAGAGTATAGATGTGACTGTGGAACACTTTTCTCCAGGTAAATTTCTCTTTTTTTATTCCTTCCTCTAGTCTTTTTATTTTGGGATTTCAAATTGAATATTTTTTTTCCTTTCTACACTTACGTTGGTCTCAAAGTCCTATGCTCCCTTCTTTACTTGTTTTTGATGTTTTACAGTTATGCACGCACTTTATATTTTGGATTCTCTTGGGATTCAAAGAAAATTTTGATCTTCTGTTTAAAGTGGGAAGTCCCATGTCTTCGCGATGGTCTTTGTATTTTGTTTCAGTCTGTTCTGTTTTTGTGGTTTGTGTTTTTTTTACAAGAGTGGTAAGCTCTGCATGGAATAATATATCTGGAGCTTAAATGCATTGGCAGGTATATCATAGACGTGGACACCATTAATACAAGTGTCTGTTACTGCTAAAACCATAAGAGTAACTGAAAGCAAAGCTTCTGAAATCTGAACCTGCCAATTTCAAATTTTGAAAACAACAAACAAGACACTAAAGAGAACAATCCACTTAAATCTTTTGTTTTATGTATTGTTTTGTCTTTTAATTCAGGACGAGTCAGCTAAGTATATTCTTGCCTGGGGGTTCTGTGTAAATCGTCGTCATCCAGATTGTTTAAAAAAAGTTGGATCAATGCCATATTGCATTTACCTCGAAGGGTTTGACGTGCATTTTTTAACCGTGATTCTTCTTTTGGTACTTTATAAATTGAGTGATGACTGCAGTCTCAAAACAATGATGAACATCTGCTCTTGTCCAAGAAAAAGGTGAAAAGAAAGCTCTTAATTTGCTTTGGGGGGTTTTCATATGGATGAGTAAGAACCGTGATGATTTCTTTCCCTTGAAGAATGCTATGATTCACTTGCAGAAAATGCTGAAACTCTGACCTTTCATCATGACAAAAACTGATAAATCTGCAAAGATATCTGATGTCCTAATTTGCTTTCATTTTCTTTCATAAGCATTATACAGCTTTTGGCCCTTTTGGGGGTTTCAACTTTGAATTGCATATCTTTGTTACATGCATGAGCTCAAGTTTCAAAAGTCATTTATGTCATCGTTGTTTACCAAATTCTTGAAATTTTGAGCCTCTTTACCATCCAAGACTACTATTTCTGCATGCATAAACACCAATCAGCTCTCTCTCTCTCTCTCTGCACTTTAGTTTTGACCAAAAAAGATGGTTTTACTTTAGTGTTTTTGCTATAGCTTTATGGCAATCATGGCACGCACGGTCTTGTGGTCTGTCACCCTTTGAAGGAGTGCTACAAATTAAGATGAAGTAAATTAATCAAATTAATTACCTTTAATTAATTAGAATAATCAAATTCACATCAATATATCCTTATGATCTTCCTCATTCACCTTTTTTCCTGTTTTGGCTACCCTCCTCCTCAGCATCGTGATAAGAAAAACATAATATACATTCGTATTTAGAAAATCATGCTCTACATGCCCTCTGCGGAAAGTTTAGTTTAATTAAATAAAAGAACGTGGTGTTAATTGAGGTTTGAACTCCTAATCACTTTATATGTAACTAAATCAAAGAAATGTACACTCGATAACTAATTAAGAACTTAAATAGTTAATTACAATGTCAAAAGTAGTTTTTAGAGTAGTATTTTCTAAAAACAATAATCAAATGTATTTAAACTAAGAAGTTCCTTCATCAATTATCCTCCTTTTGTTAATCATCAAGTATCAATCACAAATTTATTTTGGTTTGTGATGATAGTGTTCACTGATAATCTCTTTATGTGCTTGCATTGTTGAAACTGCAGGAAGGATAGCTTCATAACCCACAGGGCATTCTGTGATGCATTAGCTGAAGAAAGTGCAAGACTCTCAGCTCACCAGCTAATCTCCACAGATCCAAATGCCCAAGCTCTCCTCCTTCAAGCACACCCCATTTCTCTCTTCTCCGCCCCTAACCCTACTCATCAACAGCAAATCTCCCTCACTTCTGCTTGGGACCCGTCTCGCCATCACAACCCTAATAGTAATAACCACCAAAACCCAGTTCACATCAAGCCTGAAACTCACAACCATTTTCAAATCCCTCCTCCACTTCTCCAAGAACCACCACCACCAGCATTGCCTAGCCACAAGGGTTTGTTAGCCTCAACCTTCCAAAGCCTATCAAATGCCGCCACGTCATCAGCAGCATCACACCACTTGTCAGCCACTGCACTCCTTCAAAAGGCTGCAAGTGTGGGTGCCGCTCAGACCTCAGTGGGCCACAGCCAAATGACCCAGCTGGACATGGGCGAGTTGGGATCAGCGGGCCAGGTTCATGTCAACTCAGCGAGTCACGTCGCCCAGGGTCCTAACTATAACCTTAACAGCCTTGCCACGTGGCAGAAGAGTGACCGCCTGACAAGGGACTTTCTGGGTCTGACCGGTGAATGTGGGGATGATCATGGCCATGCTGCGAGTAATACAAATGGGAGTAGCGGGGGTGTTAACGCTAGCATGAATGTGAGGGAAATCCTAACGTACACAGGGGGTGTAGGGTTCCACCAGCAGCAATACAATGAGAGAGACCACTCACTGCTGAAGCCCCACGGTGGTTTTGGATTCGCTCAGCCTTCTGCCTCTAAAACGTGGGGTGATTGCTAGAGAGCCCCCAAAAGTAAAAGGGGCTAAATGGTAATTCCATTTACTCCCTTCAAAATGATCAAGTGCCCCTTGTCTCCTAGCCGCGAGAATCTAATGAAGGTCTTTTTTTTAAGAAATTAAGAGCCTTTCTTATGCCATATATATGATCAACCTCATCTTTTATGCAGCAGCTTCACAGCAACATTTTTTTTTTTGGGTTATCTCTCTTAATTCAAGAATATGCTATTAGCCATTTCCCATCCTGCTTTTCTGTTTTTATCCTTTGCCCTCCTCTCTAATGTTAGATTTAGTTATGGTGATTAAGAGGATGGTGGCTTCCTTGTAATTTTGCTGCGGAAAAATCATGTCACAAGCAGAATATAAAGATGTGCGGTAATAATGGAATTCCGTGGGATTTGTTTTTCTTGGCTACTGTTTTTTATACCATTTCCTTGAGGACTTTTCCCCCTCTCAATCTAGACAGCTATACGTACATGAAGGTCCCATGTCACTTGTTGATTTCTAGGGTTTAGGCTTGTAATTTTGGAGGATCATATCTAGCTGATTGAAAGATCTTGCGTTAGAATTGAGAAGGGTTTAATTTTAAACCAAGGGATTCTTCTTTTGGAACTCGTTGTCAGTACTTTTGTGTTGTTCAAAGAATATACAAACAAAAGTGGGCATAGGAGACAACTACCACTCATAGGCCTCACTGGCCCTATGCTAACCATTATGATCTTATTATGAACAAAAAGTTTATCTTTTTTTTTTGTTGGTTCAACTCTTTAGGCCCCCCAATCCCTTTCACGTTAACTTTAACTTTAATGCTATAAACATATTTATCTCACGTTTGTTTTTTTTATTTTAAATATATTTTTTAAAAAAATTAAAATATTTTTTAAAATTATTTTTTTCATGTTTTTAGATTATTTTTGATATTTTAATGTTAAAAAAAAATAATTTCTAATGTCTCAATCCCGCCACATGTTTGGTAATTGCAATTAAAGTTGTACTTAATTCAAGCTTAACTTTGTGATGTTAAGATTAATAACCATAAAATATGATTGTTTAGTAATTGCAATGAAAGTTGTACTTAATTCAAGCTGAAAAATATGATCATAAAGCGATCATAAGTAGTTTTTAATTATTATTGTCTTATCTTGGGTTATAAAAAAAAATATAATTTCGAATATTTCCTATTTTGAAAACACGTAAATTTTGTTTTTTTATTTTTTTATATTCCATTATGTAACACATATGTCGTCTAATATAAATATTTCGAATATCTTCTGTTTCGAAAACACATCAATTTATTTTAAAATTTATTATCTTTGTTTTCCCAACCAGGCCCCTTTAAGAGGTTAATGTGATTGCATGTTCCGCTGGGTGAAGGAATAAACTCGGATCGTTCATGTTAATCAAGCAAAGAAACCTTTTTCTCTATATACAGTTAACGATGAATAATGCTAACGGCAGCATATATGGAGGTTCCAGACCTCCAGGTGAGAAGAGACGACACTTTGTATGTGCAAGGAATGGGAATTACGATCCCACCCTCCATTACCAGTAAAAAACAGTGCATGAAAAATGGAGGGGTTTAAGCTTTAAGAAGAGGAGATGTTCTGGAAAATAATATTATGGAGCAGGAAGACGGTACTGCATAATCAAGAAGTGGCAGATGAGGTAAGCATGCATATTGTCGGTGGAGGGCCTTGCCTTGCACCCAAGAAATTTACGAATGTGTCCTTTACCCCCCACCCAGAAGACAGTGATAGCCCAGTGGTCATTTTTCAGATGTCTCCTTCAAGTTTCTTGCAATAATTCTCGTGATTTATCTGGAGAAAAAATAAATAATAATCCTTCCGACTCAATTTTAGCCAATCTACAGGGCCATAGATATACTTAATGGCGCAATCGTCTCTCGGTTTATAGAATTTAGGCACGTTAAACTTGATGATTCGTTAAAAAGAAGAAGAAAAAAAAAGACATCAATGGCTGCTTCTGCTATCGAGATTTGGTCAAATTCGGCCACCCTCCTGTCGGGGAACTGATCCAGCGGAATAAATAAACAAAACAAGTAGCATATAAAGCCAATCGCCTCAGCAAGACTTTTATTAGGATACAGAGTTTTTTCTCTTAATTTTCTTTCTTTCCATTGGAGGCAGAAAAGAGGGTGTCGAGGTATTTGTATTTGTAGAGATGTTGATTGATTTGTATTTGTATATGATTTCCTGTAACATAAAATAATGTAGATGTTTGTTAGCACTTTTTCCATACAAATTCACAATAACGTAATCTATATATATAATCATACCTCATGTATTTTGGATTTTTACTTTTTTATTTTTATTCTAATTCTCAATGTGTTTGGTGTTATATATAATAAATGATATTTTTTAAAAGTATTTTTCATCTAAAAATATATTAAAATTTTATTTTTTATTTTTTATTTTTTTTTTTTTTTTTTTATTTTTTAAGCATTGCATTAAAAACACTTAAAATTATATTAATTTGAAATATTTTAGAAAAAACACTTATACAAAATAAGTTAAGTGTTTGTTTGGGACAAATTAGAGTTTTTAAAAATTTTGATTTTTTTAAATTAATTTTTTTATATTTTTAAATTGTTTTGATGTTAAAAATAAAATTTTAAAAATATTATTTTAATATATTTATAAATAAAAATATTATTTTAAAATGCAACATTAGGTGAAAGTAATTCTAATACCCCTTTTCTGCCGGTGACGGGTTTCGGCGTCCTGTAATTACACGCCGAATGAAAAATTTGCAATGAATAAAACTCCGTTCAGCTTTCGTCCAAATGACACCAGTAATTTCAAATTCAACAGCTAACCCGAAGTGGCCTTTTGTAGCTCAATACAATCTATATTAGTGACTAATATTGGAAAATCTAGCCTGGAAGTACTGGTATTCTTTTCTCCTTTAAACCAAAAAAAAATAAGCTTTTTTTCCGGATAACATCGAATATTTGTGGCAACTCATAGGCTTATTATAGCTAGACCTTTTACTTTACAATGGGATATATAAAAAAAAAAAAATCCTACTGCCTAGCTCTGAGGGAGTCAATAATGTTTTTGAATGAGTCCAGTTTTCATTTGTTTACATAAACTATGCTAAAATGGGAATCCTTGAACCTTCTGACGAAATTTCAGGCAAGTCCCTTTTTTTCTTCTCTCTTCTATCAAATTCCCATCAAGGATTCAAGAGATAGAAGCAGTTTCCAAGAATTTCTTTTTCGTCAATCATCACTCTATGGGTACTAGGGTTTTTTTTTTTTTTTTTTTGTGATAATATCAAAGAAATGTAGCCTTTTCTAAAGAGGGGTGTAGATGGATGCAAAACCTACTACAAGCGTGAGTAAAAAAAAAGGCTACTAAGTTGATGGCGTATGTGTATTTGTGCGAGTGTGGTGGTGGTCCGAGACGTAGTGGTACTAGACCAAAAGATAAAAAGAAGAGAAGAGAAGAGAAAACGAAAGAGAAAAAATGTCAACGGTTATGCAAAAGATACTCGATACAACTTTGAATTACATATCTTCGTCGAGTCTTCTTTCTTCGATGACCTCCTTGGCGCCCTTTATCAATTTCTGTGCGCGTCCCCATGTTTGATAGAGCCTTTGATTGGCAGCTTAACCAACAGCATTAACATTCCAATCATTTTTCTCTACTTTGTTTCCATGACCCACCAGACCAGTTGATCTCATGCTTGACCACTCGAATCGATCAGTTTAGGCAAATTTTCAATGTTAATGATTGGAAGAATCATGTATAAACTGATTTACATGACGTCCACTCGAGTGGTTTAATTAGTATGATGCCAAGAAGAACACAAGCTGACTGCATTTCTGTCTTTATTTTTATCTTATATAAAATTATATGTTTGAAAACGCGGCTGAAACCAACCGACGCAATCACCCGCAGCAGAAGAACTGCAAGTTACGAGCCATAACTTTGTATATTCGATCGCTAGGAGAATGGGGCAAATTCTTGTTACCATAACTTTGTATATTCACTAGGAGAAGAGGTGGTGGGTGTTGTATGGTATATCCAAGCTTTTAGAAAGTATAAATGTAAGATGCAGGGTTAAGGTACAATACATGCCATTTGCCTCCAGAAAAAGACTGCATCTTTTTTATATCCCTCTGCTGCACAACCAGACAAACCAAAAGCTTCTCGTCCATTACCTCTTCCCTTTTCCTCTCTCAACATCCTTGCAATCTTGCATATGTCATCTTCCATCAGGGAATCTAATCTTAACAAACCCTCCTTTTCCCTCTTTTCTTCCTTCCGGCCCTAATAATTACCAAAGCCTTCTTTTTCCATGCTCTTTCCTCTTTACTCCTGCTGCAAATCCCCATGCAACGCACTCTTTTCCACACAACCCCTCCAGAAATAAATTTAAAAAAAATAAACGAAAAATACACCTCCATGTGACCGCATTCTCTTTATAATCTCCTCGTAAATTTAGACCAAGTCTCAGCAATACGATCGTAATAAAGAAACGACAAAAGGTGAGAAAACCAGGCAAGCGAGTTATGTTGCAACTATATGGTTACATTACCTTTTCTTCTGGTTTGTGTTAACTGCTGAGATGCTTGCTGGCTGGATTAATCATACATGATGTCAGATTTTTGTCCAGATATACGACACTTTCTCCAGTTTTGCTCTGATATTAAGACGAAAATCGTTATTTAGGGAAGATATTGCTGTTGATGCCATCTGCTTAAGCGTTCTTGATGGAACACCATTTAATTAAGACAGGGACATGAAGTTTCGTAATTCAGACTATACATTATACAAAAAATTTATCTTTTGGAAGCGTATCATTAGGGTCAAATTACTTGGGATAGCATGGCATATTGAAAGCTGTGAATATACAGCACTATTCAAACTTGGCAATCATTTATATTTCTGCAGCATGGATGACTCGCATGTAAAAGTACCGATTATGACAGGAAGCTTCTTCTATGGAAATGCTTTGCTCGACTCTTTTAATACTGCAGGTGGGACCGATTCTTTCACGATGTTGCATCACTGCATGGCTTATCATCTAATTGATGGTTTGGGAACGTCAATGTTCACTCCCAAGAATTTATCCAGAGAATCTTTAAATGCCTGCGACAAGAAAATAATATGTCAAATTCAGATCCAAAGTTCTCATGAGTCCAATGCATCAGAGTTGCTCAAGATAATCCCCATCTTTAACAATCAACTCTGTTTCAGCAGAAAGGGAGACTTTTAGAATGTATTAATTTATCTGTAGGCGTGCTTGGAAGACTTTATTGTCACTCGCATATGAATCGAAGGAAAAGATGACGATGCTGCTAAATAATGCATATAAAAGTTCGTTTGGACGGAGATTGGAAAATGCAAAGAACCAAAAAGAAAACAAAGCCCATGAATAACTTTAAAAAGACTGCTCATTTGGGAAAAAATCAATGTGGTCAAAGTTGAACTGGATCAGAAAACTATAATGAGAGTAGAATCCAAATCAAGTTGGATTCAGCCAGTACAGCTTTTAATTTGAAAAAGAAGACAAATCCAGACCCAGAGAATCTAATCTGTGAATGCAATGATCATGCATGGCAATACTAACATGGCACAGCACTAGCTCACCGTGCAAAGTTATACTGAGAAGAACTCGAGAGGGACTTTTTTCACTGATACCGAAGAATGGGTAAGAAACATGGATTTCAGGGTTCGCTGCCCTCTCTCTGTTTTTTCTTTTTCTTTTTTTCATCTTAAAAGGATCCTGGCTAAGTGCAAAGAAAAAAATGTTTTCACACTAATTTTCTAACCTATGCGTGCTACGTGAACTCCATCACCAAATTCCAAATCTGGAAGAGCTTCATTATTTGCAGGATGCAATAAAATCATGCAGAAAAATGCTTCATAGCATGAGACCACTAACGGATCAAAATGGAATCTACATCAAACTGGAATATAACAACTCCAAAAGAAACTTTCATGGTGTGTAGCTACTAGAAATGTATACTTTAACCTTAAACTTCAAATATGATACTTTGTTGAGATTGGGCCAATTACAGTAATGCTTGTGAAAGAATGCTCCAAACTTAGAAGATCACATGTGATGATTTCTCCTTTGAAAACACCATTCAAATCACAAACAGAGACTGTGATGTTAATGGCATTTTAATATATTAGCATAAGTTAAAATGTAGTATGAGACACTCTCCACCTACTATATTAAGTTGTTTTGTTTGTTACTCGTTGCATTTCATTATTATGTTGATTGACCACAAGTTAGGCCTGTTTAGCCATTACCGAATTATAGGCCATGGAAGTGAGGTCCTAGGATAGAGAATTTGGAAGCAATCCTACCTTTCAGCTTTTTGATTGGATGCTCTAGCACTCAAGCACTTTTATTCCTCACTCCATAAAAGTAGTAAATAAATTAGTGAACCTAATGCAAAATGGATTTCACATGCAAACATAAGTACCTAAATACCATACCTTATGAAATCATAAATATACATGATAAAATATGCAATTTATGTAGTTCTGCCAGGCATTTTCATGAAGAAAAATAACATTACCTGGAGAGCAAATAATTCCTTTCCATTAAGGATTGCTTCCATTGCAGCAAATTGGTCATCAAATGCACCATAAAAGCCTTGGTAGAATTTGTTCCTGAAATAAAAAATGATAAATAGCCGAGTAAATACAAAGATTATAGGTGTCTTCTTCTTTCCTTTCAAGAAAAAAAAAAAATCTTCATGAATTTGACAGATACCGATCATCTTCTGTTGTATGTTGATCAACCTCATCAAACTTCCTTGTAAGTACCTCTGCTCCTACTGGTGAAAGCAAGTGCAGTATCAGAGCCTCCAGGGTTCTTGGAAAATTGTGCTGAAAAGAGTGAGATGACATGAAAAATTATTGAAGAAAAAGGTGGGATGGTGTGTTGGTAGCCGGGTATTTCCTACAGTTTTAATAAGAATTCCATCCACCTATGGGAGCTTTATAAGGAGGTGCATACTCACCGCCATGGCAAGGAGGACATTCTGAAGAGTGCTTGGATCAAGGGTCCAAAGAATTTTAGCAACTGGATCATCCTCGAGGAAAAATAATTTTCTTGTCAAAGTTTTATCGCATTCATGTTTCACACTGACTTTAGAATCATTTGGTGGAGTTGATTGAATGCATTGACTTTGGTCGGTGATGTTAACACAGTCATGAACTACAGAAACAAGTTCTTGAAGGGCCTGGAGAGAAAACGGTTCCAATTCATGCAACTTAAGGTCCTTCCCTTGTAAACCCTGTTTCTTGCATGCCGGGTTCAAGTCACAACAACCATGATCTGGTACAAAATTATCAAGATCAGTCTACAGAAAAACATGGGAAATAAGCTGGGTATTCCTTTGAGTAAAATCTGAAAGGGTGAAGAAAACCTAGTGGTATAATTATCAGAACTGACCTGCTCCATTACTGAGCAGCTCACATGTACACTTCAGTTTCTCTGTTCCAGGAGAAGCCTTGGGGAGTACTTGGTTCTGTCCTAATTTTAAATATAATATACATGTTGAAATGGTTGACAATAAACTTGTAACTCGAAACAAGATGCATGAAGGAAAAGAAACAGGACAGTAGACTCCCCAAACTTAGTGGATGAAACAATTTTGAAAATTTCATTAATGGGTACTCTTTAGTAAACAGACTCTGCACATGATATTATTTGAGCATCAATTGTCATAAATTACTGAAAAGTTTTGGTGGAGACTTGTGATTTCAAAGCTTCTTCGTCTACAAACAATGACAAACTTTCTGAAAGCCTCAAAAAAGTTATGTTCACAATTTTATCTGTTAGTGGCCCTCGAACTTTTCAAAGCTCAGACATAAAGAGCTCCTCAACCATTAATTTGTTGAAACACTTCTGTCCTTCCACTGCAAATGTTTTTTGCACTATAGAAGTGTGGCTGATGAAGAATGCTGCAAACCTAAGGATGTCTCACAAAGGAATTATACATGGTAAAAGAAATCATGTAAATCTAATGGGCACAAGCTAACAGAAAAAACATTTTGCAGAGCCCAAAAACAAGAGAAAAGGGTCTCCACTAGGAATAAGCATTATTGCAACATCTGATGTATCAAGGAGAAGGACATACCATTTCTTTATCCATCAATCTTGAATTTATAGCATTGATTCAACGAGCAAATAAAACATGTTAGAGCAAAACAAAATCACAGAATCAAGTTAGCTTAAACTGCATTACCAACACCAAACTGAAACAGTTGCACAGGGAAAAAATGGGAACCAAAGGAGAAACAGATGAAACATTATAACATTATAAGACATAATGAATCAAGAGTACCTTCTTAATATTCTTCGCAAATAATAAGCATCCATGTGTTCTAACATGTTAGACATTATGTTGGACCGCCACCAAAAGTTCACAGCAATGGTCAAATCATCACTGTCTACCTGGTGGAACCTGTAGCAATTGGAGACAACAGTCATCTCACCTGACTAAATACCAAAAGTGAGGTTGAGTTCAAGAAATAAGTCTAGTGTCTTGATAGTGGTGTAATAAGTTTTGCATGCATAAAGAACAGTAGAATCAGAGAACCATTTTAGTAAGGTTCTGAGTAGCAAAACACAGTAAAAGAGAAATGGTTAAATTTGGAAACGATGTTTGCAGCATTAGACAGTTACATAATTGATTCTTTGTTGACCTATTACATCACGAAAAAAACCATGGTAAGAGGAGGGAATAGTTGATGGTACAAAGCATAAAAGGCCATGTCAATGTCAGTCATGGATAATTTAAAAAGAAAGAATCCTAAAACAAATTATTGCATGGACAGGACAGCTGATACAGATAGCAAGAAGTACAATACTGCAACCAAAAGGCTCTAAGGTAAAGAGAAGATCAACAATTTTGAAACTAAAATGGAGAAATGACCTGAAGGTGTGAAAGGATGCATGAAGGAGACTCAGCTATACTAGTTAGCATTAATGCCCCTCAGTTCTGAACAAACATGCATAAACCCCACTTCATGTTTGCTGCTGAAAAATAAATAGCTTCTATTTGTCAATTCTATGAGATGACTCACACATATCAGACAAGATGATGAACAAAGCAACCAATTTTTCTAGGAGCAGGGGAATAGTGATCCAATAAGTTAAGAATTACATCAATTTCATATTTTGGAAGTCTTTCCTGGACAATAATAAGTCTTTTTTTTAAGGTTTCTTAAATTAGAAAGCTGTTGGTATATTTTTAAATTTTTACTTCCTATGTTCTGGAAGTCTTAGGTTTACTTCCTATGTTTTGGAAGTCTTAGGTTAATTCAATTACTTTTGGTTATGGATCATTTTCTTTATGTCACCTTCAGGTCTCAATTCCTGCAAAGTGTTTACAGAATTCGACAGCAAAACAACAGCCACCAAAACTCTTATCTTTTTATGCTTTCCTCCCCAAGATCAACCATAACTCCTAATTCCCCATTCTCCACCATAAGAATTCATCAATCTCTTCAACAACACTACCACCTTTTGTGATGTCTGTGCAATAAATTTACGGATACATCCGTGATACAACACAACAAAATGCATGAAAGAAAGCAAAATAACATCTCAGATTTCTTGTAGTTTGTTAAAGAAGTAAAACAAAAGGCCAATAACAAACTTGAATAAAGGTAAGAACAATATCAGAAGCTTAGCATTATATTCTAGAATTACACGAAGAAGGTTCCTAATAAAGGGAATTTTCTCATAAGCATCGTTATATTTTAAACCTTACCAGCCTTCAGGAATGAAAAGGGCATCACCTGCATGAAGAATAACCTTCTGAGAGTAGTCCATGGAGCATTTTGCTCTCGGATACAATGAGAAGTCAGGGTTTTCCAGAGCAATAGAACTGCCAGCCAGAAGAAGACAGGTTGACAGTTACAAAACGATAATTATAAAAAGAAAGCAGTTCCAAATTTCCAGTGGCTAAACAAACTTTACAGGCACTACATTTTCATACCCTTACAAAATTGAGGAGGAACAGAAATTAATTTGCTGTTGCTCACAAAAAAGTGGCATACCTGTGGTTTGAGGCCTCCCCGTACACAGGCATTGGATATAAAAATGGACTTGCAGAGGGCGGCCATAAGACAACTGCAATGAAGAAGTATTTGAACAAAACAGAAAAACAAAAGAAGCAAGCTCTAAATTATAAATAAATTGCTAAAGGAAACTGTCTAAACCAGACATAGGCAACGGTTCAAAGTGCAAGCATGACATGGAACTAAGTGTGCAGGAAGAAAGCATTAGCATGCAAGATTGGAAAAGAATTTGTAGTTTCCTTGCAAATAATAGAATCCTGACAAGGGCTATTAGCATTGCCATGAATCTATAACTTGCAGCTAAAGAGAGAAAGTCGCTATAGTTGTAGAATGGACAAGAAGGGGGCGAGAGAGAGAGAAACGGAACCTTGTTTGCTGCCAGCAACTACACATAGCACGTTATGATGTGGATCATAGTGGGTGCTTGATCTAGATTGAGCATTATTCATCCACAAATTGACAGAAGCTAGTTCTTTTGTTTCCAAAAAAGTAGGCTGCGAAAATCAATCAACGGTAACTAGTTAACCATGGAGACCATTAGACTAAACAGCAACGGAGTGAAGAAAGAAATGCACAAACCGTTTGAATGTCTTCCCTAAGACCTTCAAGTTGAACCCTCTCTCGATCCTCACTATTCATTATCGGCACCTGGACACAGACAATTACAATTTTCACCCTAGTACTAACTCAATATCACACAGACTCAAAAGCATTAAACAAGAAAAACAGCATTCAATATCTAGAATCCGCAAAGTTCCAACCTGTGCTAGATAAATTTGCTGAGGAACATCACCGGAAAGCATACTTTCCTGATCTACATCAGTAACAGCATCCTGATGCCTTTCTGATTGCAACAAAGAACCACCACTACTGTCCGTGTTTCGCATACTTTGCTTGCAAAAATCAATAAACGTGGAAAACGGTAACTGAACCTACAACAGGAAGGGAAAAAACACATATAGTAATAAGAGGAAGGAAACTCTTAAAAGCTCAAATATACGATTATTACTCGAATAAGAAACTGGCACAAAAATTACCCTTTCATGGCTTCTAATATCACCATAAAACACAGGTGCAGTTTTAGATAGCATAGCTTCCACGGTAGATGATCCTACCCGTTCCTAAATTTCAATTAATTAACATAAAAATTAATCATAAGTTCAGTTCCTACATTAAAAAATAATAATAATAAATTATAAAGTAACCTGCAAGTAATCGAGGCCGCCATTAGCCGGATTCCACTTGACGAAGGCTTTCCAGTCTTTAATGCATCCATTAAAAACCTTTCGAGCAGAGAAATATAAACTAGGTAAGCTCTACTGGACAAAATAGTATTGATGGAAAGCTCTGAAAGAGAGGAGATGTGGTGAAGGAATTGAATTACAGCGGGGACGTTTTTGGATTCGATTTGAGACGCGAATTCTGTGGAAGAAGGGAGCTGTTCGAATCTTTGGATTTGTAAAGACTCTTCCATGTTATTTTCTTCTTCTTGTTTTTATTGTTTGCCGCAGCTACGAGGGAGGCAAGGGAGTGAGAACTGAGAACGTCAAGTTGAGGTACGAACCTCAAAGACTGTGAGTGAGTGTGACTGTGTGAGTCGCCTAGTCAGGATTATTGGATCCAGTATGACCGGTTATACGAAAAACTCCTGCGCCGGGAAGGGAAACGTGCCAGTTGTTACTTACGGGAATATAAGGCGGTAGTTTGGTAAGGGGCCAAGGGTTGATTGTGGAATTTAAAAGTTTTCGTGGTTTTAATCAGTGCCAACTGCCAAGTGTTTATGGGCCAACAGTGACCTAAATTACTGGATCATCGGGTATTGAAGCCTTGGTTTCCAAGCCCAGTTTCTGTGAACTCTAGGACAGTGGAGATTGTTTTTTTCTTTGAGAAAAATGAGGGAGTGGCTTCTTATAGTTTATTAAAAATATATTCGATTGTTCATTTTACCGAGCAATTGGCTAAATTAAAATAATTTTATAGTTTATTAAATAAATCTATTTAACATTTTTTAATAATTTCCTTGTTACTAATTGAATAGTATTTATTTACCTTCAAAAACTGACAATGTGTTTTTAATATCGTAATTATACAGTATTATTAGTAACCAACATAATTATAAAATAATTAGGATATAATAAATAAAAATATTTAATATTTTTTAATTTAATAACACTGTAATTATAATATCTTCTAGCAATCGTAAAAATTGTTTGATGATCATAATAGTTCATTTGTTCCTTTTTAAGGGAGGCGTTACTAGCTATATATCATTATATTTCTAGTTTTATTTGTTTTTACATTTTAAAAAATTAAATTTTTTTTTATCCTTTTATTTTTAAATTAATATGTTTTTAGGTTATTTTAATATACTGATTTCAAGAATAATTTTTAAAATATATTATATATATATATATATATATATTATTTTGATATATTTTTGAGTAAAAAAACCTTTAAAAAACAATTGTAATTACATTTCTAAACATGTAAACATAACCTTCGTTGTTTTTATATATTAAATGTCTAAATAACCCTTGCGCAATGAGCCTCTTTTTAGTTTTGATGTGAGGCTAATATGGGTATTTGAGATTATAAGTGTTTTCATTGTATTTTTGTTTTAAAATGTTTTAAAAAAATATATTTTTTTATTTTATTTTTAATATCATTAAAAAAATATTAAAAATATTAATTTAAAATTTCTGAAAAAAGACGGTCAAACGGCACAGGCCCTTGAAATGCGTGTTGATCCAGGTGGTTTTCTCAGTTCTAGCTTATTTTGGGTCCTGGTATCGAGAATAGGATTTTGAACGTTACATAGCCCAAGTGCGCAATTAATATATTCAGCTTCTACTTGCCAAACCACCAACCAGACAAAAGGGATCCATTAATTTCTATCCCATCTTGGATTTTGGATAGGCATCTCAGACCGCTTCTCTGCTAAAAAAAATAAATCCATACAACTCTTTACTGTAAAACTTTAGTTGAGTTCATCCATCGAATTTATTAAATTTTAATTTTTTTAATTTTATATCAAAAAAATTTTTTATGTATTTAGATTTTTTTTTGTTAATATCAAAAATAAATTTTTAAAATATATATATATTTTCAAGTAAAACATACTTTTAAAAATAATTATTACAATTATCCCAATCTAAAAAATACCATTCATAACAAACATTCAACCACTCCTTGTGGTGATAATGTAGCTTCCATGGTCATTCTTAAGGTATTTTTTAATGAAGATATAAAAAAACAATAATTTGATTCAAGGTTATTTTTTAATATTTTTTTATTAATGTAGGTGTTTGGACCACTCATATGTACCTCGATTAATTCCACGAACTCTGAAGTTAACGATCATATAAATTTATAGTAACCTTGAAATTTATAAAACTCGAACTAGTAATTTTTAAAAAATAAACCTATGATCTGACCAGGATTCAAGGTTATTTTTAATATTATGATGGGATGTAGTTGAAGATATTTTTAAATTTTTATTTTGATTTTTAAAATTTGTTTCTATCTATTTAAAAAAACGAGACTTTATAGTTTTTTAAAAACATAATTTTTTAAAAAAATACAACTACAAAAACTATTATAATATTAAACACACCTGCAGTACCATCATGTATATAATTATTGAGCTAACAAACACATATGGATAGACACTTAATAATTAATTCTAGATTTATGACTTGTGTTGATGTATGTACAAAATTAAGAGGGTCACGTTCCAGTCCCAGTCTAAATAATGCATCATGAGAATGAATCATTCACCAACTCTCACAGTCGAGGAGTAAAAGCTTTTCACCTAACGAAAACTACTGGCATGTAGACCCGTTCAATGAGTAATCAAGAGGGGCACGTTCGAATATAACAGCGGGGGATTCAAACAGAGATTTTTCCATGTTTATAGGCCCTCGAGCCACCGTTAAAATGCATAAATCAAGCTGGGAGGAGCAGATTATGATTAGGGGAAAGATTGATTTCAAATTAGAAAAAAAATAAATAAAGGCCTGGGCCCAGCTTTCCCTTTTAAATGATGATCAGTCCGAAACTCGCGCGCTTTCATGTTCGAAAAATCAAACAGTGGGGACCACTTCCACTCGGTTTCCTATTCGGGGTCTGTGGGCCTCGCTCGTCAGGATGGAAAGAAAACAAATTACTTAAATAATATATAGATTTATTCAGCACGTAAAATAATTTATTGTGCCTCGTTCTCGTAACATATATATTAAAGTATTTTTTATTTTAAAAAATTTATTTTTGATATTATCATTACAATTTAAAATTATAAAAAAATAAAAATATTTTAAAATATTTTTTTAACATAAAACAAACATACTTTGCAAAAAATTGAATGGGCTGGTGGAGTAATTTACAAGGATTTTATGTTGGAATAAACTAAAAAAAAGAAATAAGAGATCCTGCACAACACGAAATGATGAAAAATCAGTTTTATCGGCATAAATTCAAATACCACATACGTTATGCTGCTCTTTCTACAAGTTCAATTTCGGTCATGTTTTCCGGCTCAACACATAGCCCACTGGAATATACATGCAGGCTTGGGAAAATTATATCCTGATTCTAGAGTTATAACCTCGCGATGTTGAATTGAAAGATTCAAGCAATTGCTATTTTCTTTTCTTTTACTCGCGTGAATAAATTAAATTATTTTCTTATAAACTAGTATTCTTGGCACATGCATGGTGTGTTGATAAAAAAAATTCTAGAAATACTAGAAAAATAATAAAAATACATTGTATGTGGGACAAATATTAAAAATATAGACATGAATAGAAATTCACTGTATCTTTTAATGAAATGTTCCTTTTTATATTAATACATATCAAGATGCATAAATCCTTTTATCCTAGGGATCAAGTGTAGGATAAGAAAACAACCACAAATATTCCGTAAAAAAATAGCAACAAAGATCCAATTTCATAATTTGTTGAATTTTGATACAAAATTATTATTTATTATTTTTATTTATATGTGATGTGTCTAGAAATTAAGATTACAGGCATTAAAAAATCAATTTTTTGTTTAAAGAAATTATTTTAAGTTTTAACAGTGATGGTAAAAGAGATTTAAATATATATTTATAATTAAAAAAAAATTGGTTGCATGCAGCATCATGGGGGTTGGCCATGCTACCTCTAGTCAGTGCATGAAGTGTTATTCAAAGGCTAAATGATGGTTTTCATGGTGTTATTTGATTCATCGTAGCATTCTCTTTGTTATGATATGATATGTATAGAAGCATAGTTGTAGTTATTTTTTGAAGTATTTTTCATGCTAAAGTGCATTGAAAATTATAATTTTTTAGTTTTAAAAAATTATTTTGTAAATCAACACATTAAAATGATCTTTAACACACAAAAAAATTTAATTTTTAATAGAAAAAAAATTGAATTTTTTTGGAATGTAATTTGCACCGCGTTCCCAAACGGTCTTTAAGTGTGTCACCAACCAACCTCTAATTTTTTTTTTTTCCTTTTTCTGCCTTTTGATTTCCATAATTAACTTCCAAATTTTAAAGACAATCCTTCAATTTATTTTTTCTTAACATTTAGTCATAGTTCTTTTGATTAAATACTGTTTATTTTATTTAAAATTAGATTTTTTTTAATATCATCCCTTTTTAATTTTTTATCTATCATATTTGATTCCTGTTATTTTGATTGATATTTTTTTTTATCTAGGATGATTTTTAAAAGTTAAATTTTTTTCTTGTGATTTCATTGCCTACTAAATTTGATGATTATTCTTTTAATTACTATTTTTTATGTCTTTATATTTTTTTAAATTTTTATTTATTTTTAATTTCATGCTTTAACATTTAATTAATTAAAAATTTAAATAGTAATTGTGAAACAATTTTAAATATATATATTATAATTAAGAAAATTGGTTGCATGTAGCGCTATGCAGGTTGTACATGTTCCCTTTGGGCAACACATGAAGTGTTGTCTGTATGCCAAAGGATGGCTTTTATGACGTCGTTTGATTCATCACAGCATCCCTTTTATTACAGTGATAAGTGCATGACTAGCCAAACTTTGACTCTTTTTTTTCTCCATCTCTTATTGATTTCCACACTTTACCCTTCAAATTTTAAAATTAACCCTTTAATTTTTTTTTCTTTCATATTTTATCATAATTCTTTTGATTATTTAGTATTTATTTTAATTAAAATAATTTAAAAAATTATATTTTTTTTCAATGTCATTCCCTTTTATTTTTTTACCCACTAGATCAAGTTCTTATTATTTTAATTAATATTTATTTTATATGAGATGATTTTTAAAAGTGATTTTTTTTTTTGTGATTTCATCCTCTTTGAGTTTTTTTCTGCCAAATCTGACCATAATTCTCTTACTTGTTATTTTTTTACTCCTTGAATTTTTTTTTTGAGTTGGATCATTTTTTATATATTTAATTGTTCAACATTAAATTAGTTGTAAATCGATTTTTAATTGAACTTGGATTTAGAATTTTACAGGTTGCAAGTTTGGAATATTAATCCATGCTTAGCACTTTCACTTGAGTTTACTTTTTTTTATAAAAAAAAATCTCATGATGTTTCATTTTCATCTCTCAACAATTATTTGTTTAGATATTAAATCTAGTTTTTTTCTTTATTTCTTTTTATAGGATTTTTCACTACTTTTGAGAATGACTCAATTTATCTCATATCTTTTTACTTGTTATTTTTCATTAGATTTAGTTTTTCTTATATTTTTTAATTAAGTTAAATTAACTGATTACTATAAATACGAGATGATACTAGCCCTTGTTTTTTTTTACAGGTAATTATTGCCCTTTTTATTTTTGCTTTATTTATTATCAATGTTTTTTTAATTATACTATTAAATTAATCATGCTTATTAAATATAATCATGTCGAGGTTCAAATTTTTATTACTTTTTTTAAAACATTAGTGTTGTTTAACATTAATTTTTTATTTTATCGAAATCTAAATTGGCATGTGGTGTTGCATAGACCATCTAGTAAGGTACACAATACTTACCAGCGATTGACCTATGTTTTAAGAACATGACAGGATTGAATCTATCAGCATATAATTTGTATTGTTATGTGAAAAAAAAACATTTCCCTTTTATACAAAGCATAGGCCTTTTTAATCTTTAATCTTGACATGTAGATTATTGTCAAGGTGGTATAATATATTTGATATTTAACAATAAACCTTATTAATACATGCTACGACTCTTAAAATTCAGGGATATTTTTATAAAATATTTGGATTGTGAGATTTATGTTTTTTTTTTTTTGAATAGTCAATGGTTAAGAATTTTGTTTTTGTAATACCATGTGATTGGTCTACTCTTCAACTCAACTATGATTGTTTGGAAACGTGGGCAAATTTTTAAAATAATTTAATTTTTTTTGTTAAAAATTATTATTTTTATGTTTTGAATTGTCTTAATGCATTAATATCAAAAATAAATTTTTAAAAATGAAAAAAAAATCATTTTAATATGTTCTGGCATTAAAAAACATTTTAAAAAACAACCGCAACTACGCTCCAAAACATACTCATATTCAATTAGCTAGCGTAACTAATATACAATAACTCTTTAACTTGTGTATTTCATGGTTATATATAGTTTATTTCTAATGAAATAATCAAAACTTCAGTATTGAATTATGTTTTTTTAAAACGGTCTTTTGAATTGGAAGGTGATGGGTTTAAATTAAGGTTTTTGTCTCTAGCTTTAATTTTTACAGGAAAACAAGTTTTTTTATTGGAATATAGAATTATTTGATATTTAAATTAGTAAATATAAAATGAAAAACAATGCATAACAAGGACGAAATAGTAGGAGAACATGAAAGAAAGTATATGTTTTGTCTAGAAATTTATATGAAGTTCTTGAATGAGCTTGTGTTTGTCCATAGCTCTTATATATGTTGAATGGTTTGAACTGGCCTGAAATGGCTTGTATTCACCCTAGCTTTCTTACCTTGTGATTAATTTATTTATATATCCTCGTCATGTTAGCTCACGTGTATGTGAAATCTAGAATTACCTCAGTGTACGGAGAGTAGGGTGGTATTATCAGTGGAAAAATTAATGCTCACCATTAGTTACAGTGTTTGTTGTGCTCCTGTTATAGAAAATACAGGCAAAAACCAATCACGCGAGAAAAGTATACTTGCTCTGCGCAGACAAGAATTTTTTTTTGGATTAACATAGTTTTTTGATCAGCTTATTTATATTTTAATTAATTTTATAAATTTTAAAATTAATAATTATATAAATTTTTAATAATTTAAAATTTATAAGGCTCAAATTAATAATTTAGAGAAGATTTATTTATGCTTGGTGGTGCAACGTTGAATTCTTGGGATAAATATATAGAGGTGTGCGTTTGGACAAGACATTCTCTCCCTCTCTCTCAATATGCGTTCAATGTTTTTATTTTAATATAAAAAAATATTTAAAAAATAACTGTAATTACATTGTAAAACAAGCTTACAGGAGACTACCACTTTATTATTGCAGGACGCTACATGCACGTACAATGTTAACTTTTCTATAATTTAATTGCTTTATGATAAAATTAGTCAATGTATTCACGTTATGCTGCGAGTGAGGTTCCAAATTCATTTTTAAAGGCAGAAGACAAATATGTGAGTGTCATGTATGTATTTTCCAGTACTAATAGATTTGTCTAATTGATGAATAAAAGATAATTTTCGCGTTTGATAAAAATAATTTTAAAATAAATGTAATGATAAATCATGAAAAAAATAGTGAGAATGATATTTCTGATGATAACAATAAGTAAAAGATTGGTATACATGCAAATATCTTACATTGACAATCATTTTCATTTTAAATGTTTTCCTCTATTTATCTTGGAGGTCATATCTTATCTTTAAATAAATATAATCTTTATTGATAAAAACGTGTCATGCAAACACAACATGTAAATCTAGATTTTAATAGAAAATAGATTAAAAAAAAAACTATTTATCAAAAAGTTAAACCAGACAATCTAAAAAACCAGGGAGAGTATGCTAATGAGAAGTAAAAAAAAAAAAGTAAGTTGTTGTTGGACCAGACCGTGCGATTGGATATGAAGAGTGTGTTTGGCATTGCGGTAGCTGTTGTGGTTGTGGTTTTAAAAAAGTTGTTTTATAAAAAGTACTTTTAATTGAGGTTGGTTTTAAAAAATAGGTGTTTGGTTAAAACTGTGGTTGAAATTGAGGTTGAATAAAAAGTAGTTTAATGTGTTTGGTTAAGAATGTTTTGAAATTAAAGTTATAAAATAATTTTAAAATATATATATTAATATTAATGGTTTTAAATTTAAATATTGTAAAATTAATTACTCTTATTACATCATGAAAAAATAATACTTTATATAAAATATTTTTTATTATTCCATTAAACTATTTATAATTTCATTACGTACAAAATTCATCTGATAAAAATTACAGTTTTCATAACTTTTTGAGCGTGTAATAAAATTAGATAAAATATTATCAGATATAAAATTAATATTATTGTGCGAGTAAATTTAATTGACTCTATACTAGTTTTTCAAGAAAAAAATATTGTTCACATCGCGAATAAATTTAATTCTTTAAACTAGTATTTTTTTAAAAAAAATTAATACAACTATTAAAAAAAAAAAACAAAACGCAGTGAATTGTGAACAGTGCGTGAACAATTAGCTGGATTATTTATCAGCTACAGTGAACAGTACAAATTTAATTCTCTGAACAGTGCGTGAACAGTGCAATTCATTGTGAATAGTGCAGTGAATTGCACTGTTCGGTATTATTTATCAGCTACAGTGGATGAGAAGCAGGTTTTGTATGCTTTTCATTTTCGGCGTTTTGAACACAAAAGTTGCGTGGGTCCCATGCACAGTAAATCGAGTTTTTATTATTACTAAACGGTTGCGGACTGCGTTTTAAATAAAACGCAGCCGCGTAAACAAACGGACTCGAAGAAAAAACCCAAACGTGTCTTTGCTTGGAAGGCCACGCCTGTACATCTGGTTTTGTTTTAAAAAATATATTAAAAAAAAAAAAAAGGGTGACAAGCTTTTTTTTCCACTAAATGAACAATAGGTTCTTTACATGGGTGGGAAATGTGTTGTTCATTGATTCATTTTCCGATCACCATGTTAGTGTTTGAGTTTTGATAATATAAAAAAATATATTTTCATATATTTTCATTTGAAAATATCTTAAAAATATTATAAAAATCTTAATAAACATGTTTTAACCTCGAGATAGTCTCTAATTAATGTAAAAACCAAAATAGATATAAGGACTTCGCAACTACTTGATCTTTTTTTTCCCAGCATGTGTGAAGGGAAAAAATGATTGTTGTTGAACTTTTTTTTCTAAGACAAGTCCACTGAAACTACAATAAATCTCTTTTGTGGTTGAAATGGGATCTCGACCAAACTGTCTTTCTTTATTTTTTCCAATAATTTTCTTTTTTTTCCTTCCATATTAAAGAACTAAAACTTCATAAAAATAAAGTTTAAGAGCTATACATAAAATTCTTAATTAACAAAGTCTAGATATGCATGGATTAACTTTTAGGGAGCAAATTAAAGTTTCAACTCCTTTTTAACACTGGAAATGAAAATGGGATATGTGTATTTTGTTAATTATGTCCTTGTGCATTTGGTTTTCCTTGCTAATTATTATGAATTCACCCTAAATCTTTTAGTTTTGTTTACAATTACAGTTACAATTATGAATATAATACTTATAATCATTTTTGTCTCGTTTCCGACATATGAATTAGAAAATAATGGACGAGGATGTGAAAATGATGATAATTTAATTTATAGACTTTAACGGAGCACATTACAGTGCATCATGATATCGAAGTACAAATACACGAGTAATCCGGACATGAAGGCTGAAAGAATTTGACAGTTAAGGTTGTGTTTAAGAGTTAACTGAGTTATTATTCTACAGTTTAAGAGTAAGAGTTTTTTTCTTCGGAATATATATTAAAATAATATATAATTTTTACTTTTTAAAATTTATTTTTAATATTAACATATCAAAATAATCTAAAAATATATATAAAAGTAATTTTAAACAAAACGAAATTCATGACTTACGAATAATTTGAAATTTTCATATGATGCCATCCAGAGGAAAAGCATTTCCAACTACTTTATTCAAACCAGTGACTCACAAGAAACGATTCAAACGGCTGCGTTGTATGAGTTTTACCACCATTTGGTTTTAGACGTGGATATTCATCAGTTCTTTTCAGAGGAATTGACCGGTTTATGAGTGATTTTTTTATTATATCAATTAAACTTAATAAAATCGTGAGATAAATTTAAGTGAAAATCTCAAATCCAAACAAACATTTTTAAAAATTATATATTTTTAAATGAGATGGTCACGACGACATGGTGCACACGATAACGATGAAGTCGCCACTACTCACTGATCTATTCAGACAAGCTTGAATGGTGCATCCAAACATCCAAACAAGTGTATTTAATAAGAAAAAAAAAAAAAGAGAGAGAAAGAAACGGTGAATGAATCACGGAATGCTGGGTTTACACTCCACGCGAGTGGAAGAAACACGCTAAGGTGGCCAGAAAGTGGGCACCTAAAATATGATGAGGCCATGACAAAATCACGAGACTGGCGGGGCATAAGATTTCAGAATCCACGCGGGGAGGCAAAGCTAGAACGAGACATGACATGTAATATCACTAGTTCCAGTCTCTTAGCTTTTTTTTATATTTTATTGCCTTTTAAACGGATTTTAAAAAATTACTCTAAAATATTTTTTTATATATTTTTAAATTATTTTGATATGTTGATATTAAAAATATTTTTTAAAAAATAAAAAATATATTATTTTAATATATTTTTAACAAAAAAAATACATTAAAAAACAATCACCACTATGCTTTGAAGAACTCATTTAATTTTAAAATTTTAATTTGATACATAAGCAGGCTGCCCAACGGGTTCATTTTCGTTGATTTCTTTCAGTAAAACATGTAAAATGAGATTCGAATCAATCAGAATGACTGTAATCTTTACTGAGGATAATTATAGAAATACTTATCTGAATTTTATTTTATCTTTGTATTTTTATAAATTATACTTTTTATCCTGTTTTACATCTTAAATAATGTTTTTGATTTGATTTAAAAAAAAAAAAACATAATTTATAAAGATATAAAAGAGAACTGAAATCCAGTTAAAATTATACAATAATTTTTGTGATCATCATTTTTTTTTTCAAATGTAGCAACGAATGTTCCCAACTGCGAGGATTTGCTGATGCTACATGAGATGAGAACACCTAATTCCCTGCAACCACACTCGAAGAAAACTCCAACCAGCAGCGGATAGGAAGGCAAAAACAAAGAATATAAAAAAGTACAAGCTCAAGCATTAACTACCCGTTTTCTTCTATGTTTTTCGTTTGGAGACGTGGGGCTCGAGGATTTGTATTTTGTAGCCCAGAGCAGCTGGAGTTCTAACCTATTATCTAGTGCATCTAAAAGCGCTTGCCTCTTTTTTAATTTTTCTTATTTATTGTTTTTCTTTTCTTTTAATTTTTAATATTAATCGATTTTAAATCTATTCTTATAAATTATTTTAATTTATTTTCTATAAAATTATCACATTTTCAAATAAATATTTTAAAATTTAATCTATATTTGATTTTATAAATATTTATTTTTATTGTATAATTAAATAAAAACAACTTCTAAAAACAAAATTCTTAAATCTAATAAAATCTATAGATCAAATCCAAAAACTGAATGGTTAAATGGATTTAATATATCAAAATCTTGTTAAAAACACCATATTGAATTTCTTTTTAAGCTAATAGTGTCATTACTTTCTTCTGTTTTTACTGATTAGACGGAGATTTTTGTGATCTATAATCACACCGGTTAAGATAAATTCCAGGACTGGAATTTTTTTCAATGCCAAGCTTGAGCCTGCTTAATTTTTGAAATAATTGACATTATAGCATTGGCAATAAAAAAAGGCTAGAAAAATACATAAAGCAAAGTATTGCGTTCCAAACAAGTTGGCAAAATTTTAATTTTTTTTATATACTGATATAATTTCTTCTAAATAAAAAAATATTATTTTAATATATTTTTAAATAAAAATATATTTTAAAAATAATCACTATCATTCTTTTAAATACTTTATTAATTCGACCTCGCTTCAAATGCCGAAGAGAGCACACTTTTCGTAGAGCATACTCTACTTCTCCTACATAGTCCGCCCTAATGACATGAAATCTATGCACGAGAATTACCAGATCAATGCCGTCCACATTTGGCATTGGTGTAGTCTTGCCACGAGATGGTGTTTTTTTAATACCACCAACTACTACACTGGAATTGTTTTAGCTACGCCTCCACCTCCACCTCCACCTCCACCTCCACCTCCACGCACGCCATACCATCACTACACGCAAATTAGCAGAAAAGTCTAAAGTAATCACTATCCTGCGGAGTGAATCATCACTATACGCAAATTACCCACTCCCTGGAATTGGCCTTTTGACAGCTTCCCGGGCAGACCTCGAATCAGTCCTCAACTGTATATAGTTTTTAAATTAAGTCTCCAAACTATTATCTCAGCAATTGCATTCTTTATACCTTTCTTCAATTAAACCCTCCTGATAAAATAACTGGAGACTACTTTGAATAAACACGTGCTAGTTGATTCTTCATGAAAGCTTTAGAATATATCTATTGTTTTCAAATTACATCGAGGTTAGTTGATACAAATAAATTGCAATCAAATTTCATCATAGATGAATTTTATTCAATAAAATATCAAAGGGTTCGACTTTAATAAGGTAATTTATTTTTATTTTCTCTAACTTGGCAGTTTATATATATGAGTTAATTATTAATATTAAAAAAATAAACTATTTACTTAGAACTTATTGCTTCCGCCTTGCTAAGGGATTACACAACAGAAAATTATTACGCGGTCTGCGGATGAAAATTAGCCAGGGATATAAATTTACAAACGATTTATTTCAAGAGGGATTTTTGTCAACGGTACTATTTGCAAAACAGGGAACTATCAGGTGTAGGAAAATGGTAACATCCTGAAAATGACAACCTTGCTATAATGAGTGCAACTCACTTCTGGCATAAAATTAGAGAAAACCCGTTGAAGTGAAAGCCGATCTCAAAATCATTGTTGTTGGATTTTGGGTTTAAAAAAGGGTCTGGATTATTGTGTCAATTTGTTAATATTAAATAAAATCAATTTAAATATTTTGTATTAAAAATAATATTATTTTACTTTTTTAAGATTTTCATTGCAATTAAGTTGATGGGAGTTTTGATGGATTAATCAAATTATGAATAAACTTTATAAATCAATCAAATTTTTTTTTTTCCAGTTCTGACCGAATCAAGATTTCTCCTTTTTTGATACGAAACCCATAGTATTTATGGGACAATAAATTTAGCCAATTTTCAAATTCTTTTTTAAAAAGGTTGAGCTCGGGACTAAAACCCTAGAGCCTAGGTGCCGGGCACGCTTTTATGTTCATTGATGCTTGTGTAAGATATACTTTGTTCCTTGTAAATATTGTCATGGTAAAATTATTTTTTGACCCCTCAATCTAATAAAAATATAAGGTTTAGGTAGGGCTATAAATACCCCTTGAATTATCATATAAAATATATTTTATTTTCTTTACATTAAAAAATATACAAATTAAACACAAAATAACTAAAATCTTAGAATTTAAAGTTCTTTAAGTCTATTTATCATTGCTTTTCTCTACCAAACTTTAAATGGTCCTTAAACACCCTAAAAGATGATATTTTACAGGTATCTAGAAGCATTCATAAAAAAAAAGTTTACTTAACATTGGAGAAATGAGTTATTTACAAACATATATTATTTAGATGAGCTTTGATATATTTTTTTATCTAAAGAGATGAATTTCTGTATATATAGATTTTTTTAAAGATAAATATGTAAAGAAATATCTAAGATGTCTTATATAAATATTTTTAAACATTCAAGTTATAAGATATTTATATAAATATCTAGAATATTAAATATTTATAGAAATATTTATAAAGTTGTGTATAAAATATCTATATATTTTTCATGTATGTATCATCATGTTCGCAATTTTCAAAATGAATTCACTGGCCGAGTTTGGCATCTATAAACATGCCCTGAATGCATTGATCATACTGTGCTTGCGGCGAGAATGACTTGCTTGCAATTTTACCATCTTGACAGTATTACTTTTTAAATAATTTTTTATATTAAAATAAATATCAATAATATTTTTTTATTTTTTCGGCGAGAATGATCTGCTTGCAATTGGACCTGACTTCATACTAACTGCCCCTTCGTCGAAGAGAGCACACTTTCGTTGAGCAGATTCTACTCCGTCAAGGTGCCAAGTGGGATTATACTGACCTAGTCGGCGCTAATGACATAAATCCAAACACAAGAATTACCAGATCAATGCCGTCCACGTTTCGCATTGGTCTAATCTTAACATGAGATTATATTTTTTAATACCACCAGCTACTATACAAGAATTGTATCTGTGGTAGCATTGTTTTAGCGACGCCCCCACCTCCACGCATGCCTTTCCATCACACGCAAATTAGCAGAAAAGTCTAGAGAAATCACTATCCTGCTGAGTTTATCATGATCTGGGAAATTTAGCAGTTGATTTCTTCCTGGGCAGGCCACGAATCAGTCCTCGGCGATATATAGTTTTTAAACCAAGTCTCCAGACTATTATCTTGACAATTTCGTCCCCCGTGCCTTTCCTCGATCAAATCCTTCTGCTAAAATAATTGCAGACAACGTTGAACAAACGCATGTACTGGTCATTTGTGTTTTAACTTGTCTGTCTTAAATGCGAAAATATCCACTTATCGCTCTCAGTGAAACATGTTTGAACCATTTAAAATATAATTAAAATAGTTTTATAATACAACTTCACTGGTATTCCCCGCTGGTATTCCAGTAAGGAAAGCATGCCTGTTGTTTTCTCCCAATTTCAGTTATTTTGATAGAAGGATTTGAATGCTGAAGGGTGCATGAATGGGGACCTAGTCAATGAAATTAGTAGCTGGGGGACTCGATCGAGGAATAATAAAAGCTGGGGGACTGGTACAAGGTTTTCCGGATATGAGGACCAGTGGAGCTGCAGATTCACCGGTTCCTTTTCATCTTCGAGTGACAGGTAGCTTCTGGGATACAAAAGACACCGCCACCTAACATTTGCAGGCCGCTTAACTGATTGGTTTATGATGTGTGATTGTGTTTTTTTTTAATTGTTTTTATTTAAAAATATATTAAAATAATATATTTTATTTTTTAAAAATTATTTTTTTATAGTATTATATCAAAATGATTTGAAAATAATTAAAAAATATATAAATTAAAACAAAAAAATTTAAATTTTTTTAAAAATATTTTTTTAACACAAAAACAAACAAACATAAAAGGTGAAAAAAAAGTTGGGCAATAATCGATGGATATTATGGTTTTTTTTAAAGTGTAGTAATAGTTTTTTTTAAAAGTTTTTTTTTTTAAATATATCAAAATAATATTTTTTTATTTTTAAAAAATTATTTTTATATTAATATTAAAATAATTTGAAAAAAAAATATTAATTTTAAAAAAAATTAAATTTTTTTAAAATATAAAAACAAATAATGGCCGTATTAGACTGACATGATCTACTCCATGCCTTTACTTTTATCACACTACAAGCTTATCTTAAACTATATGTTTCTACGGCGAAGGATTGGTCATCTCAAGTAAAACTGGTCTCATGTCGTCTTCCAGATCTCAAGTTCACCTAATTCACCTCTGGTTTTCCCTGTAAGATGTTAGTTTGGACAGTGACTAATTATACAACCGAAATTCCTTCGCACTTAAATGAATAAAATCGAATATATATTTTAATATTCTTTCTGTTTGAATTATATGGTAGTATGATATAGAATAGATTTTAAAATGTTTTTCAATTCAAAATATATTAAAATTATATTTTAAATATTAAGATAAAAAATATTAAGTTTAAAATTCCTACTTGAATTTAAAAATTCATCCAGAAATTACACAGTGAAAATCTCACTATGGAACATGGGCAGCGTTATCTCACTATTATGTAATTGAATCAGAGTTAGCTAAATAAGAAAAGTGTTAATTTAACAATTAGACCAACCATTTCTTCACCATAACATGTATTGATCATTGACATTAAGTGACATATATTTTTGTATTTTAAAAATATTTTTCTTGCAAAATTATTTTTTTATTTAAAATTATTTTTTAGTGTTTTTATATCATTTTAATATGCTGATATTAAAAATATTTTTTTAAAATAAATTTTTTTTAATATATTTTTAAATAAAAAATATTTTAAAAGTCAACCACTTAATAAGTTAATTGTTTTTTTGTTCTTACCCGATATCTTCACATCTTTTTAAAAGGTGAGACTAGTATCGTTCGAGGTTTGTGGTTGTCTCTCCCAATAAATACGTTTCCTGTAGATCAAATTTGTGTTTCCATTCTTATAAAGATATGATAAAGATATAGTAGTATCTTAACTGTTTGACCAATACTTTATTATCTGGAATTCGTAAACTTTCAAATATAGAGGTTAAAAACAAAAAAGAGTAGAGGACACAAAAACAACCTAACACTTAAGTTAGATTTTAAGGAATACCAAGAGGTAAGATGATTAATAGTAGTCGGCACATTAGATGCCTTTGTCATTAAGGAACATGCAAAAGTTAGGGCGACATACATTCAAATGCCGGCCAAAATAATATTAGTTCACAGCAAAGAAAAAGCCTCAAAAGCAGCTCTTAAAAAATTGACACCCAGAGGAAAAAAAAGAAGAAAGAAAAGGACTAATAAAGAGCTTCTCGTTGCCCAGAAAATTTTAAAGTTTAAACCTCCCTCGTAATCCCTCGTTGAGACCGAACGAAGACCAAAAAGGGAAAGAAGAAATCACGTCCCGTCCTACAATCTCGAGATGCCACGTGGCGTTCCTGAGCGTCGTGGATCCCACGCTGACGTGGACGGGGCGAGGCAGCGTTTCCGTGTGAACGTGGATAGTCTTTGAAAACAAAATAATAACAAGAAATTATTATCATATACGGAAACGAAGAACGGGAAAGAAAGACGGAAAGAGAGAGATATAGAGCGAGAAACAAGGCGCGGAGCGGCAACACAGCAGCAGTAGAGAGAGAATTTCTTGATAATAATAATTAATAATAATCATAAATTAATCGTCATTTTGTTATACTTTCCTTTCTCCTCTCTTTTCTTTCTCATAATTATAGCCGAAGTCGCGTTTTCCTTTTTTTTAGGGCTGAAAAATTTCACATCTCCCTTAAAAAAAATCAAAATTAAGTAAAAACAGCAAGACAAGGGGAAAAAAAAACATAACACGAAAGGAGAAATTATAGCCCCCAGATCTTGCTGCCCATAAATCCCGACTCCTCATCTCTTTCGAACATTTCTTTTCTCAATCGATTCAATTTCCTAATATTATTTTGTTGTTAATCTTGAGCCAGGGAAGGGAAGGAGAGAGATCCTTGCAGATATTTATGAGTGTTAGTGTTGTAATGATATAGAAGGGGGAGTTGGATCTGGTGAAACGGAATTTGAAATCGTCGTCCGTCGTCGTCGTCGGATGAGAGGTAATCATAGAAGGGAATTGAAAGAGAATAAACGATGAAATGGGTAACATTGCTTAAGGACATAAAAGAGAAGGTCGGTTTAACTCAATCTCCTTCACCTTCTAGTTCACCAGCTACTACTGCTTCTCCTCCTCTTTCTTCATCGCCTGCTAATTCACACAATGCTTCCTCTTCTACCGCATTTCATGACTTCCCTTCATCTCCTTCCAGGTTCTTTTTTTCTTCCTCTCAACAAATTTATTTTTGTATATATGTTTTTCAATCGCTTATGTTGTTTTTTTTATCTAGTAGATGGTTGATAATTAATTCCGTACATTTTTAGCTGCGCATTTGATATTGAAACGTAATCTGCGTTTATTGTTCTTGAATGTTGATCTGTAATTGGTGTATGTGAGCTCTGTCGACTATTATTTTGTTGCTGGGATTTGGCACTTTGTTGTTTTTGATCAAGTACTACTTTCTTTAATTAGTAATTACTGGTAGTGGTGTGGAAATTTATATATTGAATTGATTTTATTTTTTAGGGGAAATATGGATAGATTTTAAGATTTTATAGGTTTAAGAGAAAACAAGACTGCAATAGACTACGCTGAATGTAGAATGGACGAGGATGGCTTTTTTTTTTTTTTTTATAAAAAAACCTAGCATGTAGGGGATTTGTATTCAGCTAGGCGCACTGTAGATGATATTAGCTTAGAAAGTGAGCTGTGGTGAAATATGATGATGGTTGGTGGATAATCAAGAGTGAAGGTGACTTCTTTCCCTGCATTTGCAATTTGTTGCTTGAAGCACCCAACCCACCCTTGTAATCTGATCAGGCTAGTTATTGTTGCTGTTGTTTCCTTGGTTCACCACTGAGTTACTAGAACATGCACATACTGTAAGTATTTGAATCAAGGTTTAGCATTTGGTGAGCCTCATGTTGGGCACCAGCTAAATGATAACAGGATTTTGAATGCTTTCAAAATTCAATGCTGTTATTGTCTTTTGGATTGAATTTCCCTCCATCAATGTTTCCCCTTTTCTAGTAAATTTCTAAACCCATTTTACCTTGTGCTTGTTTTCTCTTTTCTGTCATACAAGGGATGCTGGTGATGCAGTTTTTGCCATATGTTTATGGCAGACATTATAGGATCAATTTCTGTGCATAAAGTTGCGCTTGAATATTTGAGAACCTTCATATTTGTAATGCCACAGGATCTTGTCCTTCGCTTTAGTTTGTCAACTTCAATTACCAGTTTCAACTTTTTTAGCATTATTTTTCCAGATTTAAAGTGAAGTTAAATCATAAGACACCAGTTTTCTGGTTGTTCATGCTGAATATCTGTATCTTCCTTTCTTGATATTCCATTCTAAATCTAGTCTTGTAATTTTATGATCTATTCTGTTGTTAATATTTGGCTTTAAATGTTCTAACTTCTGATCCATTACGACATTCAAGTATGCCATTTCACACGTGTAAACTTTTTTGTTCTTTTTTTCTCTATATGAAATGCAGAGATCGACATGAATTGGAATTGGACTTCAAGAGATTTTGGGAGGAGTTCCGCTCATCCAGTTCCGAAAAGGTTCTCGATTCCCATCTTTTGTGTGATATTTCATTACTGTTTTCTCTCAGGAAATCATCATTACTGGTAAAATGATTAGTGAGTGCTGATGGTTCTTTCATTGTCTATGCAGGAGAAAGAAATGGCCTTGAATTGGACTATAGATGCTTTTTGTAGATTAGTGAAGCAGCACGCTAATGTAGCTCAATTAGTTACCATGTATGGACGGTCTTCCACTTTTGATATGCTGGGCTGGTTTTAGCTTTCTTTTGCCATTACATAATTCTCATAATCTGTAACATTATCATTTGCAATTGGTCATTTGCCAAAAAAGGGATCAAAAGATCATGCTAGGCATGCAGTTTTTGTTCTGTGCATCTGGATGCAGTGGAATAATAGAATTTTCAAGAATTATAGAGGAGACCATAGCATTTAGTTTTTCCTTTAGGTTTTACTACTTTAAAGGACTTTAGAGGTATTTCCATGTCTGAGATTTGCAAAGTCTTATTGCAATACTTTTTTCCCTTCTAGTTTTCCTTTCCCTTCTCAAAGGAGAATGTCTTATTCTTCATTTTGTAGTTACTGTTTCACTTTCTATAATTAATATAGTTCTTTATTAATAAAGGCTTGATTAGCATAAGTTAGCATTTCCTTACTGATTATTCAAACTGCACTTTCTCAATCCTTTTCTTCTGAAAATTCTGTAGCAACTATAGCTCTTGAATCTCGTAACAACTTTTTGTACAGGATCAAAGTCATGAAACACATTTCTTATGTGCACAGTAGAAGTTTCTATTGGCTTCCACCTTTCATCTCATTCAGATTTTTTTTTTTGCACAAGTTATATTCTAAAATCTATGTGATTTCCTCAGTTGCATAAGATATACAACTTTGGTTGCTTTGCATGAAATGCAGCTTTCAGTAATGCACGTCAACTGTAGGACTGGCTGTTGTTTTTATTTATTAAATAAGATTTCTGCTTTTGGTACTTTGCATGGTTCTTGGCTTGTTGAAGATGTTTCAATTTTTGATGAATCACAGGTTGGTTGAAACACATATATTCTCTTTTGTTGTGGGAAGAGCATTTGTAACCGATATTGATAAATTAAAAATCGGCAGCAAAACAAGATCTTTGGATGTAGAGAAAGTGTTGAGATTTTTCTCTGAAGTTACAAAGGTTTGCCTCTTAAAAGATTTTACCAAATGCTGTCCTTTCCTCTTTCATCCTGGTGATTTGTTAATGCAAGCCATGTTCTCCATGCTATTTGTTCAGGATGGCATCGGTCCCGGTTCAAATTTGTTAACTGCTGTTGAAGCTCTTGTATCCGGGGTATGTTTCTCTTACAATCACCAGCTTAAGATAAAAAAATAAAAATAAAAAGACAAAGCTTTGGGAAATTATATTTTTTTTGCTACCTTAGTCAGAGTTTGGCTAATCTGCAGTCCCTTTTCAAAAGCAAAGGGATTGATTTTGAGTGATTGAAACTGTTTTGCTATTGAAGCTGCCTGGTAAATGAGGCTAGCAAGTAGTCAGCTAGGGGAAATTCCATTTTTATTTTCATGCTACTTTTGAGAAAGCACTATAAGCAAGGTGTTTTTTTTTTTTCCCCAGCCTATTGATAAACAATCTCTCCTTGATTCTGGAATATTGTGCTGTCTCATTCACATTCTCAGTGCCCTTCTGAGCACTGAAACCAATCTAAGGCAAAAGCTTACAAACTCCGAAGGATCATTGCCATCTGAAAAAGATCAAGATGGTGCTTTAGGGCAAGCTCGCCGGCTTGAGGTAGCTTTTTATGTACTAGCCCTTCTGTTGCTGTTAGTTTCCATATAATGTTTGACAAGGTTTGGGATAAACTTGTGTAACATTGTCTTTTTTATTTGCCTTTTATGTCATCATAGTCATGTAGAATTTTTTTTTAGCAGTTGTGGATACACATCTAAAGGACTAGAACTATGCATTTGAAGTCTAACATGCCCTTGTCTTTCTCTCTTTCCTTTTATTTTCTGTATAGGTGGAAGGAAGTGTAGTGCATATTATGAAAGCATTGGCAAGCCATCCTTCAGCAGCACAAAGCTTGATTGAAGATGATTCACTTCAGTTGCTGTTTCAGATGATTGCTAATGGGTCTTTAACAATATTTTCTCGGTATAAAGAAGGTCTTGTTCCACTGCACAGCATACAACTTCATCGGCATGCAATGCAGGTAAATGCATAGCCTTTTGGCCCATATATGCATTAGTGGAGCTGCACATGAATCCCTTAAATTTATAGCCACTTAAAAAGACTCAGATAAGCTTCATGGCTCAGTGTTTGAAAGTTGAAATTGGTTCTTGCTGTTTTTGGTTGCTCCAGATACTTGGTCTTCTTTTGGTCAACGACAATGGAAGCACTGCAAGATATATACGCAAACACCATCTGGTATTGGCAACAAACAGATAAGAATTATATAGAAAAGCATACAGTACTGTAGGGAACTTGTAATTGACATTATCATCTGCCACCATCTTTCATATTGAAGAATATGGAATGATGGAACCTTCTGGTTTTCTCACAACTCTACAAAATTTTAATGGGATTTAAATTGTCATTATGAGATGTTTTCCAACTCTCGATACAAAAATACCTGTGTTTGTATCACATAAATTTGTCTTAAATTTTCTGGCACAATAATTGAAACTTTTAAATTCTGCTTTTATTTGGTTGAATCAAGTATTTGGAGTGGTTTAGACAAACTTTGATCATAAAAACTATTAGTTTGAATGTAGGTATAAATGAACCCTAAATGGAAACCACAGAATTGTAATTTTCTAGCAGTTTGAACCATGGGATCACTGATGTAAAATGAGATCACATGACAATTGTCTGCAATTGGTTCGCTGCAATTTTTTTTTTGAATAAGCAGAGACAAGCTGCAGAGGGTTTTCTGCTAATTATTTTACAAAGACATGAAGAGATCATAGTTGTTAATCCATTTCATGCTTTTACTTTTAACCAAGTGATCTCTTCAAGCTTTCCTGTAAATAATGCACCCTGGAATAAGCAGTGTATTGTGTACTTGCTAACCTTTTGCATGTGATCTTTCCCAGCAATATACTTAGGTAGCTAATTATATATACCCTGCTTTGTGAAGTCAAATTGCAATTGGAATAAACTCTGAGAGAGTTCCGCAGCTGTCTGATGTAATTTTGAACATCTCGACAATTTTGAAACATGCCTCTGTTGTCTCAAAACTAACCTTGTTTGGGAAGTGTGTGGTCACTATAGTTTTAGCACATAATTTAGACATTCTTTTTGCTAGTAAAGCTTTTTTTTTTAAATTCCTTCACCGTGTCTTTCCTTATTTATTGTCTTGTTTCTTATTATAATAATTGCCACAGTTTGTTGTCTTGTGTTATTTTCTAAAGATCATACTCATTGAGTGATATTCTCTGTTTCACATGCAGATAAAAGTTCTTTTAATGGCAGTTAAAGATTTCAATCCGGACTCTGGTGATTCTGCCTACACCATGAGCATTGTGGACTTGTTACTTGAATGTGTGGAATTGTCATACAGACAGGGTAATTTCGCAGTCAGTTTTACTTCTTGAATGGCATAAGATCAACGGATCAAAACTCTGTGGTCTTCACTGTTAAAATGAGATGTAAAAGATATTAATTTATGGTTCCATAATTATCTGGAATTCAAATAATTTTGAGCTTTAAAATTGTCATATGCATGTCACTGTTAATTTTTTGTACTATTTTGAATTGTAGAAGCTGGTGGTGTCAGGCTCAGGGAAGATATACATAATGCCCATGGTTACCAGTTCCTTGTGCAGTTTGCATTGGTTCTGTCCTCTGCACCACAAAATCAGGACTCTCGGTCCGTTTATTCCAAGACTTCCCCTGCCTTTGATGGCACAGAAGATGGTTCTCATGCAATGAATGATGAACAGAGACAGGAATTAACAGAAAAAGAAGACCCCTCATCAGCTCAATTATCACCTGCATTGTCTAGGTTGCTTGATGTTCTTGTCAATCTATCTCAAACTGGTCCTGCTGAATCTACAGCATGGTCTGGAGGCAAAAGTTCAAAATCTTCTCACACTCGCCCCAGCAGAAGTCGCACGTCATCTTTAGATCGACTTGCTGATGAAAATTGGGACAAAGACAACAGTAAAGTTAAAGACCTTGAAGCAGTCCAGATGTTGCAAGACATTTTGCTAAAGGCAGACAGTACAGTACTTCAGGCAGAAGTATTAAATAGAATGTTTAAGATATTCTCAAGTCATCTTGAAAACTACAAGTTGTGTCAACAATTACGGACCGTTCCACTTTTCATCCTAAATATGGCTGGTTTCCCACCATCATTGCAAGAGATAATCTTGAAAATTCTAGAATACGCTGTAACTGTTGTGAATTGTGTTCCTGAGCAAGAGTTGCTGTCTCTTTGTTGCTTATTACAGCAACCGATAGCATCAGAGCTGAAGCACACCATACTCTCTTTCTTTGTGAAACTTTTGTCATTTGATCAACAGTACAAGAAAGTCCTGCGAGAAGTTGGTGTACTGGAAGTTCTGTTAGATGATCTGAAGCAGAACAAGTTTCTTTTGGGCCCAGAACAACAAACTGTTAGCCCTATTCAGCCAGACAAAAAATCTAGTTCTAGTTTCAAGAAACACTTGGACACTAAAGATACTATTCTTTCTTCACCCAAGCTAATGGAATCTGGTGGCTCAGGAAAGTTTCCTATTTTTGAAATTGAGGGCACAATATCTGTTGCCTGGGATTGTATGGTCTCTTTAGTGAAGAAAGCTGAAGCTAGTCAAGCATTGTTCCGGTCAGCTAATGGTGTGACCATTGTTCTTCCTTTTATTGTGTCCAATGTTCATCGTCCTGGGGTTCTCCGGATATTATCATGTTTGATCACTGAAGATATTGCACAGGTATGTCAGCATGGCATTTTACTGAACTGTTAAATGCTTGAATGGTCATAATAGCTACACATACTCTCATTCTTGTATCAATTCCCAATTTTTTTTCGAAAGCTCATGCCAAAATAACTGTTTTTTATTTATTTTACCAGACTCATCATGAAGAACTAGGTGTACTTGTTGAGGTTCTCAAAAGCGGAATGGTTACAAGCGGTGCTGGACATCAGTATAGGCTTCAAAGTGATGCAAAATGTGACACAATGGGTGCCTTGTGGCGCATATTGAGAGTTAATACTTCAGCTCAGAGGGTCTTTGGTGAAGCCACTGGCTTTTCTCTTATGCTGACCACACTCCACAGTTTCCAAGGTGATGGGGAACAGACAGAAGAATCTTATTTAGAGGTTTACATGAAGTTGTTCACATACTTACTGCGCCTGATGACAGCTGGAGTGTGTGATAATGCTATTAACAGGGTAAAATTGCATACTATTATGTCATCCCACACTTTCTATGAGCTTCTATCTGAATCTGGCTTGCTTTGTGTGGAATGTGAAAAGCAAGTTATACAGCTGTTTTTAGAGCTTGCTCTTGAAATTGTGCTTCCACCATTCTTGTCATCAGATAGTGATGTGCCAACTAATATGATGGAATCTGGGTCAGCTTGTTTTCTTCTTACTACCCCGTCAGGCCTGTTAAATCCTGATAAGGAACGAGTGTACAATGCTGCTGCTGTTAGAGTTCTGATCCGCTCACTGTTGCTCTTCACTCCCAAAGTGCAGCTAGAAGTACTGAATCTTATAGAAAGGCTTGCTCGTGCTGGCCCCTTTAATCAGGAAAATCTCACCTCAGTAGGTGCGAATGAAATTTTTGATCTTGCAATCCTTTCCATTTTATTGAATGTCTGTATTCTTTTGCCCTCTGGCCTCTGTGTGTGTGTGTTTGTGTGTCTATCTCCCTCCCTCTCTTACTTTGTCATTTGTGTAGGCTGCGTGGAACTTCTATTGGAGACAATCCACCCATTCCTTTCAGGCTCATCTACGTTACTTCTGTACATGTTGAAGATTGTGGAAGTTCTTGGTGCATATAGGTACGTCTCTAGAGAATCCAGTGCAATTTACTTGACAATGGTTATCCTAGAAACTAATGTTTATATTTTTTGCTGATAGGCTATCTGCATCAGAACTCAGACTGCTTATTAGATATATACTGCAAATGAGGCTTATGAATTCAGGCCATATTCTTGTTGATATGATGGAGAGGTTGATTCTCATGGAAGATATGGCCTCAGAAAATGTCTCTCTGGCACCGTTTGTTGAGATGGATATGAGTAAAATTGGCCATGCTGCTGTTCAGGTGTCTCTGGGAGAAAGATCCTGGCCTCCTTCTGCGGGTTATTCATTTGTTTGTTGGTTCCAGTTTAAACATTTCTTGAGATCACAAGCAAAGGAAACAGAGCCGTCCAAAGCTGGCCTTTCAAAAAGGCGGAGTAGTTCAAATGGGCAGAAAAATGAACAGAATATTCTCCGTATAATTTCTGTTGGTACGGCTAGCAATGAAAACACATTTTATGCAGAACTTTATCTTCAGGAGGATGGTGTTCTAACCCTTGCTACTAGCAACTCTAGTGCCTTGTCTTTTTCTGGATTAGAATTGGAAGAAGGCAGATGGCATCACCTTGCAGTTGTTCATAGCAAACCAAATGCTCTTGCTGGACTATTTCAAGCTAGTGTTGCAAATGTGTATCTCAATGGAAAGCTAAAACACACAGGGAAACTAGGATATTCACCATCTCCGGCTGGAAAACCTTTGCAGGTCACCATTGGGACACCAGTTAATTGTGCAAGGGTTAGCGAGTTGACATGGAAACTTCGTTCTTGCTACCTTTTTGAGGAGGTGCTTACATCAGGGTGTATTTGTTTTATGTACATTCTTGGCAGAGGATACAGAGGGCTCTTCCAAGACTCAAACCTTCTACGTTTTGTCCCTAACCAGGCTTGTGGTGGTGGTAGCATGGCCATCTTGGATTCATTAGATGCTGAATTGCCTTTGGCAACACAGAAGCTTGAGAGTGCTAGCAAACAGGTGGATTCTAAAGCAGATGGTAGTGGGATTGTTTGGGATTTGGAGAGACTAGGAAACCTCTCATTGCAGCTTTCTGGAAAGAAACTTATTTTTGCATTTGATGGAACATGCACTGAATCTGTTCGAGCATCTGGCATATTCTCATTGCTCAATTTGGTTGATCCTATGTCAGCTGCTGCCTCTCCTATCGGGGGTGAGTGATTAAAATCTGGAATTTATGTTTCAAACAAGTTATGTAGAGTAGAGGGGCTGTTACTTATCAGCTCCTGCTCCCTCCCATCCTCTCTCATTCATTTTATTTTTGCCTCAGGTATACCACGATTTGGACGCCTTCATGGAGATATCTATGTTTGTAAGCAATCTGTAATTGGTGATGCAATCCGTCCTGTAGGTGGTATGGCTGTTGTCCTGGCCCTTGTTGAAGCTGCTGAAACCAGGGATATGCTTCACATGGCTTTGACATTACTTGCCTGTGCTCTTCATCAGAATCCCCAAAATGTGAAAGATATGAAAAAATATAGGGGATACCATTTGCTAGCTCTGTTTCTGCGTCGTAGAATGTCATTATTTGACATGCAATCTCTTGAGATATTTTTTCAAATTGCTGCTTGTGAAGCTTCATTTTCTGAACCAAAGAAATTGGAACGCAGGCAAGCTACTTTATCACCAGCTGCCACTTTGCAGGAAACCAGCTTTGAGGAACTCAGCTTGTCAAAATTTCGTGATGAAATTTCTTCAGTTGGATCTCATGGGGACATGGATGATTTTTCTGCACAAAAAGATTCATTTAGCCATATTTCTGAACTAGACAATTCTGATATGCTAGTTGAAACTTCAAATTGTATTGTCTTGTCAAATGCCGATATGGTTGAGCATGTCTTGTTGGACTGGACATTGTGGGTGACTGCCCCAGTTTCTATCCAAATTCAACTTCTAGGATTTCTGGAGCATTTGGTTTCCATGCATTGGTACAGGAATCATAACCTTACTGTTCTGCGTCGAATAAACCTTGTTCAGCATTTGCTAGTGACTTTGCAGCGTGGTGACGTTGAAGTTCCTGTTTTGGAGAAATTAGTGGTGTTGCTTGGGGTCATTTTGGAAGATGGGTTTCTGGCTTCTGAACTAGAGAATGTGGTGAGATTTGTGATTATGACATTTGATCCACCTGAACTGAAACCAAGGCATCAAATAGCTCGAGAATCAATGGGTAAGCATGTAATTGTAAGGAATATGCTCCTAGAGATGCTTATTGATCTACAAGTAACCATCAAATCAGACGAGTTACTTGAGCAGTGGCATAAGATTGTGTCATCAAAACTGGTAACATATTTTCTTGATGAAGCTGCCCATCCTACAAGTATGAGATGGATCATGACTCTTCTTGGCGTGTCTCTTGCTTCTTCACCCACATTTGCTCTTAAATTTCGCACAAGTGGTGGTTATCAGGGTCTTATGCGGGTGCTTCCTAGTTTTTATGATTCTCCTGATATATATTATATTTTGTTCTGTCTGATATTTGGAAAGCCCGTGTACCCAAGACTACCAGAAGTGCGCATGCTAGATTTTCATGCCCTTATGCCAAGTGATGGAAGCTATGTGGAGTTGAAATATGTGGAGCTATTGGAATCAGTGATTGCGATGGCAAAATCTACTTTTGATAGGTTAAGCATGCAGTCCATGCTTGCTCATCAAACTGGTAATCTTTCCCAGATTGGTGCTAGCCTTGTCGCAGAGCTTGTGGAAGGAAATGCAGACATGACAGGAGAGCTTCAAGGTGAAGCTTTGATGCATAAGACATATGCAGCGCGCTTAATGGGTGGTGAGGCATCAGCTCCTGCTGCTGCAACCGCAGTCCTGAGATTTATGGTTGATCTTGCAAAGATGTCTCCTCCCTTTTCAGCTGTTTGCAGAAGGCCTGAATTTCTTGAAAGCTGCGTCGACCTTTATTTTTCTTGCACCAGGTTTGTTTTCAGACATGCTGCAATTTGTATTATCTTTTCTGGATGCTACATTGAAAATTTTGGAACTGCTTGTTCCCAATTTTAAATACTCGAGCAATATTGTGATTGAATGAGCCCTTTTTTCCCCTTGCAGAGCAGCTTATGCAGTGAAGATGGTGAAAGCACTTTCTGAGAAGACAGAAGAAAAGGAGTTGAATGATTGTGATGATACCAGCAGTTCTCAGAATACTTTCTCTAGCTTACCGCTTGAACAAGAACAATCTGCAAAGACCTCCATTAGTGCTGGAAGCTTTCCTCAAGGGCATGCAAGTACAAGTTCTGAAGATATGCTTGTGTCCCTAAATGATGTGGCTGATGTTAAAGCTGAGATTACCATCTCTAATTCCCACGAGGAATTGAAAAAATCAGCCCAAGGTGTCCCAGCAGTTCAGAACTTTGTTGGGGATAATGTTGACCAGAATTCTGCCACCTCCAGCTCAAATGAATTCAATATCCGTAATGTTGATGGCAATATGGATTCCTTTCGACAGGCAGATTCCCAGAGTTCAGCATCTCTCAACATACCAGATTCACCTATTATATCTGAGAAGTCAAGCACAAGAATCCCCCTCACACCACCACCATCACCAGCCCTTGTATTGTCATCTTGGCTTGGCAGTGCGTCCCGCAAAGAATCCAAAGCTTCATTACAAGCCACTCCTTCCATGGAGTCTTCTGTGTCTGGTAGTGAATTTGATCCATCTGCGGACTTGAAGTCTAGTTCCCAAGGGCCATCTGCTGCAAACTCATTTTTTGCAGTTAGCCCGAAGCTTCTCCTTGAAATGGATGATTCTGGCTATGGGGGAGGGCCATGTTCTGCAGGAGCGAATGCTGTGTTAGATTTCATGGCAGAAGTTCTTTCTGATTTTATCACCGAGCAGATTAAAGCAGCACAGGTTATAGAGGGCATCTTGGAAACAGTACCTTTATATGTTGATGCTGAATCTGTATTAGTTTTTCAGGGTTTGTGCCTTAGCAGGTTGATGAACTTTGTGGAAAGGCGTCTTTTGCGTGATGATGAGGAAGATGAGAAAAAGCTAGACAAAAGTCGGTGGACCTCAAACCTGGATGCATTATGTTGGATTATAGTAGATCGTGTCTATATGGGCTCCTTTCCTCAACCTGCTGGTGTGTTGAAAACTCTGGAGTTCTTGTTGTCAATGTTACAGCTGGCAAACAAAGATGGTCGCATTGAAGAAGCAGCTCCTGCAGGAAAGAGTCTTTTATCTATCACAAGAGGAAGCAGGCAACTTGATACTTTTATAAATTCACTCCTTAAGAACACAAATCGTATGATAATGTATTGTTTCTTGCCATCGTTTTTGGTCACCATAGGAGAGGATGATCTTCTTTCATGCTTAGGTTTGCTTGTTGAGCCCAAGAAAAGATTACCATCCAATTCTTCACAAGATGATACAGGAATTGATATCTGCACAGTTTTACAGTTGCTAGTTGCTCACAAGCGCATTATTTTCTGTCCCAGCAATGTCGATACTGATCTGAATTGCTGTCTTTGTGTAAATCTAATATCTCTTCTCCATGATCAAAGGCAAAACATTCAGAACATGGCAGTCGATATTGTCAAGTATCTGCTGGTGCACCGCAGGGCTGCGCTAGAAGACTTGCTTGTTTCTAAACCAAATCAAGGGCAGCACATGGATGTACTACATGGTGGCTTTGACAAATTATTGACTGGAAGTTTGTCTACTTTCTATGAGTGGCTTCAGAGTTCTGAACTGATGGTCAACAAAGTATTGGAGCAGTGTGCAGCCATTATGTGGGTTCAGTGTATTGCTGGATCGGCAAAATTTCCAGGAGTGAGAATTAAAGGTTTGGAGGTTCGTCGTAGGAGGGAAATGGGCAGAAGATCACGGGATATTTTGAAGTTGGACCAAAAACATTGGGAACAGGTACATGAACGAAGATATGCATTGGACATGCTTCGTGATGCAATGTCTACTGAGTTAAGAGTTGTCCGCCAAGATAAGTATGGATGGGTTCTCCATGCTGAAAGTGAGTGGCAAACCCTTCTTCAACAACTTGTACATGAGCGTGGAATATTCCCACTGCGGAAATCCTCAGCAACTGAAGATCCTGAATGGCAGCTTTGTCCCATTGAAGGACCATACAGGATGCGCAAAAAGCTTGAGCGCTGCAAATTGAGGATTGACACTGTTCAAAATGTTCTTGATGGACAGTTTGAGTTAGGAGAAGCAGAGCTGTTGAAGGGAAAATATGGGGATGGCCCAGATGCTTCTGATACTGACACTGAATTGTTTTTTCATCTTTTAACTGATGGCGCCAAACAAAATGGCCTGGATGGTGATATGTATGGTGAATTTCTTAAAGAATCAGATGATGTGAAAGGTACAGCTTCTGTTAGAAGTGGATGGAATGATGACCGAGCTAGTGACATGAATGAAGCAAGTCTTCACTCAGCACTTGAATTTGGTGTCAGGTCTAGTACCGTGTCTGTCCCAATGTCAGAGAGCATGCATGAAAAATCAGACGTTGGAACTCCAATGCAATCATCATCTAATAAAGCAGATGGAATCATTGTCACTGAAGATAAATCAGATAAAGAACTGAATGATAATGGTGAATATCTGATCCGACCATATTTGGAACCTCAAGAAAAGATACGATTCAAATTTAACTGTGAGCGAGTTGTGGGTTTGGACAAGCATGATGGTATGTTTTTGATAGGGGAGCTCTCTTTATACATAATCGAGAATTTTTACATTGATGATTCTGGGTGTATTTGTGAAAAAGAATGCGAGGATGAACTCTCTGTTATTGATCAGGCTTTGGGTGTAAAGAAGGATGTTACTGGCAGTGCTGATTTCCAATCCAAGTCAACGTCATCCTGGATCACAACAGTAAAGGCATGTGTTGGTGGAAGGGCATGGGCCTATAATGGTGGTGCATGGGGCAAGGAGAAAGTGTGTACTAGTGGTAATTTACCTCATCCCTGGCATATGTGGAAGCTCAACAGTGTTCATGAGATTTTGAAACGTGATTACCAGCTCCGACCTGTTGCTGTTGAGATATTCAGCATGGATGGATGCAATGATCTCCTCGTGTTCCACAAAAAGGAGAGAGAAGAAGTATTCAAAAATCTGGTTGCCATGAATCTTCCAAGAAATAGCATGTATGAATTCTGCTACTCATTGCTTTTGAATTTTATAGGTTTTGATTTTTTCTTCCATGATTGTTATATTCTTGTGCATACTTGTCATTATCTAGCAATTGCATTTGCTAATTATTTTATAAATTCTTATGCTTCACATGTTGTGAATTTATGCTGTAGCCATGTATCAACTCTTTTGTTAGATTTTTCAAGTGTTTTAACAGTTGCACATGATTCTTTTTGATCTGGGAAGGGTTGAGTAGGATGCTTCATGTCTTGGTGCATTTACATCTTACCATGAATGGAAAAAAGTTAAGAGACCAAGGCCTTTTAACAATTGATGTCTCAATGCCAATCTCGTGGGAGATATTGTGTATTGGCTTGTTGATGGAGGATAAAGAAAACCTTCTAAGTTTGATATCTGTATTTTATTTGGTCATTCATGATCTTTTTTTGTAGTTTTAGGAATTTCATTATTTTCAATGTAGTAGTTGTATAAGTTTTTCGTATGAATTTAGTTCTATTTCTTAGTTAAGTGGTTTTTCTGTTTTGCTATTTTTTCTGGTTTTCCAACTCTGCAATATCTTTGATGCTTATATGTAGCACCCTAGTTAGATATCCAAGTCAAGCTATTTTCTATTGATCTAGCAAATTGAGTTTCAGTGATTGATTCTGTGTAAGTTTTCTGTCACTTGGTTGTTTGTTCTAGCACTTGTCCGTAGGTTTCATATTTTTAGGTGTCATCACAGTGGGATGCAGGTTGAACAGTTTTATCAAGGACTTTTATGTTTGTGTGTTACTCTCCCCACCCATCAAATAATAATTATGATGACAGATTGGAAAATCTTATCTTTGAGATTGCTTAACAACTCGAACTGTATCTCTGAGCAATTAAATGTAAACTGCATTGCATAAAAGAAAAAAAGAGGGTCTTTATTAAATGAATGCAGATACTTTAGTGGAGGAACTGCTTCATCAAATGCACTGGTGATCCTTTTGGGTTTTGGAAAATATCCCCATGTGTTTGTGCATTCCATTTTCAAATGTCTTCATTTATACTAGTGAAATACATCTAATTACAAATACCTTCTCAAGATATGATTTTGTGTGATTTTATGGTTCACCACTCCCCTCCCTCTGTGACATCCTCTGAGGTTGATGTAAGAAGCTCTTAAATAGGTTGTTATCTAATATCTACTGCTAATGTAGTTTTGTCATGCAATTGGTTGGTGGTTGAATTAAAGATTTTTAAAATCTTTCATTTTCAGGAAAGTATAAATGTTATTTTATATTGCTTCTTGGTTTACAAATCTAGTTTTTTTGGTTATTGTGATTTTTAGCTTTAATTATGAATGTAAATTTTGTTAGATTTGGACTTTATTTTCTATATTTTAGGGTTTCATTTTAGCTTAAATGCTATAGAAAGGGAATAAGCACGGGTTTGAAGGTAGTGAATCATTAATAAATGATATTGATAATTAAGGTTATTGTTTTCCTCTCCATTGCTACTCTTCTCTATTTCTCACCCCCTCTCTTCCTTGATTCCCTCTTTCCTTGTCCTCGATCACAATCATCATCTCTTGGCAAATGGATATGCTAATAGTGTCTTAGAATCATAATAAGATGACATTATTATATTTATGTTGCTCACATGCTGATGCTAATCAACTTTTTAGATGCTTCTTTCTCAGAATATTTGAACAAAAGATTGCTTAATTCACAATTCTCTCGTATTTCAGGTTGGATACTACAATTTCTGGATCAGTAAAACAAGAAAGTAACGAGGGCAGTCGTTTATTTAAGATAATGGCTAAATCCTTCTCTAAAAGGTGGCAAAATGGAGAAATTAGCAATTTCCAATATCTCATGCATCTGAACACCTTGGCCGGTAGAGGATACAGTGATCTAACCCAATATCCAGTGTTTCCATGGGTTCTCGCTGATTATGAGAGTGAAAATCTGGATTTGTCCAATCCTAAATCCTTTCGTAAGCTCGAGAAGCCAATGGGTTGTCAAACACAAGAGGGAGAAGATGAATTTAAGAAACGGTTAGTCCTTTTGTTTATACCACCATGATTATCCACTGCTTTCCATTTATTCTGTCATTTTTGGTTTTCTATTCAGATATGAGACCTGGGATGATCCAGAGGTTCCAAAATTTCATTATGGCTCTCACTATTCTAGTGCTGGAATTGTCCTCTTCTACCTTTTACGCCTTCCACCATTCAGTGTAGAGAATCAGAAGCTGCAGGGTGGCCAATTTGATCATGCTGATCGTCTTTTTAACAGTATTCGAGATACTTGGTCAAGTGCTGCAGGGAAGGGAAATACATCTGATGTCAAGGAATTGATTCCAGAATTCTTCTACATGCCAGAATTTCTGGAGAACATGTTCAATCTTGATCTGGGAGAGAAACAATCAGGAGAGAAGGTTTGTTTCTGGAAGTGCAAATTTATTTACTGTTAACTAAGCTTTTTTGTTTGATTATTTGCTGGGGAAGGACTACAAAAATCAATCACTTTCTTTTGCGTACATTAAAAATTGCTAGCATGCATGGTTTTTTTTTTTCCAGGTTAGTGATGTCCTCTTACCCCCATGGGCAAAAGGTAGTGCTAGAGATTTCATTAGGAAGCATAGAGAAGCACTGGAATCTGATTTTGTTTCAGAAAATCTTCATCATTGGATAGATCTCATTTTTGGATATAAACAGAGAGGGAAGGTACGTTCAACATTCAGAACTTCTTTGCATCAGAAAGTTATATTGTCCTTTTGCAGGTCAATTGAGTTGCACAATCCATGACCAACTGCTATAAAAATTTGTTTTTTTACTATGTACTTCCAACCGGGCTTTTCATTCCATTTTACCTTCTGAGATGTAACCCCTGAAGGCCCGGTAGGAAAACAGAGGCAGTGACGGATCAGCAGAATAAACCTCGTTCCAATGTTTACATGATATTTAAGTTGATTGCTTTCATTATATTTGTTTGAGAAACCACGAAGATCTGTGTCTGCCTGGTTAGCTTCCCCCTCCCCTAAAAAAGAAACAAAAAAATTCTCACACCTGGCACCACCTCCACTACTTTAAATTGCAACTCTTACACTAGAATACGCATTTGATTGTGATGATTTAATTACTCATCATTGCCCCATTACTTGTTTGGGTGATTGGATCAATCTGCAGCTGTATGCTCTATATTAATTGTCCTTGTTCTGTTCATGATCTGATATTTTTTCCTTGCATAATTGACAGGCAGCTGAAGAAGCTGTTAATGTTTTCTATCATTACACATATGAGGGGAGTGTGGACATAGACTCGGTAACAGATCCTGCAATGAAAGCCTCCATTCTAGCACAAATCAATCACTTTGGGCAGACACCCAAGCAGCTATTCCTCAAACCCCATGTGAAAAGACGTTCCAATAGAAGGATTCATCACCCACTCAAGTATTCATCCCATCTCGCTCCACATGAAATACGCAAGAGCTCATCTGCCATAACCCAGATTGTTACTGTTCATGAGAAAATTCTTGTGGCGGGCACAAACAGTTTGCTCAAGCCTACAACATATACCAAATATGTTGCTTGGGGTTTCCCAGATCGGAGTTTGAGATTTCTGAGCTATGATCAAGATAGACTCCTCTCAACTCATGAGAATCTTCACGGGGGCAGCCAGATTCAGTGTGCTGGTGCTAGTCATGATGGTCAAATTTTGGTTACAGGAGCTGATGATGGGTTGCTCTGTGTTTGGAGAATCAGCAAGGATGGCCCCCGAGCACTGCGGCACCTGCAGTTGGAGAATGCACTTTGTGGTCACACGGCCAAAATCACATGCCTTCATGTTAGCCAGCCTTACATGCTGATTGTGAGTGGCTCTGATGACTGCACAGTTATTTTATGGGACCTCAGCTCCTTGGTTTTTGTTAGGCAACTGCCAGAGTTTCCTGTTCCAATTTCAGCAATTTATGTGAATGACTTGACCGGAGAGATTGTGACAGCAGCCGGAATTCTGCTTGCTGTCTGGAGCATCAATGGGGACTGCCTTGCAGTGATTAACACATCCCAACTGCCATCTGATTCTATTCTCTCAGTGACGAGCTGTACGTTTTCCGATTGGCTGGACACAAACTGGTATGTGACTGGCCACCAGAGTGGGGCAGTTAAGGTGTGGCACATGGTTCACTGCTCCAACCAAGAGAGTGCCTTAAGCAAATCTACCACCAATTTGACGGGTGGGCTAAATTTAGGTGATAAGGTACCGGAGTACAGGTTACTTCTCCACAAGGTACTCAAGTTTCACAAACATCCAGTTACTTCCCTTCATCTCACGAGCGACCTGAAGCAGTTACTCAGTGGGGATTCTGGTGGGCATTTGCTCTCATGGACACTACCAGATGAGAGCTTGCTGACTTCATCTAATCAGGGGTGAGAGGGGGGGAAACTGATTTAAGCGTGATTGTTTCAGCTCGTGGCAGCTATTTATTATTTATTGAAATCCTATGCGGGTTTTGTCTGCTACCACGGCAAAGGAAGTAAAGGATTCTATGTTCGCAATACATTGAGAAGGGAGAACAAGGCAGCAGGGCTGGCCTGGGATTGAAAGTGGACAGGCAAAAAGAAGATGAAATCTTTTATAGATGACTGATAAATGTCGATTTCCTGGCAAGCATGAAGACTCTCGTGCCAGGCTTCTTATTGAGAAGGGAGAGTGGAGTCTTGCTTCTTGTTGTACTCTGGGTTCTTGGCGAGGACATTTTTGGTTTTGCACGTGAACAGAGTCATTAGGTTGTTTGTTCAATGTACATAGATGGAATTACCAACAGTGTGTTATGAAGTTGTATAGAGAAAAAGTGTGCGCAAGGAATGGAGAGCTGTGAAACCACCTGGCCAAGTTAATTGGGCTATTGTATTCTTCGACTTGATTTTTTTTTAAATAGTGCAATGGGGCACCCACTGCCCATTTCTTGTTGAGAAGCGTGCTCTCCCCCCCTCTCCCTGCTTACTTCGATCTCCTTGTGCATTGTCTTTTCAGGCTAGTGTAGTACGCTCACTATGATGATGTTTCTTTGCTTATGGAATGTAATGGGGAAAGATTGTTGATCTTAAACAAAAATGCATTTCTCGGAACTAAAGGTCCTGGCACATGCTCTAATGGAGCATCCTAATCTAGAATGTTAACGGGTTGTTCTTGTGGTTCGCCGTGTTGACTGATTTTGGATAGATTCCTTTCAGCTGTCATGTTGACGTAGGAGTAGAAGGCGCTCTTTTGCTGAAATGGGAATATGACAAGAAAATATCATAAGATTGAAAAAGACATCAACGAAAATTAAATGCTATGAAATAAAAACGAAACCTTAAAAAGGAAAAGGTGATCTGCCTTGCGTTCTTATCCTCCTTGCCACCTTCCATTCTTGTGCAAAGTCTCTTTGATGGCTCTGTCCATTTCACAATGCTATTACAATATCCCTAAAACCTTTGCCCAACTCCAAACGTTAAACAAAACCCATGTAGCCAACCCGTCTCCCAAAATCCCTAAATTCTCTCAGAAGATAAAAAGCTCCCCTCTTAAAGAGACATGCAACCAAGGAAGCCTCAAAGAAGCTTTTGTCTCATTTTCTGCTCTTTTCACTGACTATGGCAACTTACTTCTGATTAACCCTGACGAGGTTTATGCACCAATCCTTGAGCTTTGTGCAACCAAGAGAGCACTTTTACAGGGCCAACAAATTCATGCCCATTTGATAAAATCCAATTTAGTATCTGAATTTATGTTTTTGAGCGCTAAACTTGTTTCCATGTACGGCAAGTGTGGGTCTATTTTGGATGCGGACAAAGTGTTTGATAAAATGCACGAGAGAACTATTTTTACATGGAATGCGATGATGGGTGCTAATGTATCAAACGGAGAACCTTTAAGAGCCCTTGAATTGTTTAGGGAAATGCGGGTTTTGGGTGTTCCCTTTGATTCTTTTACTTTTCCGTGTGTACTTAAAGCGTGCGGTGTGGTTGAGGATCTACACCGCGGGGCTGAAATTCATGGTCTGATAATTAAATGTGGATATGATTCTATTGTGTTTGTTGCTAATTCTCTTGTTTCCATGTATGCCAAGTGCAATGACATACTCGGAGCAAGGAAACTGTTTGATAGAATGAATGAAAGAAATGATGTCGTGTCATGGAATTCTATAATTTCAGCTTACTCTATGAATGGGCAATGTATGGAGGCGTTGGGATTGTTTAGGGAAATGCAGAAGGCTGGTGTTGGTGCAAATACTTATACTTTGGTTGCTGCTCTTCAAGCTTGTGAGGATTCTTCCTTCAAGAAACTGGGCATGGAGATTCATGCTGCTATTTTAAAATCAAATCAAGTACTTGATGTTTATGTGGCCAATGCTTTGGTAGCTATGCATGTTAGATTTGGTAAAATGAGTTATGCTGCTAGAATTTTTGATAAGTTGGATGAGAAGGATAACATCACTTGGAATTCCATGATAGCAGGTTTCACTCAAAATGGTTTGTATAATGAAGCTTTGCAATTCTTCTGTGGTTTGCAAGATGCTAATCTAAAACCAGATGAGGTTTCTCTAATAAGCATCCTTGCTGCGTCTGGGAGACTGGGTTATCTGTTGAATGGAAAGGAAATTCATGCTTACGCAATTAAGAATTGGCTTGATTCTAATCTACGGATTGGAAATACACTTATAGATATGTATTCCAAGTGCTGTTGTGTGGCTTACGCTGGCCTCGTTTTTGATAAGATGCTCAATAAAGATCTCATTTCCTGGACAACAGTTATAGCTGCCTATGCTCAAAATAATTGTCATACTGAGGCTTTAAAATTGCTGAGGAAAGTGCAGACGAAAGGGATGGACGTAGATACAATGATGATAGGAAGCGCCTTGCTGGCTTGCAGTGGATTGAGATGCTTGTCCCATGCAAAAGAAGTACATGGTTACACTTTGAAGCGAGGTTTATCTGATCTTATGATGCAGAATATGATCATTGATGTGTATGCAGATTGTGGGAATATTAATTATGCAACTCGAATGTTCGAGTCGATAAAATGTAAAGATGTGGTGTCTTGGACGAGCATGATATCGTGCTATGTACATAATGGACTTGCAAATGAAGCGCTCGGTGTTTTTTACCTGATGAAAGAAACCAGTGTTGAACCTGATTCTATAACTCTAGTGAGCATCCTCTCTTCTGCTGCGAGTTTATCTGCCTTGAATAAAGGAAAAGAAATTCATGGTTTCATATTCCGGAAGGGTTTCGTGTTAGAAGGATCTACAGTGAACTCTCTAGTCGATATGTATGCTTGTTGTGGAAGTCTGGAGAATGCATACAAGGTATTTTTTTGCACCAGAAGTAAAAGTCTGGTACTATGGACAACTATGATCAACGCATATGGAATGCATGGACGTGGCAAAGAAGCTGTTGAATTATTTAGTATAATGGAGGACCAGAAACTAATTCCCGATCATATTACCTTTTTGGCACTTCTTTATGCATGCAGTCATTCAGGACTAATCAATGAAGGTAAAAGATTGCTTGAAACTATGAAATGTAAGTATCAGCTGGAGCCATGGCCGGAACATTATGCATGCTTGGTTGATCTTCTTGGCCGTGCAAATCACTTAGAAGAGGCATACCATTTTGTGAAAAGCATGCAGATTGAGCCTACTGCTGAAGTTTGGTGTGCATTCCTCGGGGCTTGTCGGATTCACTCAAATAAAAAACTTGGAGAAATCGCAGCACAGAAGCTTTTAGAGTTGGATCCAGATAGTCCAGGAAGTTACGTGCTGATATCCAATGTCTTTGCTGCCAGTGGTAGATGGAAAGACGTGGAAGAAGTAAGAATGAGAATGAAGGGGGGTGGGTTGAAGAAAAACCCTGGGTGCAGTTGGATTGAGGTTGGGAACAAGGTTCATACATTCCTTGCAAGAGACAAGTTTCACCCAGAATCTTACAAGATTTATCAAAAGTTGGCACAAATTACTGAGAAGTTGGAGAAGGAAGGAGGCTATGTGCCTCAAACCAAGTTTGTTTTGCACAATGTAGGGAAAGAAGAGAAAGTTCAGATGCTTTATGGACATAGTGAAAGGCTGGCAATTGCATATGGTCTGATGAGCACTTCTGAGGGAACCCCTATTAGAATTACAAAGAACCTTCGTGTTTGTGTTGATTGCCACACTTTTTGTAAGCTGGTTTCAAAATTCTTTGAAAGAGAACTGATTTTGAGGGATGCCAGCCGATTTCATCATTTTGAAGACGGAGTCTGCTCTTGCGGTGATTTCTGGTGACTGTACAAATTTGTTCCTGAAAATTTGGCTCGCATAGGATTCTTATGGATTCTATTGTTTCCTACAATACCCTTTACGCTGCTGTTACCGTGCCATATTCCAACAAGCAGGACTATTGAGTGAGCATTATTAAAGATTTCTTTGTTCTATCCCTGAAGTTGCCTCTGCGGTGCGCTTTTTATGCAAGACTTGTATGGGGCAACAATGAGGTACCCTTCCCATATTATTATGCTGAGATAAAGGTGGTATGGGGGCAGATTTAGACACGTAAAATTCTCCAGTCTCATGTAAGTCTCATTATTTCATTAGTTCAATTCTAGTGAAATATAAAAATTGTGAACATGCCTTTAGATATTCCAGGTTCAGGTTATCAAATCATGTGCTTCCGGAGTGATTGCGTGTACATTCAAATGGAAGGAGCCCAGGGAGGGAAATTGTTAACCTGTAAGTACATGTCGATATCTTTCTACCGACATTGTTAATCATCAAGAAATAATTTCTTACTGAATTCAGATGTTACATGATGAATCAGGTAGACTAAAATCCAGGATGTTTGTGACTTTGTGGTGATTAAGCTAGTCTTCAAATTCAATAACAAAAAGTGTAGGGAGTTGCCAACAAGTTTCCTTTCGAGGAGATTTCTTTTTTCTGGATGTTTCTGTGACAGTCGAAGTACATATCTTAAAATTTAATTAAAAAAGGCCGTTGATGAGGTTGCCTATTGTTACTCTCAAAGGCGATGAGCTTTGGTTCCAATCACAGACCAAAAATCAGAGCTTCTGTTCAAGCCCGCAACTTTACAAAGTTCTAAAAAGCACAATCAGAGCTCTCATATTACTCCCAAAGGCTGAATTTGCGGTAGAGGATCACTCAGCTGCTGAGTCTCTGATGGAGCTCATCTGGATTTAGTCCCTTGAAGTAACCTCTATCCTGAACTACAAATACAGAATGATTGCTGCTGAAGATGGATTTTTGGGCTTCCTGCATCTGGCTATTAACAAGCCTAATGGTGAATTGCTGCTGGAAATACATTGTCAATCATGAGAAGGGATTAAAATGTATATATCAAAATATGGAAGCTCGGAAAAAGAAAAGGGAAAAGTAAAAGATGGAACAGGTATGTAACTTCTGCCGGCTCATATTATATTTCTGACTGTGGTTACAAAAATATATAATATTATTACTTTTGTGGAAGATTTTCTGATTGATTTGTCATCTTCATAGATAACCGTTGAATACTTCTATAATTTTGTTTCTTTATGGCGAGTATTAATTATTTTTTATGAGAACTTTCCTATCTACGAGCTTTTGCCATAAGCCAGATTAGCTTGAAATCCACCACTTCAAGCTTTAAAACGCCCACTCGCGTGCTGAGTCGAAAATAAAAGGTTCATTGTGCATTGACTGAAAGTAATGATCACAGGAGGCACTGATCATGAGCTATTTAATATTGTTATAGGGTTTTTTTAAAAAAAATTATTTAAAATATATTAAAATAGTATTTTTTTATTTTTTTAAAAAATTGATTTTTAATACTAAAACAATTTTTAAAAAAAACCAAAAATAAATTATTTTAAAGAAAAGAAAAGAAAAATTAAAAAATTATTATTTTTTAAAACACAAAAATAAAACAGGCTCTATATTTCGAAGTGGACAAAAGGAAGGAGAAGGTCGGTCAAGAAAAGCTTATAGGAACTAGAAAAGGAAGGAAATTAAAGATGCCCCTAGTGTGGGATTCCACACGAACATACTAGGGTATATTATTTAGTTACAAAAATCTCTTACCGACCGAAGAATCCTCAACTTTTTCCTAAAACATAGTAGAACTACAAAGAATAGTAAATGATGATAACACAACGTTTTCACTTATTTTAATTACCAGTGAGTTGAAGGAGAGAAGTAGTTCTGGTAATTTAGTGGAAGTGATGAAGAAACAGCTAGAGCAGAGAAGAACAACATTAGTTAGAACTCGTTTATAACGCTGCTAGAAATTATGCTGACCTAAGAAACCTCTGGTCCTTCCATGGCCGCAAGTCACCAAACAGTAGTGACTTTGTTTTGTGCTGCGGGCTCTATGTTAGAATGCCAGGAGTAAGAACGAGGTTGCTCTATCATCTTAGATGCCAGGCACATCACGCAAGTAGGAGGAGGACCACTCTAGAGCCTGCAGTTTATGCTCACTCTATGGTCTCTACACGTACTTGCATTTCAAGACGGAACCACACGATGAAGTATTGCTTGTCGGTCATCAACTACAAATGGTTATTGTTCTTGAAAGGGATAAAAATTATAAAACGATTCTCGCGTGTTTGTACGTGAGCTTAGCTTGCAGAGAGAGAGCAGGCCTCTTGTTTTCTACCTGGTTGGAGGGTCTCTCTCTTGGATATGACCGGTGTCGTCTCTGATTTCTGCTCGGTCATGAATCTTAAGAATTGAAATCCCCCTCCTCCACGGTGCTCCTTTGTATTTATTTATTTATGCTCGTGTTCGTTACTATTAAAGAAAAAACTCAAAGGGAAAGGTGCTTCGCCATGCATGTTGCACAGTAAAATGACATTTTTGTTCTCCATTATAACAGCCAAGTATGTGAGTCCCGGGATTCATGATGGTCCAACCAAAATTCAATTCTGCCTCCGTATTTATTTTAAATGTTGTTTTTTTTCATTATTTTTATTTATCTTGATTTTAATATTTTTTAAAGTTTATTTATTTTTAATTTTTATCTTATTGTATTTTATTTAATTTGATTAATATTTTTTTATAGTTAACTTAAGTTTTTTTTTATTTAATTTTTTCTTGTTTTTTTTTTAATTTTAATCTCATATAACGGGAAGCAAGTTAATCAAGTTAACTCGATTGTTTTTCTTTAAAAAATTTTTTTATTTTTTCATTTATTCCATTATATTAGATTATGATTATGATTATTATTATTATTATTATTTCACATGATTATTCTAATATTATATTAAAAATATATTAAAAAATAATTCTTACACAACTCACAAACACCCCGCTGACAAAAAATACTACAGAACCTCCGAAAACTTGGATGGCACTCACCGCACAGGCCTGGCGGTCTACTATATCTGAAATTTGCAGACTCTGTAACTAATAGCAACTTGCATGCGTCCAAAAATGGATAAACAACCATTATATTGCATCTGATCATCAACTTTAAATCCATTTTGGCCCTCCTTTCTCTCATCCTTTTCTTCTCTCTCACTCACGAGCTTGCAGTAGCCTTTACATCTCGTCTGAACCCAATTAACAGCTTACAAAAAGGCTTCAACTGCGAGCCGCAGACATAGCCTCAGCTGCTTGTAGGAGGTTTGCGGTGAGCTGCAGTGGCCATACACAGCAGTTTTTGGTCACTGCAATCAAGGTATTGAGATGATCAAAAGAAAAAAGGGAATCCTGCAATTTAATATAATCTAGTCATGGCTTAAAATGCTATTTTAATGTATTGTTCAAGCCAATGTTGATTTCTTTAAACATTCCCAAAGGGAGATGTTTACCTTTCTCGAGTATTTCGGTCCAAATATTTGACATGCAATGGCGTTTACAAGGGTAGTTCTTTAAAATGTGTGTTTTTTAAAAAAATGTTTTTGCATTTTTTATTGCAAGTAATTTAGCATTTGACGTTGTTCATGTTTTTTAATAGTTTTTTTAAAATTTTAATTTAAACATATTTTAAGTAATGTTTATGCTTTCGTTAAAGTTAAAGATAATTTATATGCCCCTTTAATCTAGGATCGATGCACCCGGATCGATTGAGAACATGTATTCTTAATTATTACATTACATTACACACTATATTATAATACCTATGCAAAACACTGCCAGAGTGTTTTTCTTTAGAGCTTGAAACTGTTTTTTTTATTATTATTATTATTGCAATTTAATAATAGATTTATCAAAATTTATTCAATCTATATAAAAATTTAAAATCAGGGACCAAAATATCAAACAAAAAAAACTCATAGCTAATCTAAAATACAATTTAAAAAATAGGGATCAAAGTGTAAAGTAAGAAAAACTCATAGCCAATCTAGAGTTATACAAAAAAGTTCCTTTTCATCGTCATAATCTCCTCTCTTTTTTTACTTTACAATTCCTAAAAGATGTGTAATTTCAATTTTAGTCCAAAAGTTAGTATTCTTTACATTTTAGTTCTTGGATTTGAGAGAAAAGAAGAAAGTCATCAAATTTTGGTTGATGAAAGAGAAAAACATTGGATGACACCAATTTCATCCACTAAAAAGGCAGATCTCGGTATCATCAAGTTTAATTTGATATGAGAAATTCCACTGAGATGGTCTGTCTTTATTAAAAGAAGTGTTTATTGGTAAACAAATTAGCGGCGTACGTTTAATGCAATAATTAATTAGATTTATAGATATTTGAGATGACATGAAAAGTCATTTATTTAACTATAAGAGTGGAAATTTTTCTCTTTTATAACATTGGTTGTTGTTGCTTTTATCGTTTTCTTTTACTTTCGCTATTTGCAGTCTCTTTAAAAACAATTTAGAAGAATTCTTGAGCAAGTTTCGCTCTTTCTTAAAAAGAAATTGTCATTCTCGGTGCCTTCACTTAACTATTTCTTTATTTCTTCTTCTTTTTTTTTAACAAAATCAAACAGATCCTCGTAACGTCAGATTTGACTTTAAGAGCAAAGACATTGCTTCCTCCAATAATGAGTTCATGTTTCGGCTAGAAATTGAAGGAAGCAACGAGGAGCGTAGGTCTATCAAACTAGGCCTTTAAACTAGAGGAGATGGAACTATATCATCCACCCCTATTAGGGGGAAAATAGTTCTCATAATTAAAGAAGTCTATCCCCTAAAGCCTTGAGAGAGCCTCAGAAGAGAGAAGAGACTTGAGTTTAGCGCATAATTGCATCTGTTGATGTTAAGTCCAACATCTTTCCATACACACAAATATCAGGGCTTGGTGTTTGGGTGAACCCAAGATATCAGACCAACTCACAATTAAGTTCAACACGTAGCTGAAATCAAGGATATTGGGTATAGAAGCAAACTAGATCCATGTCATTCGGCTTGATTTTTCTGTCAAACCTAAACATGTTGTGTTAATATTCCTATTTGAAATTGTGGTAAAAATGATTTTTTAAGTGTTTTTTACTTGAAAATACATTAAAATAGTATATATTTTTATTTTTTAAAATTTATTTTTAATATCAATATATTACTATATCAAATCAATTTAAAAATATTAAAAACATTTAATTTATTTTTAAAAAAAAAATAATAAAAAAACCAAAACAAAATAAAAACTATACACCACCCTACAAAACTGAAACTTAAAAAAATAAATAACATTCTGGACAACTGGTTATATCATTTTTAGTCGAGCCTTGGATGTAACTCGTTACTTATCGCAAGGATAGATCTTGTCGCCACCATTAATTATCCCATAAGCCAACAAAAGAGGATATAGAGAGTTTTCTCGATGGGCGAGAATTGGCATTAAAACCACCCCTTCAACCATGAATTGACAACTGAATTTGAACAAAGCAAAGCCCAGAGAGGAGGGGGGTGGGGGGGGCTGTCACAAGTACAAATGAATGATCACTCGCCAGGCATGCAGTGAAATAGCAAGGAATCCAAACAAAATGCATCGAAAGACTAACCAAACACTTAGATTAGAAACCCAATAATTGCAGAGTACAGTGACCTTCTCATATTTGAAAGTTGTGGTGTGATGCCTTTCGGATCCTCTACTGTACTGTTGCCTCGTATGCACAAAACAGTACTTTATGTGGGCACCAGTAGCCTCCAGCCTTGCCTGCGATGCCGCCCTATATTTTCTACCGCCACCTGTGACCCTATATTATCTCCACTCTGCTTAACTATGCCATACTCCATCTTTCTATAGCCTCGCCCAGCTAGACCCCCCGCCTCTTAGCTGTCCACATGATGCTTTTCCTTTAATTCACTGTTGAACAAGAAGGGTTTTGCGTCTTTTCTTAATGATTCTCTCTTGACTCGTTTACTTCTGCCCCAGCTTCCCCTCTATTTATGCTATCCTTGCATCTGAGAAATCTAGGGTTTTTCTTTCTTCCGTTCTTTCTTTCCTCTGTGGTAGTTTCTGTTTTCCTTCGATGAAGAAAAGAAAGACTTTCACTCCTCTCATCAATTGTCTCCGTTCTCTTGTTCCATGTTTTCATCTGAATATGTGTATTTTTTTAAGGTTTTTTTTGGTTTTTTTCCTTTAAATATTTCCTTTTGTTGGTTTTTTTCCTTTCAATATTTCTCCGTTCTATTTTTCTCAATGGAGTTTTTGCTTTTCAAAGATAAATTTGTACAATCTTCAGATTATAGTTTTGAAGGTTTATCTCCATTCTCTATAGCCTATAGGCACATGTTTGAAACTACTTTCTTGTACTTGCACCTTCCTGATCTATCTCCTTCAATAAGAAGCATCTTTCTGCTTATAAAAAAAAAAATTTAAAGAAGAGGAATCTTTTGCTCAGTTTCTGTTTTCATACAATAATGAAAGAACAATGTGCAGGGAGTTGACCTGATCTGTTTTCGTGTGGTTAAAAGAAGTTCACAAGGGAAAAGGTGAAGCTGCCAGCATGATCTATCTTTGGTTAGAAGCGAAAGAACTAACCCTAGCTAGGTCATGCTCTGACAGCCTCACTCCTTCCTATTTGGGGGCCCATAATAGATTCCAGACACATCTTTCAAATCTGAAAAGATGTATAGTAACTCCCTGTAAGTATATTCTTTTCCCTCCCTCAGTTCTTGTGTGGTCAGGCATGCGTTTACTAACCTTTTCTTTTCCAGTTGCTTGAGTTATTTTTGTCTCTCCTTTGCACTCTCCACTACGACTGATAAAAATATAGTGAAGTCAAATATCATGCGACGCAATATGTACTCGCATGGATGTAATGAAATCCCACATTAACTCTTCTGGGTCCCCATTTCCTTAGCTTTGAGTTTTTTGTTTGCTATGGTAAGTGCTTCTTTTTCCTTTCGCGTTAAGAGAGTATGCATGCCATAAGCATGAAAGCCGTGTCAAAAATCAAAAGAACATTTATGCTTATATTAATGGAGGCCCAAAATTTTCGTTCTCTCATCGTGTTCCATCTTGCTACATGTAAACAAACAAAGTTAGATGAGATCATTAACTAGAATATTACCAGCAAAGAAAAAATTATCAGGTTCAATATTTCGAAGTGGACAAAAAGATAAGGTCAAGAAAAGCTTACTGGAGTGCCAAGACTAAAAAAAGGAAATTAAAGATGCCCCCAGTGTGGGATTCCACACGAACATACTCGGGTATATTATTAGTTGCAAAAATCTTTAACCGAGCAAAGAATCCTCTATTTTTCCTAAAACATAGTGGAGCTACAAATTAAGAATTGTAATCGATCATAGCACAACGTTTTCATTTATTATAATTCCCAATTTGTTGAAGGAGAGAAGTAGTTCTTGTGATGTAGTGGAAGTGATGAAGAAACAGCTAGGGCTAATGTATTATGCCAAGAGAAGAACAGCATTAGTTAGAACTCGTTTATAACGCTGCTAGAAATTATGCTGACCTATGAAATCTCTGGTCCTTACACGGACGCAAGTCACTAAACAGTAGCGACTTTGTTTTGTGCTGCGGGCTCTATGTTAGCATGCCAGGGGTAAGAATGAGGTTCCTCTATCATCTTCGATGCCAGGCACATCACGCAATTAGGAGGACCGCTCTAGAGCCTGCAGTTTATACTAACTCTATGGTCCATACACGTACTTGCATTTCAAGACGGAACCACACGATGAAGTATTGCTTGTCGGTCATCAACTACAAATGGTTGTTCTTGAAAGGGATATAAATTATAAAACGATTCTCATGTGTTTGTGTTTGTGTTTGAGCTTAGCTTGCACAGAGAGGGCAGGCCTCTTTACTTGGTTGGATGGTCTCTCCCTCGGATATGACTAGTGTCGTCTCTGATTTCTGTTCGGCCATGAATCTTAAGAATTGAAATCCCCAATCACCGTGCTCATTTGTATTTATTTATGCTCATGCTGATTGCTATCAAATAAAAAAATTCAAAGGGATAGTGTTTTGCCATGCATGTTGCACTGTAAAATGACATTTTTGTTCTCCATTACAGCAGCGAAATATGTGTTCCGGGGGGCAAAATGATATTATTACAAGGTTGAATTAGAATTCCAAAATTAAATGAGTACTGAAGAATAATATTTTTTATATTTTTTATACAGTGAAGTGACTTGTTTACTCTTTAAAAAAAAAAAAAAAAAACTTAACAGATGGATTTCAGTTTTTATATATATATATAAAATTCATGTAGATAGAGCTAGTGCCAGAATACAAAGGCAGCTAGCAAAAAAGTTTACAAAGTGTCATATATACAAAAAGATGGAAACTAGAAAGAGCTGGTATACAAGCATATAATGATAAAATAAGCAGAGCCAAAAACAATCTGCAGCTGTTAAAGATAAGAGGATGCGTGAAGCCGTGAAGGGGGGTGAAATCAAGGCTTGCTAGTCCCACCTCAGCAAAGCAGTCAGAACATCTAAACAAATCTACGAGCCATGATTGTCCAAGAAAAATTTAACCAAAGAGAGAAACGATGTAATATCAGTTCAAATACTGAGAGTCCCAATCCGCCATAACATTTTCAAAGATCGCTTGATTTCTTGCCGACCAAATCCCTCCGCACAAGAAACCACGAGCCTAAGAAAAGAGCTTTACGTTGGAACACTGTCACAAGAGACTCTAAGGAACTGACATAGGCATGCACCATTGCAAAGCAATCCAAAGCAGAAATCTGGTCCATAACTTCCAGACTTTTGATGACAGTGAATAAATAGATGCTCAATGGTTACCCATTCCAAAGAATATGAAAGAGAGGGAGAGAGAGAGAGAGAGAGAGAGGAGAATATGAGAGAGATGAGGTGTCTTCATGGTTTTAATACAGGTAAGCACCTGTATACCATAATAGACTACTTATACCATCCTGCAGCAAAAGATATCCTTTCAAATATGATGTTTTTCCTCGGAACATTAATTTATTTTTGGTATTCGAAGGAGCCCAAACAATGCTAAACATAAAGTCACAGCAAACATATCTTTTAAACTAACGATGATTATACTGTACAAGGCCTTGCTCGTGATATTGAAGATCATCTGCTACTGACATGGAAGATCATCTGGGTTACAAGGCATTATCCAGTTCAATCCTCCCCGTGCTTCAACTTTATTCCAAAGTTTCCAAGCCAGAAAAAGCGGAACAATTATCTCGTGGACTCAAAATACATCTCCTGATGAGGAAAGTTATAGTACAGAGCCTTTAATTAATAGCCAGCTATAAGGTCATTTCAGTTCTGGGAGTGCCAGCTGATTTTCAAACATTTGTATGGTTTGGGTCCAACAAAGCTGCTCCTGATGAGGGCAAGCGTACAGGAGTTAACAGTATACCCTCCATCCTTTTCTCATTTCCAAATCATCTTTTTCTCGTTTGATGGACTTTTGCTAGGTTTAGATCAGACATTAGCCTATGAAGCATCAAACTCTCTCTAGCTCCAAGCTCTAAGGGGTCTTGTCCAAGACAAATGTCATTGCCGCACATCCTCTATTCGATTCCTGATCTTGACAAACAAGGCCTGCCTTCAAGGAACAGATCAGAAATAGAGTAGGATAAGAATCAGCTAAACAGTAATCAATCAGCCAAGCATCTTTCCAAAAGTTTACCTGCTTACCTTCTTGAAGTTTGCAGCTATCTCACGTGAGGGTGCTTGCTTGAGCATTACTTTTAATAGTTGACTAAGATATTGATTGTTTTTTAAATAATTTTATATTTTAAAATATATATTAAAATAATATTTTTTTATTTTTAAATATTATTCTTAATATTAGTATATTAAAATAATTTAAAAACACTAAAAATATATTAATTTAAAATTAAAAAAATTAATTTTTTTTTAAAACACAAACATAGAAATAAAATATCACTAAATACCTTTTTCAAATCACTGAAAGTCTTTTACTAAAGTGAGGGAGCACAGTTGTGCTTGTCATTGCAACCAAGTTTTCAAATCCATTTTAGAAATTTATTTTTTTGTCAAAACAAATCCTATACCAACCCCTCCCCTATCTTTTTCTATGACCACGATCTTCCAAGCCAACACGTGGATCCTTTTCAAAATAGCTAAATTATTTAAATACCCTTAAAGGTGAATTTTTTTAAGCTGAGATCCACGAGCTTTTTGTTCCTTTATTTTTTTAGCCAAGTGAAATGACTACTACAACGTCTTTAAAAGCAAAAAAAAAAAAAAACTAAAACTCATGGGTATTGAGTTATAATCAATTTTAACGAGGATCAATTTATTCTTTTAATAAATATAAAAAATTATTAAAAAAATAGTTGGTGTTGTTAAAGTGAGTGTACGCTGACCAAGTGTTTTGGGCGGCTCATGCGACGTCATATAATTGTTAAAATAATCTAATTATTGTATTTTTCAAAGTATCCAAGTGACAACATAATTGATGAGGTGCTGCGCGTGGTGAGATTTTATGACGATTTATTTATTTTTTATTCTCTTATCTTTTCTTTATTCTAGCCTCGAGATTTATGATGGTAAAACCAAAATTCAATTCCGCCTCCAATTTGTATTTATTTCAAATGTGGTTCTTTTTTATTATTATTTGTGTTAATTTTAATTTTTTGAAGTTTATTTGTTTTTCAATTTAATTTAAAGCATTTTACTTTTTATACAATTTGGTCTTAACTTTTTTATTAATATTTTTTTATATCATTTTATTGGTTTATTTTTTTTTAATTATATCGTTCAATATTTTATTTCATTTAATTTTTGTATCCAATCTTGATTCTTATTTTTTTTTTCTTAATTTATTTTATTTTTCAATTTAATCTCTAATTATGTTTTTTCATTTAGTTTTTCTATCAAATTTAATTCTTGATATTTTGATTGTTATTTGTTGTCTTTTAATTTTTTTATAATTAGGGATTTTGATTTTTTTATTTTTTTGTGTCTGCTTTCTATGACATAATCCTGGTCTCAAAACCAAAGTTACTGGTTTTAAATATTAACCTGGTTTAAATTTGGTTTTTTTTTAGTTTTTTTTAATTGATTTTTTTTATATATTTTTTTTAATATTAGATTTTAGGTCCTAGCTTTGTGGTTTATTCCTTTTTTTTTATGTGGTGTCATCTTTACTCATTTGAGGTAGTGGTGTAATTAAGTTAAGTTGAGAATTATTTTTTTTGACAATAATTTTTTTATAAAAATGATTTTTTTTCACTTTAATTATTTTACATTAAATTATTAGTTCTTGAATTTTGTGATATTTTTTTTTTTTGTGGTGTTATTCAAGTGCAAGTTAGTTAAGTTAGCCTAAATTTTTTATATGTTTTTTTTATTAATTTAACTTTTATTATTATTTTTTTATTTTATTCTCATATCACGAGTGTTAGGTTAGTTAAAATAATTTGATTAGTTTTTATATATATATATATTTTTAAATTGATTATTTTTTGTAATTTAATTAATTGATATTTGGTTATTATTATTTATTTTTTTCAGGAGATTATTCCAATTTGATAATTTGAATTATATATTAATCAAGATATTCTAAATTGATCCAAAATATTGGATATTTTTTTTACTATAAAAAAATGTTTATCCAGCCCTGTCATCTGTCATGAACCGCGGGCTATCATTCTAGACTCTGTTGCTTGACAATATATACATATATCGCAGTTCCTTTTAATGTTATATGGGTTTTGATCGTCAGAAAATTACCATACTTCTGTAATATGGTGATTCTCTGTAACATGTTCGTTCTCCAAAAATAAAAATAAAATTATAGTTAGGATGCAATTTATACTTTGCTGGATTTAATTAATTTGTTAATGGGTGCTTATCTCAATGCTCGCTATTGCAAAGGAGTAATTATGAAATCCAAGTGAATAATTGGTGTGGTAAAGTTGTTTTTCATAAAAAAAAACTAAAAAACTATTTTATTTTAAATTATTTTTTTAGTATTTTTAATTTGTTTTGATGGGTTGATATTAAAAATAAAAAAATATATTTTAAAAATAATAGTTAATATTCTCTTAAACACCCTGGAAGGTTTGTCATTCAGTCGCCCAAAGTCCCAAACTGACTAGTAAGTATATTTTTAATTAAAAAATAATTCTTACACAGCTCACAAACACCCCGCTGACAAAAAATACTACAGAACCTCCGAAAACTTGGATGGCACACACCTCACAGGCCTAGCGGTCTACTGTATCTGTAAATTGCAGACTCTGTAACTAATAGCAACTTGCATGCGTCCAAAAATGGATAAACAACCATTATATTGCATCTGATCATCACCTTTAAATCCATTTTGGCCCTCCTTTCTCTCATCCTTTTCTTCTCTCTCACTCACGAGCTTGCAGTAGCCTTTACATCTCGTCTGAACCCAATTAACAGCTTAAGAAAAGGATTCAAATGCGTGCAGCAGACATAGCCTTAGCTGCTTGTAGGAGGTTTGCGGTGAGCTGCAGTGGCCATACACAGCAGTTTTTGGTCACTGCAATCAAGGTATTGAGATGATCAAAAGAAAAAAGGGAATCCTGCAATTTAATATAATCTGTTCATGGCTTAAAATGCTATTTTAATTAAAATCAGGAGGTATTGTTCTGCTGATTTCTTTAAACATTCGCAGAGGGAGATGTTTAACTTTCTCAAGTATTTCGGTCCAGATATTTCACATGCAATGGCATGCATTTATTAAAAATGTGTTTGATATCTTGTCAGATAACATGGATCTTACATTTAGCCAAGTTCTAAAAAGGTAATCTGGTATATATCTTAGTGATTTCATGGGTTTGATTTTTGTTGAACTTCCATGATTAATTGTTTTTTCATTGGCTTTTCTATACTTTCCGAGTAAATTGATTCCAACATAAAATATATTGCTGCATCAAAAGCATACTTTATTACAAATCTCAAAGCAATATCCCAGCAAAGGAATCTATCAGAGATCATTTGTTTCCATGCTCTGTCCTGATAAAAAAGAGAGAGAGCAGTAATTAAGTAAACAGTGTTTGCAATGTAACGTCCAATCTAAGTAATAAACCAAACATCAAATATGTAGCCATGTCGGCCACTAAGTATTTTTCACTAATGATCTGCATCACAATTTTCCCTCGGACAGAAGGCTGTGGTGTCGATGCGAGCAGAGAACCAGATTGATGGCTGATAGGAGAGATAGTTTGCTCTTTGTTTAGGTCATTCATTGAGCCGTTGACCGTTTGAATTGTGACACATGTTCACTCCTAACTTGAAAGCGGCAAGGGGCCTATGAAATAAGAAATTATTGCTTTACATCTGCAATGCCATTTTCATAGATGTAATGATCGTACCGTTTTGTCTTTGTGCTTTCGAAGAATGGAAAGAAACAGAAAGTATCCTCTCATCAAATAGTCAAGGGAATTTTTTCTGCCACTGTTTCAGTCAAATTTCCTTTATTTTTTTATAGCTAAATCACTGAATAAAAACGTTTTATTTTTACTTAAACTTTTATCAAAATATTTTTTTTATTTTTAAAAAATCATTTTTAAAATCAGTGTATTAAAATATTTAAAAATATAAAAAAAATATTAATTTAAAATAAATAAAAAAATTCAAATATTTTTAAAATACAAAATAATTAATGAGCTGAAGTGTGGTTGTTGTGCTATTACAATCTGAAAATAATGATGAAAACGTTTCTGGGTGATGTGCCTTTTGTCTAAATCTAGAATTTGCTTTTTAAAAAAATAAAAAAATAAGGTGATTAATTTAGATCCGATGCAAAGAGTGTTCTTACAAGCATCAAGTGTCTTCAGCCAATAATCAATAATCGATCAAATTAAACCCGCAACCGTGCAAAAAGAAATTGGAATTGTTGAAATAATGAATAAATTTTCAAAAGAATATGACACATTATCAAAAAAATATAAATATAATATATTATAAAACATTAATAGATATCTTATATCATTTCAATTTTGTTTTACAATGAAACATCACATCTACATTAATTTAATATTTTTAATTGTAAATTTTGTCTTTATTTTCTTTCATGGTCATGTTAAACTTAATTTTCGTATTGAATTCAAGGTGCATCTTATCATTTATATCTATATATATTCAATATTATATTTAACTTATTAACATCAAATTAGGTATTGTCAATGAAATTAAAATTTGAATTGTCTAACTTGATAGATAGATCAATTCAATATAAATTGACTAACTTATATATTCGAAAGATTTTTTTCTTTCAAGTACTTTATTATTATTATCTTTAACAATTTGAACACGACTTGAAAGTTTAGTTTTCACCAGGAATAAATAATCAATTATATTATGATTTTTTGTGTATAAAAAAGTGTATGATACACTTGTTAGAATTTTTTGGAAAAAAAATAAAAACATCATTAATATTATAAAAACATTTCTTTTATTTAGTTAAACTAAATCACTGTAAAAATCTATTCTATTCTAATTTTTTATTGATGTTATATCAATAATATTTGAATAATAAATATTATATAACAACTAGTAATTTCTTGTAACTTGTAATGATAATTACTTTTAAACTCATAATTAAAAGTCAATTTTTTATACAAATTCTATTATTACAGGTATTTTTATCCTTGTCATATTGTTTGGTATGAAAGAATTTCATTAATGAAATACTTATTACAACACTTGTACTATTCTTTCAAGACTAAAAGATAGGAATAATCTATTAGCATTGGCTCGAACATTGTTTCAAAATTAACATTAACGGCTAAAGAAAAAGCCTAATTAAATCTAAACTCAGGAGTTGTTAAATATTAAATACTTTCATGATGATAAATTTTTTATCTTGTAAGAAAATTCAAGATTTACTAACATTTGAATTTTAAAATAATAGTAATTGATAATATTGTTTAAAAGAAAATTAACTGAATTTAGCTTAAAAAATAAAATATAAGATAAAATGATTTAAAAATATATAATTATAAAATTTATTTAATAAATAAAATATATCAATTTATCACAGTTAAATAGTATAAAATTATGTGTTTATTTGAATTTAATGATTTCTTGACCAAATTTTCATTGACAATCATTATATTTACCATTAATTACTGATGAAATATTTATGCCAATGTTTTTGTTATTATTTATTAATTTTTTTGATAGTGATTGATATGAAATTTATAAGGGTTTGGTTATTATCTCTAACTAAAAGAGGTAGAGAAAATGAAAAAAATGTATCTTTATATTTTTTATTTTAAAAAACCAGTTTTTACTTTGTATTTTTAATCAAGTATTTTTTTATTTTTTTTTAGTTTTGTTATTTATATCGTATCGATGTCTTGTCTTGTCCTAGAGTACTAACAAAACACATCTTAAAAAAACAAAAAACAATCGCCCCGTCAATTACTGCTAGAATCGTGTGCAGAAACAATGGAGCCCAATAATATAAAATGGAATCCCAATTATTAAGGAGCCCATGAAAATGTAGCAAGTGAACCAATCACATTCCAAGTGCTTTTTTCTTTTGTTCGCAACCGCACTAATTACTTGAAAATCATGCGAAGGTACTGGAAAAGCAGTTTTGCTAGGAGCATGAAAGAATACTTGCAAGGCGAATTAGTAGTTGATTCAGTTCTGCATGGTTAATCCTATCAATATTTTCTATAGAATAATATAAATTATATTTTAAGATTTAATTTTAAATTTTAAATTTTTAAAATAAAATGGTTATTTAACATCATATCAAAATCTTATTGATAAAGTAATCACGAATTTGAATCTTACCATTTCTATTTATTTGATAAAAATTAAACACATGATAAAATGAATTTGTGCAAATTTTAAATATAAAGAGCTTTTATTTGAGAAAATATATTAAAAAATAATATAAATTATATTCTAAAATTTTAATTAAAAATTTAAATTAAGATGGTTAAACATTCAAACCAAACAGATGGGAACTCCTGTCCTAACATATTCTTTAGAATATCATGTTTCCCGCCTTTTGAGACCTGGATTTGGATATATTGGGATTACTCGGCGTCCATCTGCTGGTTCCACCTGCACAAACCTACCACAGGGATCAAAACAATTTGAAAGAAACGGAATGTCAAAATCAACAACATACTTTATCAGAATTCATATCGTTTTCTTGTTTTTCCTTTGTCAGATGGACTGTTCACTTTACGGATTAGATTACCGGATATTTGCTTAATAATGCCTTCAAAGATAACTTTTAACATGTTCCTGGCAGATATTAGGTGCATGAGGACCTAGTCTCTGACAAATGGCATGCCGCATTATTTATAAAGAAAGAAGCTAAAGCTTCTATCTCAAAAAGAACAAAAAGAGAAAAAGAAATTAAAGCAAGGAAGAAACGCTATCTATCTGTTCTTCATTTAGAACAATATTAAAGGGAAGATTCTTCCATGGAATAAAGGGCATGCATCAAAATACATACCACCGGAATACATGACATGAAAGCCAAAGAATATCATATGATCCCTCCCTTTCTCTTGGCCTGAGCAAATAGAGCACATGGTTTTGTTAGGTCATGAGATTTCTAATTAATTTCCCCGAGTAGCCATGAAAAACAGGGCCCCATATTTAGATTAATTACTATAGTTATGCTTAGCACTCTTTTTTAGGTTCATGGAGGATGATAGTACTTGCATATTGAAGGAGCTAGCGAGAGGTGGATAAAAGTGATAAAGGGTGGTAGGGGAGAGAATTTGGAAGAACTCGCTTCCTTGTCTGCATGGTGGTGGCGTGGGCATGATAATATTCATTTTGTCTTCGCTTTGGACCACTGCCATCTGTTTTCTTCCTAATTTATTACTATATCCTCATAATATAAGCTTTTCAGTCTCCTTATTATAACCAAAAAAGATTAAATAACCTAATCACACTAACACCGAGAGACGAGGCGTTCTTGTCTTGGCCCTTGGCCGCTATATATACCCTTCCCTTCCTCTCTTCCCTAGCAGCAATCCCATATGAAGAGAGAACTCAAAACTAGTTGCATTTACATCTCTCTACCTCCCTCTGCCCCCCTCTCTCCCTGACTCCCCAGATCGCTGGATATTGATCCGTTGATCATCTCTCGTGCACCACTAGCAGTTGAAGCTGCCAGCATGATCTAAATTAACTTCCTTCATTATCAAGGATGGATTAGATCATGTGGTAGTTTCACCTGCTGATGGCATCACGAAAAAACCCTAGCTATTTCTCACTCTAAATCCTACTTTAAGTCTCAAATTGTTGCTTGTTAAATACACAATCATTGGTGGGTGTTAGATGTTGTAGATGGTAAAGTTATTTTAGAGATTTTTCATAAAGAAAACAAGGAATCAAATCTTGTTTGCATTAGATGAAGAAAATACACTTTATTTTGTTGTATATACTATATAGTCCAGCCCGTTGGTGGTGATACTGCTCACGCATCAATCTGGGCCTGCTCCCATGGACAAGGTTTGCTCTAATTTTGCCCTCTTCCATTCTAGCCAAGCAATCTCTCAGGGTTTGAGAGGGCAGCATTTCTCCTCTGATAGCATGGTTGATGCTTTTGAGATCCTATCTTATCCCTCATGCATCAAGCCCTTCTCTCTCTTTTTTTCCTTACACTCAATTTTTATGCTTAGCTGACACATAGTAATCCTAAATATGCACACCATCTTCATTGGCTGTGAAACGTGGTTTTATTCTTTTAGCATGATGATATGGGTGCTAATCATGAAATAATAAATACAATAAAGAGGAAAAAAGAAAGGGGAAAGCACTTGGAATCTTAATTTGTGGCTCGCACTGTTATAAACTTCAGATTAATACATATTGTTTTGATGATGATATTCTTGTTTATTCATAGGAATCCTCGAAGTGGTTATGGACAAATCAAAGGAGGGTTACCTGTTATGGACGAGTTGAATCTAAGATATTATTTTATAATGTTGGTTGTCCACGACGCTTGTCTTCCTCCTAAAATATATTTTTTAATGAATAGAATATCTTTAAATTAGTCTTCTCTATTTTCCGGGAGGTTTTAGACGCTTGAATATAAAGAATTTGTGCTTTCTTGAGTTTTTATTAAAGTCGGTTTAACTTGAATTTAATCAAGTTTTATATTAAATTAAATTAAAATTTTATTTGGTTAAAGTTAATTAATTTAGCTTTTTAAAAAAAAAAAAATATCTTAAAATAATACCGTTTAAGATTCGAACAAGAGGATGCTGGCCATCAGCTCAAGAGCACCGAAGTAACAAAATTAGTTTACAGTTATCAAAAGAACAAACCATCAAGCACTTTGATGGACTTTAGTCCTTGTCTTGGGCATTTGGGCTTTTCTTTTTCTACTTCAATGCCAGCTCATTAGCCCTTTCAATTTTACCGATAGTATCCTCCATGCTAAAGGACCAAAACGACTCAAAATGAACGTTTGAATTGGAGCTTAAAAGTAAGTGGTGTGTTTTGCCTATTTTTTTTTGTTTTAAAAGCGTGTTTTAAAGGGTTTTTAAAAAAAATTTAATTTTTTTTATTATTTTAAATTAATATTTTTTAATGTTTTTAAATTATTTTTATACTTTAATATCAAAAATAATTTTTAAAAAAAAAAAAACATATATACACTTTACCATGTCTGAAAGCTAAAGCTAGCTTGCTCTGATCAGTCATCAATTTGCTATATATCGTGTTCTCTCCCGCGCTGTGTTTTTTTAGTTCAATATGTTTAGATAAATTTATGAATCAAAGTCCTTTCGCGGTTATTCTAAAAGCGCACATTTTATATGTATTTGATGCATTCAAAAGAATTAATAAATTTTATTGGATGTTATCTCTAAATTTGAAAGCATAAACCAAAAAACATCAAGGAATTGAACAAGTTTACTAAATCACCTGACTCAACAGTTTGTGCAAATACTTATAGTTTTTTTCCATGCATATATAGGTAAAATAGTGAATGATAATCAAATCTCATCTTCTCAATACAGCGATTGAAAACATGGACTAATTCATGTTTTTAAAAACATTAAAACAAAATAGCTAAATAATTTTTTTTATATTTTATATCATTTTGATGCGTGTTAATTCCAAAATTAAGTTTTTTAAAAATAAAAAAATTATATTTTAATGCATTTCAGAATGAAACATACTTTAAAAAGCAACCACGACCACACTTCTAAACATACCCTAAATGCTTTCCCATTATTCTTAATTCTTAATGATTTTTCCTTTTCTATTCTATTCTATCAGTACCGAAACTTGATTGTAATTACTGGGATTTTTAAACTCGGTTGTGCAGGTTAATGATTTGGAGGGATAGATTGCACTGCTGCTTGATCTGGTCCAATAAAGCTCAGTGGGAGTTGATGATTCTCTAATTGTATTTTCATAATTTATGCCCTTTGCTTGTTTTTCTTTCTTGTCGGAGAAGATTAGAAAATGAAGGGCGGGCTGGTATTATTATCATGGTAAAGCTTGCGACCAAGTCCAAAAACGTCATTTTGAATTGGGCCTTTTTCGCGACTGTTAGAACGGGTTTAGGATGATATTTCTTCTTCAATTGGGTTGGGCTTGTTGTTCCTTAATTTCTACAAAACAAGTAACATGTCAGACAAAGAAACCCTCTCATGCATCATTTAGCGAATCATTAGAGCAAAATAATGTTGAAAAAAAAGAATAATTTCATAAACCTATGACTTCCACAAAAAATAATTTGGTACGCGTCGTGTAACAATAGTAGGTGGTTGTGTTATACTGTACTAGCAAGATGGGTGCCCATAACTTCTGCAAGTTAAGTTTTCCAAGTGTTTGGGTGGCGAGAGCACATGCAAAGCAATATTTTTTTTTCTTCCTTTTTTTTTTCTCCACTGCAAATTATCTGATCAATTAACTTTGGAGATTGAATCAGGGAGTTGTTGAGGAACAAAGGGCTGAATTGAAAACAAAAGGGGGGGGGGAAGAGATGGTGAGTATAATGTATGTGCTAGCTTGTGAACCAAGACCAAACACTTATGGTGGTGCATGGAGAGCCATCATGACTCAAACGAAGGCCTTTTTTAGTGTAATAGATTCATCTCGACAAGCTTTTTCACGTGATGCAGTCTGTATAGGTGGAAAAGGCATGGTAAAGCCCACCTTTCTTCTCTATTTCTTTCTCTTTATTCTCCTTGTAAATGAGTCGGTCTTTTATTCTTTCTTTTAAAGAGTAGTTCAAACTTCAAACAGTTTTTTTTAACAATCAAAGCCCAAATAAGTGTTTGAGGTTTTTTTTAACTGGACAAGTTGTTGTCTGATTTTGGTTGTTGGGCCTCGTACCCAATAACTTGACCGAACATTTTTTTTTTTTTCTTTTTATAATAGCCTTGGGCCTTTTGGACTATTAGTTGCTCTCTCTAGAGTCTTTAAAATTATGTGCATTTTTAAAAGACTTGTGAGTTTTACTTATCAAGTTATAGACCACTAAGTAGTGTATTACCACAATTTGGTACATGGAAGCATCTATTGTAAAAAGTCGAGTCAGGACAGCGGTTACAACATGTATTGATGAAGCATGTTTTAGGTTTACAATTTATTAGTATAGAAGCTAATGAAAGTAAAATAACTTGTTAATTATTGTTTCTTATACAAATTTTAAAATGAATGAACTAAAGTTTATGTCTAAAATTCTTATAGAGGCAGGGCTAAGAAATAAAAATAGTTGGAAAGTCTTGAATAAACACCCACAGTATCGAAACAAGAGTAGTTTAAACTTGATGATGAGTTTTTTCAACCAAGAAGAAAGGTACAAAAAGTTCTTAAAAAGAATTATTTTTCTTTGATTATTTTTTTTTATTTAGTTTATTAAATTAAATAATATGCTTAATAATTTTAGAATTATAGTGATTTGATACCTTCTTATTTGAAAGGTAGGATGCTTATTATTATTTTTTTATTTTCAAAAAGAAATATTCACTAATAAAATTATAAACTAGGGTTTTGTGTGACAACTTTAATCTAATTCAATTTTTCTTTCTAACTTGTTGTTTTCTTGTTTATGTTTTTGTCTTTGTAAATAATTACTTTTACCATACTATATTGACAAAGCTTCACCTGTAATTTATGCAATTGAAAATTAGATGCACACAATGCGCAGTACGAAATACATGTTAATGATGTTTTTTTATTTTTAAAAAATTATTTTCGACATCAGTATATCAAAACGATCCAAAACATACAAATCGTATTAAATTTTAACAAAATTTTTTTTTACCCCAAACGGTTCTCAGCTGTGCTTATTGACAAGGCGTGCATTCCTGACTTTTGCAAATTAGGTTTGTGTACTGTCAGGGCAGCAAGAGCACATGCGTGCCAATATTTTCTCTTCTTTGTTTCCTTTCCCCTGCAAGTTGTCTGGTCAATCAAATTTAGAGACTGGATTAGAGAGCTGTTTAACAATCACGGATTGAATTGAAAAAGAAAAAAAAAACAGAGATAAAATTAGCTAGCAAGTGTAATACCCACGTTAACGTGTGAATCAAGCTCGCCACTTGCAGCGTCGCCTGAGGAGACATCATGACTCTTTCGTTGGATTTGTCTCCCTACGATCTTCTTAATATGCATAAAGGTGGAGAAGGCACGGTGGAGCTCCAATAACCCGTCCTTTTTTCTCGTTCTCTCTTCTATCGGTAAGTGAGACAGTCTTCTATTCTTTCTTTTAAATAGTAGCCCGAACAGCTAATTGGGCTTCTCTCAATTTTATTTTATTTTTGAACTGGCCGGACCAAGTTGACAGGAAACATTGATGTCACTGTTGGGCAAAACTGAACAGGTTTTTTTTTTTTTATTATTTCCTTCTACGAGCCTTTAGCCCACCGGCTATGCTGTTTTACAAACGTTTTGGATCTCTCTACATATCAGACAGACAATAAAATGATAAATTTTTACAAGAAGACTCTTCACAGCGAATTTCATCTATCAGTATATATAAAGCTACGAGGCATTGGAAGAGTAGCATGCTGAAAGTGGCTTGCTTAAGAATGCGTCGCGTCAGTGCCATAGAAAATTACTCTTAAGCTTATCTCAATAAACGAATCCTTTTTTGCCACATTCATGTCCCAATGAATCTTTAGCGGCGTGAATCTGGCAAAAGAGGATTCGTGAACTGGGATCAAGAGTAACTTGCTTCCGATGCTCAGTATGTAACGTGCTATTATCTGAAGCTTCTTTGGCTTTGCTGGTTCTAGAACCCTTCTATTACCTTCTTCCACACCCAGTTCCAAGCTCAGGGGAGGATGTTCCTCTAAAGCACATGGAATGCATAACTCTTTTGGATGTTGCTATTGGCTTCCTGAGGTAACTGAAGAGTGGTTTGCCTGAAACTGGTATAAGTTTCACAAACCAACCAATTGGCCACGATACAGCTGCAATCACAATACAAGTCACCCACTGCCACCAGTTCAACCTCTCAGTGCTTGCAAACTTCTTTAGGAACTCCACCATCACCACCTGAAGAACAATAGTTATTGCGATGATACCCAGAAACAAATGGTTCCTGTGAATCCCTTTGAATACGTTCTGCTTTTCCATGCTCCTTGCATTGAACTCGTTGAAAACTTGGCAAAGCACAAAAGTGTTGAATATTAGCGTATCGTTGACCTCTGCACTTACATTGAAGATAGACTCGCCAGCAAATTGTAATGTCAGTAAGATTGCTATCTGGTAAAAGGCTTGAGCTAGAAGATTTCTCCACATTATATTAGTGATTAGGGGGGCGGTTCGCCCCACAGGTGTCATCTCCATTAGCTCATCAGTGGGCCGCTCTGTAGCGAGAGCCAGAGCTCCCAATGTGTCCATGATGAGGTTTACCCACAGCAACTGAACAGCTGTTAACGGAACCTCACCAGCAGACACTGCTGCAATAAAGTTGATTACAAGAGCTGCAACGTTCACAGTTAGTTGAAACTGGATAAATTTCTGAATATTGTTATAGACACACCGTCCCCACCTCAAAACAGTGGCCACAGAAGTAAAGTTGTCATCCAGAATGACGATATCTGAGCTCTCCTTGGCAACCTCGGTACCTTGGATCCCCATAGAGAGTCCTATATCTGCTTCTTTTAATGCAGGCGCATCATTTGTGCCATCTCCTGTGACTGCAACAACATGACCTTTCTGTCTCAAGCATTGTACCATAAGAAGTTTGTCGAAAGGGGAGGACCTTGCCATCACGCGGATCTTATCTACCTTCTCCATTCTCTGTTCATTTGTGTAGTTCCGAAATACGACACCTTCCACCACTTCTTCATCGTCTACATGGTTATTGAGCTCAAGTATGCCGCATTCTGTTGCTATAGCTTTCGCTGTGAAAATATTGTCACCAGTTATCATTTTCACGCTCACCCCTGCAGCTTTGCAGATTTCTACGGCTTTCTTTGCTCCAGTTCTACATGGATCCTTCAGACCAACTATCCCTAGAAAGGTCAAACCATCTTCTTGTAGCCTCTGGTGTGACTCGCCATCATCGTCCTTCATTCCTTCCTCGGTAACCCTTTTATGAGCAAATGCAATGCATCTAAGGCTACTAGCTGCCATACCTTGGATTATTTTCTCGATTTTACTTCTTTCATCCTCATCCATGGACTTTATCATCCCGCTACTCTCGTAATAACTTGAACACAAAGCCAGAATCATCTCAGCAGCTCCTTTCCAATGTACATGAACAGTATCATCAGCCATTTTCCTTATTGAAACCCCGCTTCGTTTCTTCTCTGAGTTGAAAGTTTCAACATGAAGAATGGTACAGCTTTGCTTCAGTTTTTCCAAATCCATGCCCATGTCAGAAACAGCCCATGAAAGAATTGCTTTTTCCGTTGGACTTCCTGAAAACTCAGGTCCAGATCCTGATGCAGATTTGTACACACTACCGGTCGTGTTTAAACTGACTCCTTGGTGGAGTAATTCAAGAATTGATGGCGCAATTGCTTTATAAGTATCTTCCTCAATTGGTTCTTGGCCAAGCCAGAACTTGGCTACTTTCATCTGATTTAGTGTCAATGTGCCTGTTTTGTCGGTGCAGATGACTGTGGCTGAACCCATTGTTTCACAAGCTGAAAGTTTTCTGACCATAGCTTGATCAGCCATCATTCTCTTCATAGAATAAGCTAGTGTTAGTGTGACCGCCAACGGCAAACCTTCAGGAATAGCAACAACCACAATAGTGACTGCAGCAGCAACAATGCGTACAACCGCATTTAACACATCATCTGTATCTGTTTTGCTACCGATATACTCCTTCATCCCATTTTCATCTTCTGTATTTCCTGTGAAGTAACGAACTAACATGACTACAAGCACTATAAAAGCAACTGAAAGGCCGACCTTCCCAATAGAAGAAGTTAGTTTGTCAAGCCGGGCTTGTAGTGGTGTTCGTTCATCGGAGTCACGATTTATTGAGCTCATCATTTCCCCCCATGCTGTGTTCATCCCCACAGATGTCACGAGCATTCGAGCATATCCATCTGCAATTTTCGAACCAGAAAACAAGAAGGGGTTCTCTTTGGTGTTGGCTGCTACATGATCACTCTCTCCTGTCATGCTTGACTCGTCCACTTCCAAAGAGTGTCCATCCAAGAACAAGCCATCAGCTGGAATTTGATCACCAATCTTCAAGAAGACAACATCTCCAACAACAATATCAAATATGGAGATTTGTTGTCGCCGTTCATTTCTAAGAACATCAACCTTAATATTGTTACTTATTTTCGATAGCTTGTCAAATTGTGTCTCCTGTCTATAGTTGCTCAACGCAGAGACAACGATGACCAGAAAGACAGCGACAAAGATACTCCCACCTTCGTACCAACCTTCCTTTATGCCATGTTGTTTGATGCCAAAACCAAGGGAAAGAGCAGCACACACCAGCAGAATAAGAATGGTGGTGTCTTTAAAAGCATCCATCACAAAAAAGAAAAATCCTTTCGGAGGTGGCTTGTGGTAAGTGTTGGAACCGAACATCTCACGCCGCCTGCTGACTTCCTGGTCATGACCAGTGATTCCAATTTTTGAGTTTGTCCCAAGAACGGTGGCTACACCTTCAACTCCTCCAAGATGGTTGAGAGATATCAAGTCTTTCTCCTTCACCATTTCAGTGAGTTTCGTTTGATCAACATTAGGGATATTGATAGTTGATTCATTTCCATTCCTGTGATGGTGGGAACTGCTTGGCTCTGTATCAAGCACAGAGTAGGGAACTGAGTGCAAAATCCCGGAGAACTGGTGGCTGTTAGTTTCTGATACAATATCTCTCACAAGAGAAAGCATTGCCCTGACAGAGCGAATTGTTAGATAAGCAATGCGCCATCTCTTTTGGGCCTTCTTGAAGGTGTTGGCGAGCAATGTGCTGCAGTCGATATGTGATGGCTTGCTGCTTGCCATGTTTTCTTCTTGTTCTTTCCTTCGAGGAGAAGCGAAAAGGCTTGGTAGGTGTTCAGAACTAGGAAGAGATTTACTATTTCAGTTCGGGTACAAAGACACGGATTTAGAAATTCATTTCGAACTATCTTGGCGTTTCAAGTTCTTTATAATGAACTAAAGTTGCTGCTGTCTGGAGGTTATCACATTACCAAACAACCTCCCACGTCTATTCTTGTTTTGTCTTTTTTTAAAAAGACGAAAACAAGGGGAATCTTTTATTATATATATATATATATATATATATATATATATATATATATATATATATATATATATATATGAAAACCCCTTCTCAAGCAAGTAAACAAGTGGCAACAATATTCTAATATTTTTAACAATGTCGTGGTAAAACTATCAACCTACACTGATATATATAATTTTTTTTTTTTTAAGTAAAATGAACACAAAAACAAAAGGTATCTTCAAACACTCATTAAAGTTGGTGTTTTGCCTCGAATATTTATGTTCCCACAGGACAAACAATGGGATTGGGATTTACTTGTGTGATAAAATACGGTAAGTGTTGTTTGTTTTAGATTGTTTCTTTTTAGAAAATATATTAAAATATTTTTTTAATTTTTAAAAAAATTATTTTTAATATTAACCTATTAAAATAATGAATAAAATTAATTTTAAATTTAAAAAATCATTTTTAAAAAAAATCTCAGTTTTTATTTGCCGCCTTTCCAGACATCCTCTGAATATATGCATGCAGAGCAAATGGTTTCATTTCCTTTTAGCGACTTGGAAATAAGTTTGTTGATGGCAGCAAAATCGGACCAAGACTATCCCATAAGTCTTCCTAGCAACAGAAAAAATAATGGATGGGGCTATCTTTAGCTGATAGATAAAAAGTCTGTGTTTAAAAAGTATTTTTAAAAAAAAATTAAATTTTTTTATTTTTTATTAATTTTAAATTAATATATTTTTAGTGTTTTTAAATTATTTTAATATACTGATATCACAAATAAATTTTTAACAATAAAAAAATATCATTAACATACATTTTAATATAAAAAATTATTTAAAAAACAATTACATAAAATTCTCAGCAAAAAGCTAGTAAAATTTTCCACAATCACTGGCGCATAGTTACTATTTTATCGAAGAATTCTTCATAGATTTTTCTTCCAAGTAAACGGTCCGGAATGGAATAGTACTAGCTTGGACCCAGAGATTTTGGAAAACGCGTTTGTGGCTGACTTTTCTTTTCAGACATTAATCGAGACGTTAGGTTAAGCTTGGATACGTGGGCAGCCCAGAATCATCTTTCTACCATTAATTTAATTGTCTCGTTGCAGCCATGATCTTTCTCCGATTGTCCAGCTCCGTACAGCATCCATTGCCCTACCGGCGCCGGTTCTGACCAGCTGTTTGCCTCCCGATTTACAATCTTCTTTCTACCATTAATTGTCAGGATTGCACTGACTTGGTTTCTGGATGAGAACAAATTAAGATGCCGTGAATTATATATTTCTTTTTAAACTGCTTCATGTAGTAAATCAAGACGGTTTAGCAAACTAGATTCATGTAAAAGAAAGAATCTATGCAATATTCTTTTTATTTAAAGTTAATAGGAGATTAGGGTCAAAAATCTTATGGCTTGAAGGGCTCCCGAGTTCAATCCATTCATGTAATTTGTATATTGTATATGGTCAAGTTAAAATTTTGTATTGAAAAGAGTTTTTGTAAAAAACTTTGCTTTGAATTTATTATTTTTATTTTAAAAATAGTTTTAATTTACTAATATCAAAAATAAATTTTAAAAATAAAAAATATATATATTATTTTTATATATTTTTAAAAATAATCGTTATCAGTTTAGAAATATAGTAAAAATTATTTTATAATAATAATATATTAAAATAATATAAAAACATAAAGAAATAACTCGTGATTAGATTAAAAAGATAAAAAATCTCAAAATTGCACTTAAGGTCTTGACCTAGCAGTTGGACTTGTTCCTTTCCTCTGCATCCTGGATTCAAACCTCACCGTGCACGCCTGTCACCCCCGCGGTGCCTTACATGCTCACTGGGCTTGCAGGATGTTCAGTGAGCCGTGGGATTAGTTGTGGTGTGCGCAAGCTGGCCCGAACACCCAAATAAATAAAAAAAAAAATCTCAAAATTAGAATATTGCTGCCGTACCAACCACCACTAGTCAACGTACAATATAAAGTGTTAGGTGCCAAGCGATGGCCGGACAATTAAAACTGAGTTTGAAATCTAAATTGTTCGTACACTATGTCCCATCGCATGGAATTGGCGTGTGCCGCCCGAGCACCATCAGCCACAGAAGAAAAACATAAATGGCGAGCTCTGGTCTAACGCTCAAAAGATTGAAGAGGGCAAATCGAACACCACAACTTTTTATTTTTGTGCAAAACATGAATCTAATGTAGGTAGCGGTTTTTTTCACGTGGTCCCATGAAAATCAAAGAAGAAAAGTGTGATTTTTGTAGCATGTCAGGCAAGAAAAGATTTTCAGTTTGCTGGTTTAGAATTTTCGAGTGCAGTACCAGTGTCGGGAGAGAGTGTTTTATACTGCACCGACCACTAGCAGATAAATGTCTATCCATGCCCGTACTCGCGAGTGATCCATGGGCAAATATTGCATCTAGAAGGTATAATTTTTTTTTTTTGCTATTTAAATATATATATATACACACACACACAGTCTTGGAAATGAATCCATTAACCATACAAGTGAAGATTTTCAAATTATATTCATTGATATATGACATTAGAGCACATGTTTTTTAAACATATATATATATATATATTGAATTGAAATTGAAAAGGATTTCTATATTCATATTTTAAGGCTACCACAAAACAAAAAAATTACACATATAGAAAATAAAATGGGCTTACATGACATCCTAAGACTATTTAAGAATATTTAGCACATAACTATCTATACGTACGTGTAAGTTAGTCTGAACACTCACGTTAATAAAAAAAATATTTTTATTTAACACATAAAATAAAAATCAAGAATTCAGATTTAAGATTTTCTTCAAATTACTTGTTTTGTTTATTAAATGACCTAGGATACTCACAGATATTTGTCGCATCAGCTCACCTTGAGATTTTAAGAGTTTCATGATAATTGGTGGGTGAAAATATTAGTGTTTATCATCAATTTGTAATGTATGACCCTACATTGGTTGAGAAATGGATGGTGATCATTAATATGTTGGCTATAAATAGTGTCATCCACGTATAAAAGTTTGTGATGGTAGATAATGTGCATGTAAAAGCATGAAAAGGTTTGTGTTTATAGTTGGAGCATGACACTGTGTTTTGTCCTATCATGACTAAAAAAATATCATTGAGATACGTGTCAACAACTGAGAATTTTTTATAACATTAAATTTAATTATTTAATATATGTTTGGAAGTATAGTTGTGGTTATTTTTTAAAGTGTTTTTTTATTCTGAAATGTATTAAAACAATTGTTTTTTATTTTTTAAAAATTATTTTTGAGATTAACACATCAAAATAATCCAAAACATGAAAAAAATTATTTAAAAAAAAACTTAAATTTTTTGAAAACCCGCGTTTTCAAACGCTCTCTAAATCGAGGTCTAAAACAACACTGGGGCGGTGACTATGTCATCTAAAGTCTGTTTATTTTTGTGTTTGGGAAATATTTTTTAAAAAAATTGAATTTATTTTTCTCTTTTACTTCAAATTAATTTTTTTTTATATTTTTAGATCATTTTGATGTATTAATATTAAAAATATTTTTTTAAAAAAATGTATTATTTTAATATATTTACAAAAAAAACATACTTTAAAAAACAACTACTATTACACTATCAAACAACCCTAAATAAAATTGCAATGATGAACATGCCGTGAATGAGTCTCACGATTTGGTATTTGCATGACTAGTATATATATCCAACTTATATATTTAACAAGGATTATGCAATCATAGATGCATTATTTTCTTCCATTCTCACGTTTTCAATTTCTTTGAGTTGAAACTATACATAAAGAGCAATGCTAGATTTTCGAAAATCATGTGATGAAGAGATTTTCTCAGATTATTTCCACTTTTGGATGAGTGGTCGTCCTCCTCATTCCCACGTGGAAAATTTTGGAGGAAGCGATTCCGGTGACGATACGCGATTCCGGTGACGATATACCATGAATTTAGAATATCCTCTTATATTAGATTTTATTAAATTATTCTTCTCCTTTCCTTCCAGCCAACCAAGCAACCAAACAGTCCGATTATTTCCCATCGACTCTCCACTGTATCGTCATCCTTTTCACTTTCCACCCTCCCACCTTACCATTCAATCCATGTGCCGAGAATAGTTGCGAGGAGCCAAAGTGGAGAATGATGATCGTTTCGTGCTCCGAAAGGAAGATATACATGTAATAAATATATTAAATTAATTTTATTATTTTATTATATATATATATATATATATATATATTAAAGTATTATAGTGCCTGATGAGTACATCAATGAGTATGTACAAATTAATTATATATTATTTGTTAATGTGATCGTTCCTAGGTCGTTATTGTTAAAAACAAACATATAACGATATAAGTGGCGAAATTGAGTTTTAATCCAATAAAAATTAATTGTATAACTTTTTATTTTTTTACTTAAAAAACAAGCTTTCATCTCGTTGAACAGACAAATCTAATATTCTTTCCTTTCCATCAAGATTCTGTTAAATAATATTTATATAGTTTTATTTGTTAAGAGTATAATAGTACTTTCAGTTCAATCTATATATACTTTTATTTGTATTTAGGTTAAGACTATGCATTCATAATATACAGATTATTCAGAATTCTAGCCTCCTTATTGTGTTTGATCTCAATTAGTTTAACATGTTATCAGAGTGGTTTTATGGAACGAGACTTAATCCCAAATACAGCTTCGCGGATACAATTTTTTTTGGAGTAATATTTTGTCTTCCGCTTCTGCAAAATTAGGTATTTCGATAGTTTCTGCAATTATTTTGGTATTTCGTCTTCCCTTCAGCTTCTGCAATTTGGTATTTGCGTTCAGTTTTTGCAAAAAAAAAATTGTGTTTTGGGAGTAATCGTATAATTTCGAGAAGATATTTGTTTAGTTTCTGCAATTAAGTACTTTGTCTTTCGTTGCTTTTGCATTCTAGTTATTTGTGATTGTTGATTATGGCTACTGAAAGAGATGATTCGCTTCAGTCTTTGAGTGTGAGGTTGGATGGGAAGAACTATTCGTATTGGAGTTATGTAATGAGAAATTTTCTTAAGGGTAAGAAGATGTGAGGGTATGTTAGTGGTACTTATGTGATACCTAAGAATATTGAGGAGGGGGATGCTGGTTTGATAAATACATGGGAAACAAATAATGCAAAGATCATTACTTGGATCAACAATTCTGTTGAGCATTCGATATGTATGCAGTTGGCAAAGTATGAGATAGCAAAAGAGGTTTGGGATCATCTACAAAGGTTATTCACACAATCAAATTTTGCAAAACAATATCAATTAGAGAATGCCATATGAGCTCTTCATCAGAAGAATATGAGTATCCAAGAGTTTTATTCTGCTATGACAGATCTTTGGGATCAATTGGCTCTTACATAATCGGCAGAATTAAAGGCATGTGGTGCCTATATTGAGCATAGAGAGCAACAACGATTGGTACAGTTTTTAACAGCACTTCGCAGTGATTTCGAAGGACTTAGGGGTTCAATTCTGCATCATTCTCCACTGCCTTCTGTTGACTCTATTGTTAGTGAGTTATTGGCTGAAGAAATACATCTTCAGTCTTATTCTGAAAAGGAAATTCTTTATGCTTCGAATCCTTCAGTATTAGCAGTGCCTTCTAAGCCATTCTCTAATCATCAGAATAAGCCTTACACAAGGGTTGGCTTCGATAAGTGCAGTTTCTGTAAACAGAAAGGTCATTGAAAGGCTCAGTGTCCTAAGTTGAGACAACAGAATCAAGCTTGAAAGTCTGGCAATCAGTCACAATCTAATGCTCATAGACCACCTCAGGGTTATAAACCACCACACCATAATACAATAGCAATAGCTTCCCCAAGCTCTATTACCGATCCTAATACTTTAGCTGAACAATTTCAAAAGTTTCTCTCCTTGCAGCCACAAGCAATGTCCGCTTCTTCTTCCATAGGTCAGTTGCCTCATAGTTCCTCAGGTATGTCACACTCTGAATGGGTCTTGGATTCTGGTGCTTCCCATCATATGTCTTAGGGGTGAGCAAAAAAACTGAATAACCGAGAAAACCGAAAAAACTAGAAAAAAAAATAACCGAAAAAACCGAACAAAAAAAAATCGAATTAACCGATTAGAAAACCACAAAAAAAATTCTGGTTCTGTTCGGTTTCGGTTTCGGTTTCTAAAGTTTGAAACCAATTAAACTGAACCGAACCGAACCGGTTCAACCAAGCCAACACTTAAAAAAAAAACAAGTATAAATAGCTCCTAACCCTAAACCTAAACCTAAACCTAAACACTTTCTCACCCCTCAGCCGCCGCCCCCTCTCTGTCTCTTATCTCTCAAATGAAAAATCTTCCATGCTTTCAAATCTTCACTTCTTTGCTTCGTGAATGGAATGACTTTGCTTCAAATCTTCATCAAGTCTCCTATATTTTTCAGGTTTTCAATCCCATCCGGCACAGTTTCTAGCACCGTGCATGCTGTGATGTCTAGCCTTTCTAACCCAAGCATTGATCCCCTTGCTATTCTGATGCGCCGCAATCTCTCCAGTTCATGGAGACCTAGCCTCTTCAGCTTTGAAAATCCACTAGGATCACAACACAGTTCTTCCCCTGCATGAGCTTGACGGAGTTCAAGCATCACCAAACTAGGCAATCTTGGTTTTATGGATTGTCTTTTTCTCTTTTAATTTTCCAATCTTCCATCTTGCAGGTTCATTAAAGTTGGCTTCATTAAGACTACTGGATTTTGTCTTCTTCTCTTTTAATTTTCCAATCTTCCATGAACAGGTTCATTAAAGTTGGCTTCATTAGGACTACTGGAGTTTCTTTGTAAGCAAAGTTTCTTTGGTTAGTTTGATTTGTTGGCTTCTTGAAACGTAAAAGGCCTTGAGTTGGAGAGTTTCGAGGATATGTTTAAGGGTTTCAAGATCTTTCGATGGGGATTCAATCCCTTGCGTTGTGTTTGTTTAGTTTGAACCGGTTTGGAAGGGAGAAAAACCGAACCGAACCGAACCAAAATTAATCGGTTTGAACCGGTTTTCGGTTCGGTTCGGTTCAAAAACTAAAAAAAAAAAATCGATTTGGTTGTTTATTTTGGTCCAAAACCGGACCGAACCAAAAATGCTCAACCCTAATATGTCTCCACATTCCTCATATTTTACCTCCATGTCCCTTTTGTCCTTCATTCCTGTTATGACTGTTGATGACACTCCTATGCCCTTAGCAGGTGTTGGTTATGTTGTCACACCTCACATGTCTCTTCCTAATGTTTATCTTATTCCACAACTCAAATTAAATCTTGCGTCTGGTGGTTAAATATATGATTCTGGTGATTATTTAGTCATGTTTTCTGGTTCTTTTTGTTGTGTACAGGATCTGCAGTCTCAGAAGCTTATTGGGACAGGCCGCAGGGAGAATAGACTATATATTTTGGATGAGTTAAAAGTGTCAGTTCCTGCTACTACCGCCGCTGCTACTATTAATGTTGATTTGTCTTCTTTTCGTTTGAGTCTTTCATCTTCTAGTTTTTATTTATGGCATCCCCGTCTAGGTCATGTTTCGTCTTCTCATTTGAGATTTTTAGCATCTACAGGAGCTTTAGGAAATTTGAAAACTTGTGACATTTCTGATTGTAGTGGATGTAAACTTGCAAAATTTTCCGCATTACCTTTTAATCGAAGTATTTCTGTTTCTTCTTTGCCATTTGATTTGATTCATTCTGATGTATGGGGACCTTCTCCTGTTGCCATAAAAAGAGGGTCTCGATATTATGTCACTTTTATTGATGATCATACTCATTAGTATTGGGTTTATTTGATGAAACATCTTTCTGAATTCTTTAAGATATATGCAACTTTTCGAGCTCTTATCAAAACTCAACATTCTACTGTGATCAAATGCTTTAGGTGTGATTTGGGTGGGGAATACACCTCTAATAAATTTTACCAATTGCTTGCCTTAGATGGAACCATCCACCAAACTTCATGTACAAATACTCCTGAGCAAAATGTTGTTGCTGAAAGAAAACATAACCATATTGTCGAAACTGCTCGTTCTCTCTTGTTGTCTGCTTTTGTTCCTAGTGAGTTTTGGGGAGAAGTTGTTCTTACTGCTGTAAGTTTGATTAATACGATTCCATCTTCTCATAATTCAGGTATATCTCCTTTTGAAAAGTTATATGGGTATATCCCTAATTATTCATCATTTAGAGTCTTTGGTTGTACTTGTTTCGTTCTTCGTCCTCATGTAGAACGTAGTAAGCTATCCCCTGGATCCGTTATTTGTGTATTTCAGGGTTATAGTGAAGGTAAAAAAAGATATCGTTGTTTTGATCTAATAACTCAGAAACTTTATGTGTATCGTCATGTTGTTTTCCTTGAGCATATACCTTTCTTTTCTATTCCATCCACTACTCATAGCCTGACTAAAACTAATCTTATTCATATAGATCCCTTTTCTGAGGATTCTGGTAATGATACCTCTTCTCATGTTCAATCAATTTGTACTCATAACTCTGCAGGTACTGGTATTTTACTCTCTAGCACACCTAAAGCTCCATTCTCATCTACAGCCCCCCAAAGCTTCATCTGAGGTTATGGATCCACCTCCACGTCAGTCCATTCGCATTCGTAAGTCCACAAAACTACCAGATTTTGCTTATTCTTGTTATTCTTCATCATTTACTTCCTTTTTAGCTTCTAATCATTGTCTCTTTGAGCCCTCTTCCTATAAAGAGACAATTCTTGATCCACTCTGGCAGCAAGCTATGGATGAGGAACTTTCTACTTTGCATAAGACAGATACTTGGGATCTAGTTCCTCTACCTCCTGGTAAGAGTGTTGTTGGTTGCCATTGGGTGTATAAGATCAAGACTAATTCTGATGGGTCTATTGAGCGATACAAAGCTAGGCTGGTTGTAAAAGGATACTCTCAACAGTATGGTATGAACTATGAGGAGACATTTGCCCCGGTTGCAAAAATGACTACTATTCGTACTCTTATTGCCGTAGCTTCAATTCGTTAGTGGCATATTTCTCAGCTTGATGTTAAAAATGTCTTCTTGAATGGAGATCTTCAAGAAGAAATCTTTATGGCACCTCCTCCTGGTATTTCACATGACTCTAGATATGTTTGTAAGCTTAAGAAAGCATTATATGGTCTCAAACAAGCACCCCATGCTTGGTTTGAGAAATTCTCTATTATGATCTAATCTCTTGGCTTTGTTTCTAGCAGTCATGATTTTGCTCTTTTTATTAAATGCACTGGTGCAGGTCATATCATTCTGTCTTTATATGTTGATGACATGATTATTACTGGTGATGACATTGATGGTATTTCAGTTTTGAAAACAGAGTTAGCTAGATGATTTGAGATGAAGGATTTGGGTTATCTTCGATATTTCCTGAGTATTGAGGTAGCATACTCACCTAGAGGTTACCTTCTTTCTCAGTCGAAATATGTTGCAAATATTCTTGAGCGGGCTAGACATACTGATAACAAGACTGTGGATACTCCTATTGAGGTTAACGCGAGGTACTCTTCTTCTGATGGTTTACCTTTGATAGATCCTACTCTATACCGCACTATTGTTGGGAGTTTGGTATATCTCACTATTACTCGTCCAGATATTGCATATGTTGTTCATGTTGTTAGTCAGTTTGTTGCTTCTCCTACTACTGTTCACTAGGCAGCTGTTCTTCGTATTTTGCGATATCTTCGGGGTACAGTTTTTCAAAGTCTTTTACTTTCATCCACCTCTTCCTTGGAGTTACGTGCATACTCTGATGCTGATCATGGTAGTAATCCCACAGATCGCAAGTTTGTTACCGAGTTTTGTATCTTTTTAGGTGATTCTCTTATTTCTTGGAAGAGCAAGAAACAATCTATTATTTCTCAATTATCCACCGAAGCAGAATATCATGCCATGGCATCTACTACCAAAGAGATTATTTGATTACGTTGGTTACTTTTTTAATATGGGAGTTTCCTTTTCTCATCGTACTCCTATGTATTGTGACAACCAGAGTTCTATTCAGATTGCTCACAACTTAGTTTTTCATGAGCGGACTAAGCACATTGAGATTGATTGTCATCTTACTCGTCATCATCTCAAGCATGGAACCATTACTTTGCATTTTGTTTCTTCTTCCTTGCAGATTGCAGATTTCTTTACCAAGACGCATTCCATCTCTCGTTTTCGTTTTCTGGTTGGCAAACTCTCGATGCTTGTAGCTGCCGCATCGTGAGTTTGAGGGGAGATGTTAAATAATATTTATGTAGTCTTATTTGTTAAGGGTAGAATAGTACTTTCAGTTCAACCTATATATACTTTATTTGTATTTAGGTTAAGACTATGCATTCATAATATACAGAGTATTCAAAATTCTAGCCTTCTTATTGTGTTTGATCTCAATTAGTTTAACAGATTCATCACTCCCACTTTCAATTCGTCGAAACATAAGAGGAGATTTTCCTTCTCGTTAACTCTCACTTCCCTTTGATTTTCCTTTTGAGCCAAAGAGTATGTTGGTTATTGTGGTTTAAAAATATTTTTTTATTTTAAATTAATTTAATTTTATGTATTTAAATTGTTTTGATGTGTCGATATTAAAGATAAATTTTAAAAAAATAAAAAAATATTATTTCAATATATTTTTTAAAAAAAATAATCATTACTACAATACCAAATAAGTGGTTAGCGTCCAATCAAAAACAACATTTGTTTGAAATTTATTTATTTTAATTTAATTTTTAGTATTTTTTTATCGTTTTGATATGTTGATATTAAATATAAATTTTAAAACATAAAAAAAAATATTTTAATATATTTTTAAATAAAAAAATATTTTAAAATACAACAACAACCGCACTATCCAAACAAACTTTAAATTACTTGCTTTTCCTCCCTCCCAAACTTATTCCTTGACCATATCAAGAAGCAGTTGCTTGAAATTAATATCGTGTACATATTTTCTATGCAACTCCCCCCACCACCTCAACCCCCTGGAAAAAAGAAAAAAAAATCCGCTGACTCAGTCAACGACTGTGATCTTTTTTATTTTTCCTTCAATTGGAATTTATTACGCAACAATCTCCTCCCAGCTTCCTCCCTCTGTTTAGTCAACGTTCTTAGTAAACACTTTGTCTTTAATAATAAGCTGTTGATGGCCTGCCTGACACGACAACTTTCACCATCACCGTATAAACAAGGGAAGTTGCCTCGTAATTTCGTGGGAGCAGAGCAGTCCAGATTGCAAACTCCGATAGAGCTAATTTAGTCTATCTGTAGCCGTCATGGCAGGTTCTTCGAAGTCTCCTTGTATACACATACATCGATGAAACTTTCGAAACTTGAGGTGGCTGGACTCTGAAATATAATTTTCTAAAGGGATGGGTGATTTATCGTGCAATTTCTTTTGATTTTGGTGTTTGACCACGACGAGCGTGACGATTATGATGTTTTGTGGCGGTGATGATGCTGTTTTGTGGCGGTGATGGTAATTGCATAGCTATTTTTTCTACTCGAGCCAGGCAATGTTCTTGCATGTTCTTCTTCTCTTTTTTTTTTTTTTTTTTTTTGTTTTGTTCTTGCCTGCACGAAAACTGGTTGTTATTAGTTTCTTAAGATCGTGAGCTTCGGAAATGTCCAGACAACTGCGCTATGATATTTTATTATCTATCAAATCATTTGAATTTAAGATATTTATCCCCACAACAATGACAGAATAATTTTAAACAACCAGAATAATTTTAAACAGCCAGCGTAACTCAAACATCTATGACAGAAAAATTCCTTCAATAACTCGTCATATTACTGTGACGTATTGATGTAGATATAATAAATATTTATATTTTATTATTAAATATTATTAGAATAAAATTATATTTTATATTTTTTTTATGAAAAGACAAGAGTGATATACTACTTAAATTTTTAAAATAAATATTCATAATTTTCATTCTCTGATTTTATATATATATATATATATATATATATATATATATATATTTAAGCATTAAAGAGTTCAACCTCCATTAAATGAGTTTTTTTTACAAGTATTAATCACAAATCATCATAATCTATCAAAGGCCAAATGTAACTTATTAACTACTTTAATTAGAAATTAGAAAGAATAAATAAAATTACTAGAATTGATTGATTGATTGATGAATTATTCAATTTGAATTTATTTTTTTTCAAATTAATTGGATTTTTGGGATTTCGTTGAAAAATGATTATGAACAAACAAAACGGGACTCGGGAAATAAATATGAGAAGATTTTGCGAACGGCCACAAGACTTGACATGCTTCGTTGAACACATCAGCCGTTAACTAGCAACTAAGAAATGCATCCTTGGTATCATCAAAATCCTTGCGTTAGCCATTATCTAAACCCTATAATGTTACAAGAACAGGTGAACTTCCATAAGAAAATTAGTTTGCTTGAAGTGTTTGTAGAGTTGAACATGTCCTTTGGCATATGATGTCCAAATTAATTTAATTTATCAAATGACCGGACAAGTTCTTAGCCCTTTTCGTAAGTAGTCGCAGGTGCGTGTCGTGTACGACCAAGCTGAACCTGGTCAAATTCATGTGGAACTAATCGAAACGAGCAACTGGGTTATCCCTGCCGACCTCGAGTATTTTAACCCATGCATGGGTATCTCTTGCCATTGATGCACAGCTCTATTCTTTTTGAAAACCTTGAAATTAGGTAATACAACCATGTCGTCCAAGCATCTGCCGACAAGCTCCAAAAAAAAAGTTCTGAAAAAAGCCGGAAGGTATCACTAGAAGCCGTGGCCCTTTGCCTTTAATTATGTGTTTCACATTGTAATAGCTTTCATTGTCTATACAAGTTCAATAAAGAGTAAAATTATGACCTTTAAAAAACATATCATATGAAAAAAGCAATCTTACCTCGACAGCATTCTTAACAAGTTTTTTTTTATAAGAACAATCACATCATTATACTTATTAGTTAAGAAATGAGAGAGGAGATATTTGATCGACCAACTAAAAATATTTATTTTGTTATTAATAAATTTGTCTTAAAAAATAGAATTCTATAAAAATAATCTTGAAGTTTCACCTTGCTAAAAAAGGTTGAGCGAAGCTTGGTTTATTTTTTTTTATTAATTTTTAGGTGTTTTGAAGTTAAAATAAATATAATTAGGCTACTATGATGTTTTGTATGTTTTTTCATACAAAACAACTTCAAAATAGTTTTACGGGGCCAAGAATCCAAAACCCAAGCTTGTGGTTATCTCTGTAATCGAAACAAAAAAAAAAAAACAGAGTTTTCAATTGCAGAGATACATTTCCTTTCTTAAATCAAATGATTGAATTTTTTTTTTTAGTATTTATTTTAACAGCTTTTGGTTTTTTATTCAAAAAATATGCTACTAATAAAAAAAAACATGTTTTTTCATTGTAAAAACAAAAAAAATACATTTGTAAAAAATTCACCTAATAAATATATATTTCATTTTCAAGATTTAAATTGCTGCTTTTCTTAAAAATATCTATTTTAATTGCAATGTAAATAAATAAAATTTGATTTTAAAAAGTAAGAACTACCCCCACAACATCGTGCAAGGAAAAAAAAAACTAATAATATGCTATCATCAATATAAAATTACCATTGTTAACAGTGTTTTTATCACCATCTATGTTGATAGTTATTATGATAATAAATAACCTTGAGTAAGAATTTTTTTTGGAATTTTCTGATTTTAAAAATACTTGTTTAAAAAATATCAACATGAAAAAAGATGAAAAAAAATATATAAGAATGTGTTTTGCCAAAAACACATTTTTAACTCGAAACAGAATGGGTTGGATGGGCTTGAAGCTTAGACCCAGCCCAGCCTCAGTTTTTTTTTGTGGGCTGTAATCAAGCCAGCAAGCCCAACCTGATAACTAGCCGAAGCCAGTTACCCGGCTGGCTGATCACTCGTGCATCAGGTAATGCACGCTTTGCACGGCAAGGAGGTAATTAAAATTGCAAAACGGGGGAAAGCGAAAACTTACCTAGTTTGCAGAGAATTTGCACGAAAATGCAGGTGCTGGGCGAAGCTCCAGTCTTCAGCTTCCTTCCTGCACCTCGTTCTTTCCTTTTCTGTTCTTTCTGTCTATCTCAGTGTCTGCCTGGAACTGAAGTTTGATGACGAAGACAATGGCGCAGATGTGTTGATTGGACAAAGCTAACTTCTCTCCTCCTCTGTTTCTATCTCTGTTGCATGCTACTGTTTCTGGTCTGTTGTTCCCGTTTTTCTGTGTGCTGTGTAGCTTCGTTTCCGTCGTCTGGTTTTTCTTTGGTTTGCCCTCCGTACTCTCTGTTTGCCTCAGTTATCGTCCTCCTCCCCTCTGTTTTCAGTTCCCTGGTTCATCCTTTTCTCCCACTCTGTTTTTTTCTATGTTCTTCTTCGTTCCCGTTCTAGTATTCTTCTGGTTTTTCTGCCTCCCTGAAACGGTTTCTGAGGAAGAAGGCAATGAATAGTTTTTTTTTTTTTCCTGAAACGGCTCCGTTTGCCCAATTCAAATGGCTATTTTCGATTTGGTCATTGGATGTTTTTCATTTTGTAATCAAGCCCCTGGATAAATTATAATTGGATCTCTTAATTTTATCGCCATTTACAAGAAAGCTCTTGTTTGTTTTTGCATTATTCAATTTAGTTCTTAATTGGCTCTAAACTTTGATATTTTTTCAATTAAGCCTCTAATTTCATTAATTAAACTAATTTTAAATTTAATTGAGTCCCTAAACTTTCAATTATTGATCAAATTGATTCTTAAATCTATAATTCAATTCTTATTAGTTCACAAACGTTCAATTTATATTTTTTAATTAACCCAATCTTCGATTCATTTATTTTTTATTTTTTAAAATAAAAATAAAAATTAGGTTATGAAAAAAAAATAAAAAAAAAACTAACAATTTCAATCCAAAGTCTAAAAGAATACAAACTTACCCAAACTCTGGATTGATTCCTTTAAAATAATCGATTTTTAAAATTTATTTTAGTTATTTTATATTATTCCGACATTTCAATGGTCTGATTTAATTGTTCAGTTTCTATTTCTTCTTTCAATACCTTTTTCATTTAAAATTATAACGTTATATACATGCATAAAACTTGCCTTTCTCCCCCCCCTCTCTCCATGTATTGTAAAGAAAATGGTTATTATGGACCCATGTTCTCAACTGAGGATGTGGAAAAATTGTTAATTAATTATATACATAGTTTACCAAATTACTTATAGATTAAATAAATAAATACAGGATATGTAAATAAAATATACTGTTTTATTGGCATTAATAATAGTGGTATCGATAAATTGAGAAATCCTAACGTCCTCGGGTTATAATTACCAATATTTAATGAGATATAAATAAAAGGAGAAGACAGGAATATCAAATGGAGAACAAATATTAAAATAAAAAAGAGAGAAAATATACATTAAAAAACATAGAACAATTACCACTCTTATCGTCTAGAAAAGGCTGTCTATGACTAATGTTCCTAACTGACCAGAGAAATAGTAGCATGTATCTTAGTTTTGAAAATTTAATGTGATCCAGTTGACCCGACAAGACCCGATCAAAAACTCAGTTGCAACCCGTTGATTTTTTTTACTAAAACGATATCATTTTGATTTTTTTTTAAAAAATAACTCGGACAATCTAGTGACCCAATCAAAACTCATAATCCAAGTTCTGGACTGGATCGGATTGGATCCGAAAACTATGGTATGTGAATTAATTCCCAATATAAAAAGTAGTTTTTCTTTGTAGGGGTCTAGAAATGTGGTATTAAAAGATACATTTCATTTAAAAAAAAAAAATTTTTTTTACTAGTTTTTGATAGTTTAGATGTATTAACCAAAAAATTGTGTTAATGCATATTTATATATAAAAAATATTACGTGTAACGTACCAAACGCACAATATATCCTAAGACACCGTTTGGCATTGCGTTCCAAACGGTGTTTCATCAAATTTAATTTTTTTTTTTTTGCTAAAATTGAGTATAGTTTGTACTTTTTAGATCGTTTTGATGTGCTGATGTCAAAAATGATTTTTAAAAAATGAAAAAACATCATTGGCATGTATTTCGACACGAAAAGCTATTTGAAAAACAACCGTTATCATACTATCAAACACGCTCTAACTCTGTTGTGATTAGAACTCGGAACTTGAAAACAATCTCTACTCTAAAATAATAAAACATGAATACATATACTGTGTATATATTAATTTTATAAAATAAATACTCGGCAAAATGTCTGCTTTCAACGAGAATAAAAATAAAAATGAAAGTGGTGGCTAGTTATTTACAAAACAATCAGAAAGCAATCATCATCATCCTTGCAAATTCCTCGTAACTAACTAGACCATCACCGTCCACATCAGCCTCTCTTATCATTTGTTCAGCCTCTTCCTCCGTCAGCCTCTCCCCCAAATTCATCATCACTTGTCTTAGCTGCAGGTTATCAACACTGTGTGAGCAACTAAATAAATTTAACTAAGCAATTGTAAACGAAGTGACTGTTTTTTTTTTCCGTATTTTAAAAATATTTTTTTTATCTTTTTTGTTTTAATTTTTTTTAATATGTTTTCAGATTATTTTAACATGTTGATGTTACAAATATTTTTTTAAAATAAAAAATATATTATTTTAAAAAAAAATTTTCTATATAAAAATACTTTGAAAAACAACTAAATACTCTAGAAATAAAGAGAAATCAAATGTAGTTTTTTCTTTTACCAAAAATTTTACTGTTAGAAGAAAGTAAAGATCAAAGTAGAGTAAGTTTAGGAATATCCAAAAGGCATTGGCGATGATCTTCACCTCATTGGCCGAAAATATATCCGTCTTGGTTCCTATCAAAAACTTTGAAAGCTTCTTTAAGTTCCTCAGTAACATTTTCCTGCAAGAATTACATTTACATTAATCCTATAGTCTCTGAGAGAACAACGAGCATTCCCATATAAAAGCAACAAACAATGGGTGTGTGTGTGTATAAATACGCTTTAAAAATGTGTTTATTTTTTTAAAAAATATTAAATTAATATATTTTTAGTTTTTTCTAGTGATTTTAGCGTTATAATATCAGAAATTTTAAAAAATATTTTAATACATTTTAAAATAAAATTATATTCAATTACATTACTAATAACACATTTCTTATCATATTTTTAATTACCTTCTGCTTTCTCCCCATGATATTCAAGAATTCTTCAAAATCCAATGTCTCATTTCCATCAAGATCAACGTCACATATCATGTCTTGAATTTCTTCTTTCGTAGGACGTCTATCCAATGACTGGACAATGGTTGCCAGTTCTTCCATTGTAATGAAACCTACACGTTACAAATGACATTATTTTTTTTATTTAAAAAAAAACAATATTTTCGAGCTGAACCCTGACTGAATTATGATTTCATAAAATAAAAGTAATAAAACCCAAATAATAAACAGAAATCAAATAAACACTGTTACAACGAGATTCTCAATTATTGAACAAAAATAAAATAAAAGTGTAGAAGGAGGCACCATCTGCGTCCTTGTCGATCAAGCTAAAGGCCTCTCGGAACTCAGCAATCTGTTCTTCTGTCAGAGAATCTGCCATCTTTTTTTTTTTTTTTTCCTTAAAGATTAAAAACCAAGCTCTCTTGTTTGCTGGTAGATGGAAAAAAAGAGCAACGAGGAAAGAAATTTATATGGAAGCTTAAGCTCGAGGCATGAAGGCCTCCCCAAGAAGGGTAGAAATTAAAAACTATTCAAGGGGGCAGATTGAAACAGTCATACACGCTTTAATCGATGATTTCCATTCAAAGCTAGAAAAAATCTAGAAGAGAGTCGTAAATCAACGGTTGAATGGGCGAGCTTTCAATGCCCCGCTTTCATAATCTACAAGGCGTCTGCGTCTGCGTCTGCGTCTGTGTCTTTGTCTTGACCCTTAGAAATGTCATCTACGCGGTGACTTTTTCTCCCTTGCACGTGATCTCCCATGAAACCTTTTGTTCCGTTCAAAATACGACGATATTTAAAATTTAATTAAATTGTTGGACACTAGTAATTAGTATTTAATAATTTAAATAGTTGCTTGCATGTATCCTTAATTCATCACGCCACTGGTGGACCGAGTCGGAACATGTGCACAGAGCAGTCTAAAGTGAATGTGAAAGGATATGGAGTATAATTATAAATGAAATATTTTTTAAATATTTTTTAAAAATCTTCATTTTGTACTTGGAAGAGCAATTCTCATTTCATAAAGTATAATTGATTATATATATATATATATATATATATGTATGTATATATATTTAATTTTTTTTATTAAATAAGAGTTTTCAGATCATTGCATGGATGACCCTTAAACTCTAGCTGATTTCTATATGTTTGTATATATGACTCATGAGTAGATAGCTCGAGATTCTTAGCGTGTGTTTGGGAGTATGGTTGATATTGTTTTTCAAAATATTTTTCACTCAAAAAAGTATGTTAATAAAAATTATTTTAATTATTTAAAAATTATTTTTGAGATCGTAGTACATTTAAATAATTTTAAAACATTAAAAATATATTCTTATTTTAAAGTAAAAAAAAAATTTAAAAATATTTTTTGGACCGCAATAACAAATTGCACAACAGATCATATACTTGAATGTGGGTTGCAAAATACCGGTGGTGAAATTCTAACTAGGGATGTCGTCTTGCCCTCGTCATTAATTCATCACCACTTGACTATTTTCAGTTCAGCTACTAGCTCATTTATATGATCCTCCGTGGTATTATAGTATGATACTATTTATTTATCCACTCACATGATGCCGCATGATGGTTCTAGAAACCGTTATTTATTTATAATTAAATTAGATATTTTTATGGAAAAATCACAATTTAAACTCTTGAAAAAATATATTTTTTATTATATAAATTATTCTTTTTTTTTTATCCATGCATTGTTTTTACCAAAACATTATTTTTATTAATAGCATTTTTTTCAATTAAAAGTAAGGGTAATTAAAGAATTTTTTTTTGTAAAAATTGGCATAATTTAAAATAAGTAGGAAAAATGTATTTTTCAGTCCAAACTACATTTTCTTATTAATACATGTTTTTTTTTATCACAAGCATTATTTTTTAAATTAAAAAACTTATCATGGTTTCGCAAAGCAAGTTTTAATAGAAAAAATAAAAAATCATGTCTCGATATTTTGTCTGCAATTGAAAGGAAAAAAAATATTTATTCTATAATTTTTTTTGTAAAAAATTTAAAAAAATATAAATTTAAGAAAAAACTAAACAGTAAAAATAAAAACTAAAGGATTGTATTAAAGAGGTTAGGTGCCTATGCTTAGATGATTAGATCTATAAGCATGACTCTGTACAAAGAAGCCCAAGCATGCATAGGCCTCCAAGACCAAGCCTACGCACCTGATCTTCTTGGTTTTTTTTTTTTATAGAGAGGATTGTTCATCATCTTTTAGATGATATGTCATTTACTGTAACGTATAATGCATTGTTTATTGATAAAGATTATTGCAATCGAAGGTGGTGAAAAGTTAATGTTTTATTTTTTTTTTATCTCAAAAACTCATTTTTATATTTATTTTTACTTTAAAACACCTAAAAAACACCCTAAACATTTAAAAAAACTCATTTTTTTTTTATCTCAAAAAAACAGAATTTGAGCCTCAATCTAGTTTTTCTAACGAGATGGAAGTTCAAAAAACCTCAATGAAAATTTATATGAAAAGTTCAAAAAACCTCACCTGAGAATTTTGACACAGTAATTTCTGCTATTTTTTTTCCTGAAAAAATAAGGATGAAATGAAAAGATCATAATAAAAATATAATTAATCGCAACATGTGAGTACATTAAATCTGATTTGAGATCGACGGAGTAAACTTAATTTTTTTATTATTTTAAAAAATAAAAATAATGATATTTTAATCAAGTTTTAATTAGATTTTCTCTGGTTACTTAGCACTTTGTGGGATTAATTTTATAATTAATCTTTTCTACAATAACAAACAATATTGTGGATTGTTCACCCTAATTTTTTTGGTATTTTTTATTTTTTTTTCCATTTATTTTTTATTTTTTCCCAACTTCTTCCCTTTTTTATTTTTTTCGTTTAATTTTCATTTTTTTTCCAAAATTACTTTCCCTTTTTTTTCTTCCAACTTTCCTTTTTTTTTCAAAATTATCTTTTTTTATTTTACTTTTTAAATATTAAGTTGATTAAAAATTTTAATTTGTAATTTTTTCCTTTAAAAACACTGTAGATTGCTATAGTATTTTTTCACATAATTTTTTTATTGTTTTTTATTTTTTAAAATTATATTTATTGATTTTATTTTTTTTTATATTGAACTGATTGAGAATTTAGTTTTGTAATTTTTTTTAGTAATTCACGTATTCCTCTCTCCTTTTTTTCACATTTTCTTTTTTTTGCACTTTTTCATTTTTTTTCTCCAACTTTTCCTTTTTTTTTTCCAAAATTATCTTTGTTAATTTTACTTTTTAAATATTGAGTTGATTAAAAATTTTACTTTGTAATGTTTTTCTTTAAAATATCATAGATTGTTATAGTGTTTTCCATGTAATTTTTCTATTTTTATTTTTTTATTTTTTAAAATTATATTTGTCGATTTTATTTTTTTATATTGAGCTGATTAAAAATTTAGTTTTGTAATTTTTTTTTCTTTAAAATTGTTAATTGCTATAATGTTTTTCTACATGTTTTTTTTATGATTTTCTTCAAAATTATCTTCTTTTTTTTTAAGTATTGATTAAAAATTACAGTTACAATATGTGAGGAAAGTACTGTAACTTTCCTCACAAATTACCTATGGATTGCTGCGGTGTTTTTTCTCATGTGGTTTTTTTTTTTGTTTTGTTATGTTTTTCTTTAAAATTATCTTTGCCAATTTTATTTTTAAAATATTAAGCTGGTTAAGAATTGCAATGTTTTTCCTCGCAAAACACTATGGATTGATAAAGTTTTTCCTCACATGATTTTTTTCAGTTTCTTTTGTGTTTTTTTTTAATATTTTTTGTTCAAAATTATCTTAGTCGATTTTTTTTTTAATGTTGAGTTGGTTAGAATTTAACTTTGTAATAAATCTTAATCATGTTGGAAAAAGTACTGTAGCTTTTCTCGTAAAACATTGTTGAGAATTACAATTACAATTCATTACAAATAAGGCTAAATCATATAGGGAAACACTGTAGCTTTCTTCACAAAATACTGTGAATTGATATAGTGTTTCCAACATGATTTTTTTCCTTTTGTTTTGGTGCTTTTTTCTTCTAAAATTGTCTATGTTGATTTGATTTTTTTAATATTGAGCTGATTAAAAATTTAGCCTTGTAATATATTTTTTTAAGACACCGTGATTATTGCAGTGTTTTCCTATATGATTTTTTTCAAAATTATCTTTATCGATTTTTTTTAAAATATTAAATTGGTTATGAATTATAATTACAATAAAGCTAAATCACATGGGGAAACGTTGTAGTTCTTCTCACAAAACACCATGGATTGCTATAGTATTTTTTAAATAGTTTTTTATTTTATTTTATCGGGGAAAACACTGTAGTTTTTCCTCACAAAACATTGTAAATTACTATAGTATTTTTCACCATGGTTTTTTTTACTTCTAAAATTATATTTGCTGGCTTTTTTTTGAATATCAAGTTGGTAGAGAATTTAACTTTGTAATTTTTTTTTGTTTTTTATTAATAAAAAAACTAAATCATGTGATAAAAGCACTGTATCATTCCTAAAAAAATACTGTGGATTGCTACAAATTATTTGTTTCAGTCTCTAAGTTTTTGATCATCAACACAACTTTTTTTTTCCGTTATGAAATAGACTCTATTATTCCTCTAGTTTCTATTACTTATCTAGTGTTGGTTTATAATTATAACACTATCAAGTATATTATATAATATATACACACACTAATTAATTAATTAATTAAACACTTGCAAATCCATTATTAAAAAAAAAATAGCACTCGGAAACAAACGGATCCCGGCGTCATCATCACCCGTTGTATCTACGAAACCTCCTCGGTTCAAATGGACTCGAACCTGAATTGAATTTGTTCAAAAGAGTAACTCTCGAAATTGAATTGAATGACGGTGTTTTCACCTGTTGTTCTTTCGAATGGACGGCAGCTCATGGCTGGCCCATAGGTGACATGCGACCCGGATTGTATCTGACTACTAATGGTTCTAAGCAAAAAGCCCAAATAACCGACGGCTCAATCATCACCAGAGTTTACACCCCAACACGTGGCGCTCAGATAAAGGAGCAATCATGTATCCCCACGAAAAACTTCTTCCCTGCGAAACACGAGAATATACCCCAGCTCACTAAACACGTGAAAACTGGACCAAAACCTCTCAGAGCAAACGCTCAGCTAAGCAAAAAAACATACATTTCTCGCTCGTCGGCTCACGTTTGCGGCCGCTGTTTTTTCTGTTCTCCAGTTGTAACTCGCTAGTTCACTCAGCCTCGAGTTAAGTTAATCAGGTAATTAAGGTGACATCGAAAAGCCATCTCGCTCTGAAATCTTCTACTAATCTCCTTGATTTATTTTTTCTTTCAAGATATTCGAGCATTTTAATTATAATTAGTTCTTGTTCCACTGTGCACGTTCGATGAATTTAAAGCGAAAGAAGCCTGATTCTATTGTTCTCTGGGATTGAATCTAAGATTTAGGGTTTAGGGTTTAGGATTTTTCTATTTATGTTTTAATAGCAGGCTGCATTTCTAAATTAAATGCTAATCTTGAGCTGTTGTCCAGTGTTTTAGATAGAGGAGAGATGAACAAGAAGAAGAATCCTCTCGTATTCTTAGATGTGTCCATCGACGGAGATCCTGCTGAAAGGATTTTTATCGAGGTAATGCATTTTCTTAATCTTCTTTATTGGAAGGAAACTGAAGTTTGGTTTTTTAGCATCAATATAAAGATAAAACCTGTTTCATTTGAATGGACAGCTTTTCGCAGATGTTGTCCCCAGGACTGCCGAGAATTTTCGGGCACTCTGTACAGGTATTTCAAATCTCTCTCTCTCGCATTCTTACAATTCCTTTATCAGTTTGTACTCGTCGACTTTTAGCTTTAAGAAAAACTGTTGAAGGCACTGGTACTATGGACTATTGCCTGTAATTTATTGATGGGATCTTGTGTTTCATCCAATTGTGTTCAATGTGCAATGAATCTCCATTTGAAACATGCAAGTTGTTGACAAAATCGAATTAGTGATTAAATGGTTGCATATTATAACGTGTATAACCATTTAGCATTCATGCCAAGAATGAAAGAGTCTGATTTTAATTTGTGATCTGCTAAGTTATGGAAGCTTATTTCAACTCGTAATATCCTAGTCCACTTCCAAATTGTTTTTTCTGCTTGATTATAGATGTAATACCTTGTTCTTCTTTCTTTTGTGTCCCGAGTTAGTTACTCTTTAAGAACAGTGTTTCAGAATGCCTCCCTCTAGTGTACCTTATTGAAATTTTGATAAGCAGTTCACTCCTTGTAACAATTTAAGACAACGTACTTGGTTTTTTGATGGATGTTCTTGGGCAGGACAAGGAACAAAGGACTAGGATGTATTGACATAATAGTGGCCAAAATTTTCACTAAACTGTAAGAATGTATATTTAACTTCTAATTACTACACATGTCTGGACTCTGGAGAGTGATTTGCATTCAAAAGGATCAGAAACAAGAAATCTTATGTTATAAATTGCAAGACCAACTCCATGAGCATGCTGTCGTTTAAAGTTCTCCAGATTCCTAATATATCTAAATGGAAGTTTGCACTATAATGTCACCTTAAACCACATTAAGAGAACTGAAAAGTCGAAAATGGTGAACAACTTATGCTTTTGATGGGATCAAAGTGGGTGACATTGTGTACATGAATTTAATAGCAAGTACATTGAATTGCCCGGTAACTGGTTCCCCTTATTGGTCAACGATCCCTAATGGTTAAGTGCACAAGCACAAGCAGAGAAAGATTGGTAATCCTTTGAAAATTTATCATGGTGCTGAGAATACTGGACCTCTCCATGAGGAAGGGGATGCAACTGAAAAGGATGGTTGTCTTGAGCATTCGCACTTCCTTTTAGCAAGACATTTCTTTTTTAAAAAATCCTGGCTGTGACTGGTCAGCTTTGTGGTAGTAGATGCCTATATTTCTTGTCAGTGCTAACACTTCAAAAAGATGTTTTCAATCTGTTATTATAGTTCGGCAATTTTAATTTCGATGTTATCCTTTTCTTTTTGTTGGCATTAGAAATGAGTGGCATAGTTTCTCTTGATCGAATTTTCTTCTTCGCTAGTCAATATGTTTGAAGGTGTTCCTTGTTAGATTAACTAGCAGTGTGGTGGATTTCACCTGTGTTGTCCATTGTAGGTGAAAAGGGTATTGGAAAAACCACTGGGAAGCCTCTGCACTACAAGGGCTCTTCTTTCCATCGAATAATCAAAGAATTCATGGCCCAAGTATGTTTTTTTTTCTTTGTGAATAAGTGTTACCACGAGATATTATGATGCTTTTATTTCGATTATAAGTAGTTTTGTTGCAAATTTTTAAACATTGTCAAGCTATTGGCAAAAGCTACCTGGTTTCTCTCACTGCCTGCTCTCCAATTTTAAGATTTTCTAAGTTTTCATATTTGTTTGAGAAGACAGGATTTTATCTCTATGCACATGTTCTCGAATCCCAATGTTATGGATGCCATAGGATCTCTTGTCCATAAACTGATCTGGTCAAGCCTTGATACCTGCGCACGCATTAATTTTCAGGAGATCATTTTTTGGTGGGGAACTTACTGATTGCCATAATCAATGAATTAAATAATTGACTTGATGCATGCTTCTGAACATGTCGAATACTAGTAAATACTGAACTCTGGTTTATTGACCTATCATCAATTTTTTTGTCTTCTAACATGTCATGCTTAAAGATTACTTATCTTCAAATATTTCTTGGCTGTTATATTTTTAAATCACCAACTTTGATTTCTCAGTATGAATTTATGACGCATCAACATATGGATAAACTTGTACATGTAGTAGATGTTGTTTATGTGCCTCCCTATACAGCTGTATCCTGGTTTCTTGATTGTGCAAATAATTAGTATGCCTACTTTGTATATGTTTTTCTATGAGATCAAAGTTCTGCCCAACTATTTAACTGGATCCATTGTTTGGGAGATGGAATAACGTAGTACATCGAATTACACAGATCAAAAGTTATTGCAATCAGAGGGTAGCTTCTGTCTATGAAATAGTGCTGCAGAAAGAAGCAAGTTTTTTAGGTTTTTGTATATATGATTAAGAGCAAAATTTTCAATCAATTTTCTTGTCCTGACAGGGTGGTGACTTTTCAAAGGGAAATGGTACACTTTTTGACTCCATATGTTCTCTATCCTGCTAATGAATCATGTTTCACTGTTTGAGCCCCATACTCTCGGCCAGAATAGTAAGGTTAAGGTTCGGCCTTTAATTGGTTTGCAGGCACTGGTGGAGAAAGCATCTATGGAGGGAAGTTTGCAGGTAATCTTCCATGTTTAATCATCTGTGTGCTTGCAACGATGGATTCCTCCCATCGTTACATCTTATAAAAAATTATGCTCTTGTTTTGTAGATGAGAATTTTATACTGAGGCATGAAGGAGCAGGTCGTCTCTCTATGGCAAATAGCGGTCCAAACACAAATGGTTCCCAATTCTTCATAACATTAAAGCCTCTGGCCCATCTTGATGGGTATTTGACCTTCACTTGTTCCATTCATTTCTTTGGCTCTTATTACTTATTGTCTATTAGCCTTCAAATCTTTTACCTTTCATTGCTGCTTTCATGATCTCATAAAGCCTTTTTTGGCCAACCAAATAAGGGTAACTATTAAAAAATGCTCATATTGTTAGGTTCCCATTTTCTGATGTATGGCAGGAAACATGTTGTCTTTGGAAAGGTGGCTAAGGGAATGGACATTGTGAAGAAAATTGAACAGGTGGGAAGTGCCCGTGGCCAACCTGCCAGACCTGTAAAAATTGTGGATTGTGGTGAAACTTCTGAAAGTAAAATTGAGGATGCTGTTGGGAAAGATACAGGTAAAACTTGGGTAGTTGCACTTTTGTTTCTGGAGCATGCTTGCCAAACTCCTTAAGACGTACAATATGATGCTACTTTCTCTCAGGAAAGAATAAGAAAGCTGGGAAGCCTTCAGACGATGGTCCAAATGAGCAAGTTAGAGGAAGAAGTAAAAAATCCCTGAAGGATACAAGGAAGAAAAGAAAAAGGAGACACTCTTCATCTGATTCAGATTCAGATTCAGATTCAGATTCATCTGATTCTGAATCATCATCTTCAGAATCAGATTCTGATTCAAGCTCATCTAGTGATGGAAGGCATAAGAAAAGGAGGAGGTCAGCAAAAAGAGGCAAGTACCATGGGAGAAAACAGAAGAATGGACGAAGGGAGAGGAAGAGAGGCCGAAGTGATAAACGATCAAGGCGGAAATCTAAATGGTCAGGTTTATATTTAGTTGAAGTGCAACCTCTTTAATGATGCCCTTTCCCATCTTGTATTTTCATGTACTTCTCAATGGTGTTAATTGTACATATTGGTCTTGTTTCAGGAGTTCTGAGAGCTCAAGTGGTACAGAGACTGATAGTTCTAGCACTACCAGCACATCTGATGATAGAAGTCCCGTTGCTGCTCATAAGACCAGTAACTCAACTCAAGCTGGAAAGAAATCAATTCAGAGTTCTGGTATGCATTTTCCTTGTATTTCTACAAGTTACGAACTCCATTATATTGTATTATATTTACATGATGTTCTCTTCCTGGCTTAAATGCTTGTAATACAGCAAGACTTGTGAATTGCATTGAGATTTTTGACAGTGATACTGCATATTTAACTTATTGCTGAATTGATATTGCAGGTGCAAGTGGAAAATCCCCATCCCGTCTCTCCAAGAAAGAAGCTGTGGTGGAACAACACCAAAGGAATCAAAAGCCTATGAAAGCTGCGGGCAGCTCACCACATGAAGAAGGTGAATTGTCTCCCAGGAATGACAAACATCAAAATAATGGGCATGAGATGGATTCTAAATCGGGCGCAACTCCTAATCAGCATCCCCATTCAGATAATTCAAACAAATCCAGGTGTCTGCCTTTACATATTTGTGCTTTTATTGCATCACACATTCTCACTGGAGTTTCTAACTTATTGTAATCGCACATTCGTACAGGAGAGCAATGCCAAGCTCCAAAAGGAGGCCAAACAATAGCCGTAGGAGCAGTCCTAGCATGAGTCCTAAAGAAGTTTCCAGGAGTCCAAGATTCAGAACTGACAGTAGAAGTCCAGTTAGGAAGTCTGGGGAGCTGGGCCAGGGAAGGTCATCAAGGAGTCCACTGGGTAGTCCTGCCAACAAAGGCCGCCATGAACCTTCTATGTCAAACCAGAGTCAATCCCCAAATGGTGCCCCCACGCGCATTAGAAAAGGGCGTGGTTTCACTGATCGTTATGCATTTGCACGTCGGTATCGCACCCCTTCTCCCGAACAATCCCCTCGGAGGTCCTACCGTTATGGAGGAAGAAATATCAATGGGAGGAACCGTGATAGGTAAGCTCAGTGCCATAAATTGCATTTCATTTGAAGGACTTCCATCATCTGAATATAACCCTCTTTTACCCCCCCACCCTCCAGGCTGCCAAGCTACAGAAGTTATTCTGAGCGCTCTCCACCAAGACGTCATATAAGTTCACCAAGAGGCAGGAGTCCCCCAAGGTTCTCCCCCTCTCCCCCCCTCTCTCTGTCTTTCAAAAATCATAAATTATCTGTCATGCATGAGATATGGCTAGGCTGGCTCTCACCATCTCTCTGACTGATGCCAGCAGTCAGACAACTCCATTCCATGCTATTTTCATTTTCTTAGTTTCTCGGCCTTTATGTTGCTTTATTTTTGCAAACTGAGGCACTACATGCATGGCGATTTTTAATCAGACTTGATTTTTCATAGGCATGGAAGGCAGAGAAGTAGAAGCAGGAGTCCACGACGAAGTCCTACACCTGGTGATAAGCGACCTTCCATAAGCAAGGGTTTGAAATCTCGATTAGGTCCCCGTGTTGATGATCAGCCATTTCCTAACAAAGGAAGAATGAGATCCAGGTCCAGTTCCAGGTCTAGCAGCCGTGGATCTTCTCATTCTAGATCTCCCGATGCTCTACCACCAAAACGTCAAGGCATAGCAGCTAGAGCTAGCATGTCTCCATCAAGCTCACCGTCTGAACAGCAAGCTTTAGTTTCCTACGGGGATGCTAGTCCTGATATACTGAAATGAGGTAGCCTTGAGAGGCCTTTTTGTCATGGAAAAGGAGAACGGCAATCTTTGCCATGTTCAAATTATGGTGGCGGGCAAAGTTGGTGGGAGTTCATGCTCTCTGTGTCTCTTAACTGGGGCCTAATGAACTTTGGGATGTTTCTTTCTTGCTCTCCATTTGAACACGAGGCTCAGCATTTTTTTTCTTTTTTTTCCGTTTCTGTTTCTGATACATGCACGGCCTTCTTGCTCTTAATAGTCGTTTCAATTTCAAGAACGATAGGATATTGAAGTATTCGAGAAAAGAAAAGGTTTGACTATCATCATAAGATGCCTTGCCCAGTAGGGATAAGAAGAACGTTTTTTCACAGAATTGCGTTCCCGAATAGTCTACCCGAATGCTTAATTTTTAAATTAAAAAAAATAAAATAAAAGAGATCATTTGTATAGTAAAATTATTATTTTATTCTTGGTCGGTAAACTCGCATCCTGGGTTTAGGAGTGTGAAGGTATTTTTAATAGGACCGATCAGTTATTATAGTGGAGAGGGTTAATTGTTATATTTACATCTTTTCTATCCACAGTATAATTAATTAATCATCTTTAAAGAAAAAAAGAGTTTTTCTTGGGTTAAGGAGCTTTTTGGGTTTTTTTTTTGTCAAATAAAATTACTTATATGCCTCTAAAAAATAACGATGTAAAGGTGTTCTAGTTATTTTATTAATTTTACGTGGTTGGGGTCATTAGATTTTTTAATATGTATAAAATAATATTTTAATTAAAAAAGTGGCTGGTATATGCAGTGTTCTTGTCATGGTGGTGAGGCATATACAATAAAAAAAACCAACAATTGAGCTTCTTTCCTTCCTCTCTCCTTTATTAGAAAAACATGTTGGTTATTGCCAAAAAAATAAAAAGTATTGTTATTTGTTTGTTGATTCAATTAGTTGATTATTTTTTTATTGTAATGTATTTAATCTTGAATTATTTATTGAGTTATTTTTTTTTTCAAATTTCATCTTTTATATTCTATTTTTATATCAGATTTGATTTTTGTTTTTTTAATTGTAATATATTTGATTTTAAATTCTTTCTTTATTTATTTTTTAATTTCATTCCTTATAAATTATTTTATGTCAAATTTATCAAATATCCTTTTAAGATGAAAAAAATAGAAGCGCGGCCATCTATCTTATTAATTAACTAATAGCTGCCTTTTGCTTTAAGGAACAAATCAGCAACCAGAACACTCGGCGATCGGGAACCACAACCAACAACCACCTTTATTCCGGTTAGCTTTAATGCGAATGGCTACCTTTTTCTTAAAATCCACTTTTTAGCAAATCAACGGTGATGCAACTTTCAGCTACCACGGCGGAGATATAATCCCATGGATCAAACGGTTAGGGGACACCGGGAATGATGCAATTGACGTTTTCTTGTTTATCTGGTGGAGATGAAGACTTAAACAGGGATAGCAAAACTGGAAGGGGCACTTAACAGTAAATTAATTCAGAATAAGTGTTAACATTGGAGTATTCTATTCGGGAAGGCTATATTCTGCAGCAAGAGCATTACTCGGGATTCATTCGAATATATTTCTCTCTATCCTCGTGATTCATTACCATCGCAAGTATTTATTCATGTCGTGCAAATTGCATGTGATGATGGACGGGGAAGAAAAACTGGGGCCTGAGACGTTTGTTTCCTCGTAGCATATGGGGCTATTTTTGCTTATATAAATTTGTCAGGTGCTCTTCATAGAAGAGCAGCATCGCTTTGTCTTGAGCATAGTGGCTTTCGTCCTATTTTGTTGGAAGAAACTCCATATAAAATCATCAATGCTTGTTAAAGAGAACTGAAGGAGATGAGGAAGAAATGCCACGAATCATTTGAGGAGATTTTAAATAAACAACTCGAGTTTAAAACCCACCTAGGGTTGGATATAACAGCACGCCTATGACTTAAGCATTGTGATTAGAAAAACAAAACAGGGGAATGCATGTAAACTCAAGGACTACGAGCAGCTCTAACCTCTCTCTTAGATTGGTGTACCTTTGGGTACAATCTGATCTTTGAGCCACATATATATGGGAACCAACACATAGTACGTTGCTGCCATGGCACCCAAAATGAAGCGCAGAAAGAAGACGAGTGGGTTCGCTGGCTTTGACACATCCTCTGCCTTTGGGCCAAGCTGTGGTAAAAGAAAAGGAAATAATGCAAAGGTGAAAGATAAGATTAGTAAAGAAGCTTGCAATTGCAGAACAAGTCATAATTTTCAAATAGATTCCCAATCTCAATTGCTCCAAGGGCATCAGTTTCATGGCCACATACAAAATCGCAAGTCAACTAAAACCTTGCATTCAAACTACTTTCCAGTCAGTTGCAGGAATCTGATCATGCCACTATTAAAACCAAAAGTTGTGGTGCCCATAAACAGGGCGACAAGAATTTTCTCAACTTCATCATTTTAGCCGTTCAAGAATTTGGGCACAAAACCATGCTGTGATGATGATTATGTAGGCAGTGATATTGATCTCAATGCTGCAAAGATGATGAAATTAAGACTAGTTACAAATGTTGTGTGTTAAATCATATTCTTTCTCAGCAAGGAACCTATCGATCAGATTCTAGCTTTCAATTTGTCAACTTTCTCCTAAAACGCTATATTGGAAAATTCCAAAAATCCTATATCATTGCAGGATCAAGATTCAAACCTGGAAGCTCAAACCAAGTTCATTTATGTCCAGAACCTAAATTCACAATAGTGCAACAACCTTCTTTCTTTTCTTGGTGGAACCTGAACTGTTCAGAATTACAAGCTCATCCCCTTTCAGCCAGGATCAGCACAAAATAGATCCAAGCAACTGGAATTCATTTTGCAGAATATGGATCAATGACTTGCTTCAGGAATTCTTAACAGAGATGACTACTGGTGGTTCTATGTTGTCAAGTTTACATCCAACCCCATGACCTAAAACAGTGAATTACTCCCAGTAATGAAAAGACTGATGATAGAAGACTACAAGATCCACTGCCATCTCAATATCAATAAACTCCTGTTGAATCTCTAAGAGAGTACAACGAATTCATAACTCAAGTTTTATATTTCATATTAATATAAACATAAGCTCTAATTCTAAATTAATAATGATTTAAAAATTGAAACCTCAATGGCAACGACCAAAAAATAACATGGCAGGTAAGCCAGCCAGGTGCAAATAACAGACTCGTATTACCTCCATTTAAATGACATGCAAAGCTAGAGTAAAGTGGGTTGTTATGATCATGCAATGGTAAGTCAAGAATAGTTACCTGCAAAGGAGAATCTCCAGATGCAGGTTTAACACCTGTTACAGAACATCCCATGATCAGCCCGTGCCTACGAACACCACGATACCACTTTGGGCCAATCCTCTTTAGTTGAACATCCTTAAACCCAGCCTTCTGGAACCACTCAATGTACTCTTCCTCCTTAGGGAAGAGCATCCAGACATCAGCAAAGAAGCGAGACAACCAGAATGTTGGGTGCACTGGACCAATTAAGCAGGCTTTACCTCCTAGATTCAAAACCCTGTACGCTTCCTTGATGCCACGCTGGGGATCAGGCCAGTACTCAATACTGAGAAGGTGCAGACATGTAATTCCCATAAGAAGTCATTAGAAAGTTTATCTCGCTCAAATTTCAACAACAAAGCACCAATTATTTATTTTTTCTTGAAAATCCACCATATTCTTACTCTTTAAGCTACATACTGAGTGACCAAAATTGATGCATGCACACTCCTAAGAGCTTACCCAAAAGCTTCTATTACATCAACGGTACATTACCAACATGTAGACTAACCATTAACATACTTGATTCATAGAAACCAAATAGAGGCCATCGCTTGCTAAAATCAAGTAAGACTTGGGATATGCAGGTTATAGTTCAGGAGAAGCCACTTCATGAAAAATATTGAAGACAATGGCTTTCTCCAAATCCTTCCACTTTTTAGCCGGGTGCCACTTTGACGGAACTATATTTTTTTTAAGTTCTGATGCCTTCTGGAAAGTAGATACCAAATTACAGGAAAGCATATTCACGAAAACCATTCCATGGAATTTTTGACCAGGAGAATCATTCTGGATAATGCTTAAAAGGAATTAAAAAGCTCAAAGGTAATAAAAGAGTTTGCAGAAAAGCCTCATTGTAGTCCAACATAAATGACTGTTTCTTCGGCCACCAAAACATGAAACAACCAGAATTTAGCACGACAAAGCGCAGTATCAAATAGCAAAAACAATAGTTCAGTTCAAACAAAAGGCAAGGCATGTAATTCAGAGATATACCTCCCAGCAGACACATATCTATCAGCATAATCGGTAGGAAATGGTAGATCCTCAGCATCGCCCTCAATAATCTTACAATCCTTCAAAGGCTCTTTCTGCTTGGCCTTTGCAAGCTGGTGCGGAGATTGATCAAGGATGGTTACATTTTTGGCATCCACATGCTTAACTATACCCAAAGTGGTGAAACCAGTGCCACCACCAACATCCACCACTATCTTATTCCTGTCACTGAGATCAGCAGGCTCAAGTGCCTCATCTCTCATGTCCTCGGTCCAGTGCCCAGGGTTTATGACATGGTCATACACAATTGAAAGAAACCTATAGAACCAAAAAGCCTCTTTCTTGTGTTGGATAAACCTAGGCTGTGAAGCTGGCCTAGGGGCTGATAAACTGCACTTGGGTGTTAAAGTTCTTGCCTTTGAGATTCTAGTGCTAGAGATTAAACTCACTTTAGAAAAGTGCCTCCCTTGCAAATCTGACCCCAAAAAGCCTAACCCTTTAGGGGTTATGCCTCTTATTAGAGCGAGGTTTTCAGCTCCATTGAACACTGAGGAGGTCATGACTGAACCAGACAAAGAAAACCCACAGAGGAATAGAAATGATTTTGGAGATTATAGAGAAAACCCACTTGCAAAAAACTTAATCGGCTGTGGCGTGTCGTTGTTCAAAGAGTGATGTTGATGTACAAGTTTCTAGTGTGCAAGGTTGTGGTTACTCGCAATATCTCTCAAGAACCGAAACAAAATATAGATAAAACAACCAGTAAGTGACCTAGATCAGCTGTCGAGGAGGCTTACCACCAGTTACCACTTACCAGAACATGCAGCGGGTTTGGTACCTGAGAATTGAGATTTATGTGCGTAGAAGTGGGTTGGGTTGGTGGTAACAAAAGCACTGGTTTTTAGATATTAGGATACGAAAGGAAATGATTTTGTTTTTTAAAGTATTTATTTTAAAAAAATATATTAAAAAAATATATTTTTATTATTTTTTTAAAAATATTTTTTAATATTAATATATCAAAATAATATATATATATATATATATATATAAACTCAATGTTTTATAAAATATTATTTTAAACACGTTACCAAGCAGCTTCAAAGTAACGCTTCGTAAGTTTGGCAAGTTAAAAAACCATACTGGTCCTTTACTATTATAATTTAATTTTATTGATTTCTCTACATTTAATTTAACTTTATAAGCCCCTCTACTACTTTGTCACGTGATTATAAAACTCGAGTTTTTTTAAAAATCAACTCTTTATATTCTCGTTATATTCTAAATAATTGTGTGATATTTTTCTAATATTGTACAGATTAATTATATTAGCTATACATGTAAAATATTTTATTTTTTAAATTGATTATATAGAAATGAGCTATAAAAAGAGTACAAGGACCTCTCATGAAGAAAAATGGGAAGGATTGAAAATTACCTAGAGGCAGCTATGGAGATTATAAGCCAGTTTGTTTTTTATTTTTTTATTAAAATTGTGTTTAGATGTTTTTGTCATAAAGAATATTAAATTAATTTTTTTAGTGTATTTTTATATTTTAAAATGATGAAATTAAAATTTTTTAAAAAATATAAAAATAATTATTTTAATTAATTTTTAAATAAAAAATAATTAAAAAAAATACACCTCAGGCCTTTTTGGCCATATGGGAGGATTCTCATGCGAATAAGGAAAAACAGACAAGGAAAAAGGAAAGACTTGATATTTATTAAGCAAATAAGTAGAAATTGACAACTCAACGAGTACTAACAAATTCCACAGTGCATTGAGTTATAAAACGTCATCGTGCTGTTGATGTATAATTGTGTTACGATGTGATTACTGATTAGTGTCTTCTTGTGTTCTCTGGGCCTTGACCCCCTTCCTCGCAGAAAAAAAAAAAACAAAGAGCGTACATCATGCATATTACGGTTTCATTTGTTGGCAGGAAAGTTATTTTTTTTTAGAAAATAAATTTTAAAGAAAGTGAATTCCTGAAAAGTGAATTTCAAAAAAGTATTTTCTAATATTTAATAGTGTTATGAAAAATAAACTGGAAAACAATTTCAAGTGTTTGATTGTGTTATGGAAAATGAACTGGAAAATAATTTATTAATGAATTAATTTTTTTTTAAGTTTATCTAATATATATAAAATATTTAATCACTTGCAATAATAAAAAAATAAAATCTAAAAAGTATAATGATGAATTTTTTTTATTATATCCTATATTCATACATAGCTTATTTTATAAAATATAATTATATATGTCATATCATATTATAGAGAAAAAAGCTTGTGAAATATTTTTTACGTAAAACCTATTAATATATTTTTGTTCTGTTATGATTCCCCTTATTAATGTAACATGTATTTGAACATCCCACTTCACACAGTAATGGTGTAATTATTCACAATGATAATATGACCATATATAATTAAGGTAGTCATTTTACAGAATTACATAATAATAAGCAGAAGCATATTTATGTCATTCATATGAATATAGAGATATATAAATCACAAAATAATAAAAAAAACAACAAGCTTTAAGCTTATTAAAACATTGTAAGCTCATTAACTCTCGCACAAACACATGGAAAAAAATGGGAGCTCATATTCTCTGGTTAAAACTCTCATCATCTCTTGCATTTCCCTCACAAACACGCAGCATTCAAAGCTTCCTTCCCCTGACTTCACAAGTATAAAATTAAGCTTATAGTTCCATTCCCTCCCTCACGGTCGATCGGTCTCTTCCCCTCTCCCATTCCCCTGTTACCTGTTCCCTATTCCCTCTCCCTCTCCCTCTCGGTCGATTCCCCTGTTCCTTGTTCCCTCTCCCTCTCGGTCGATTCCAGGTCGATTTCCCTCTCCCTCTTGGTCGATTCCCCTCTCTCATCCCCCTGTTCCCTATTCCCTGTTCCCTCACTCTCTCCCTCTCGGTCAATTCCCCTCTCGGTTTCTCTCATTCCCCTTCCCCTGTTCCCTCTCCCTCTCGGTTTCTCTCATACCCGTGTTCCCTCTCTGTTTCTCTCACTATTTGTGCACAAAAAAGCAAATATTGAAGACAAAGAAGCAGGACAAAGTTCAAATATTCAAGGGGCAACATGGCTCCTCCTTCCCAATTCTCCTCCCTCTCTCCCCCTGCTACTGTTAAAAAAAAAACAGAGAGAGCAAGGGTTGATTTTCAACGCTTCCACCCGGGATATGGTGGCTGGATTCGGGGATGGGGTAACAGGGAGGGGATGCTTTTTGCTGGGGAAGATTGATTAACACAGTTTGGGGATTTGGTTTGTTTGGTTTAGAATAAACTGCCGAATGTGAGTAATACATGCCCGAAGAAGAAAACTGTCATGGAAAAATTATGTTTTTTTATTGTGTTTTTTGTGGCTTGCTTGATGAATTTTAGTTGTGTTATGAATTTTGTCCAGAGAAATGCTTATGCAATTGTTCCTGCTTTCAATCGTTTTTGAAGAGAGAAAGAGACCGTGATTTATGAAAATGGGTGTAAAAAAAAAAGGAAAGTGTTTTCCTTACTTTATCAGAAGGAAAACACTTTCCGTTAATAAAGCAGCTTTCTTATGTTGACCGGAATTAAGTTTCCATTGACTTGCTTTTCCATTTTGTTCCCAAACATGGAAAAGTCAGGAAAACGAATTCCAGGAATTTGTTTTCCTTGAAACAAACAAGGCATACATATATTATACATATATTATAATAATTAACAATTAACACAAAAAAAAAAAACTACTAGGTGTTTTGTTGTTCAGTCTTTTACTGTGCAACTCCTTGCCGAGCACTGTAGATTTCAATATGACTTTTTTTTTGTTTTAATTACATCATTTTTGTTTATTTTTTGTGTTTTTTAAGTCAATAACTTTATAGAAAAAAAATATAATAATATTTTAGATAAACATAAAAAAAATTTATTATAAGGAAATGCTGGGTTTGGACAATGTATTACCTGGATCAAAGCATGTTGAGTTTAACAGTGATAACTCAAGCCCAAGCCCAAGCCTATCAGACAGCATGCCCAAGATTTTTTTATCTCATTAAATTTAAATTTAGGTTTACCACAGTCATTTTCCGGCTCCCGTTAGAATTAATGGCAGATACTTGAGGAATCTTTCTTCTTGCTGGCACTGGAAATTGAAACACAAAAGTTAATTGGAAAAGGTCGAAGCCAGCAGGCCATAGAACCTTCATAGACAAAAACCTTTTATTTTTTTTCTTTTTTATAAAATAGAAATTAAAATCTTTACAAGGAAGTTGTACTAAAACTAACACATTGAATGTAGAGGAAAAACAAAATAATACAGAGTGGATGGAAGTCGGAATCCATGTAGAATCCACAGATAATCCTACGACTCAAGTAATGAGAGAATTTCGACATCTATTCAGTGCTACAAAGTCATTAGTTACAGCCCTTTTCACAGCCATCGATTTTAATTACCAGTTTGATGCAGGTGATCGGTTGTAATTTATATTCAAGCACAATGTACTGATTGCTAGCACAAAAGATAATAATTTTTCTGCTTGCTCCTCCAGGCCGAGATTCTGATGGATTTCACAACTCTTTGCTGTCTATGAGTTTTCCGTTTCAACGGAGTTTACTGCCTGACACGAATGCGATCAACGTATTACCCGACAAAATCATTCCCATGTCGCTAAATATTCCCCAAAACATTGATGATCGCGTTTAGATCAATAAGCTGTTCCCATATATGTTAATATAATCAGGCCAAAAGCTGTAGCTTTTATAACAAAGAAAAAAACAAAGAAAATACCCCATTATTTGTTACCGTATCTTTCATTCCTTAGGTAGTATCATTATATAACATCCAACTTCCGGCGAGCATTTCATTGCCGAGATTCCAAACTCGTAGGATTCTCCGCTTACCAAAGAAAGACACGGTACTTGAGCTTCTTCTTCTTTTTTCTTGTTAGACAATGACATTACTTGTTTAACCCTCAATATGATAAATTTCAGATTACAAAAATATCGATGCTAGGGCTAATAAGTAACTTAACAAAAGCCGATTACGGGGGCAGAGTCCAGGCACCTTAGAGAAAGCACAGGAGCAGATTCGCCCACTACTTTCACCTATATATATATATATATATATATGCGCAAATACAGCACCCTCCAAAGTAAATATCATCGCACCCTGTGTGCTTCAAGATTCAACACCACCTCCTGTATATCGGAGGCAAAAGAGCCGGAGTCCAAGACAAAGCTCAGTCCAAATGGCAGAATTTCCAACCAACCTATTGCCCGATGAGGCAAGCCCGGAGTGGATAAACAAAGGAGACAACGCGTGGCAACTCACGGCAGCAACTCCTGTGGGTCTTCAAAGTGTGCCGGGCCTTGTGATCCTTTATGGCAGTATCGTGAAAAAGAAATGGGCTGTAAACTCCGCATCTATGACCTTATACGCCTTCGCGGCTGTGCTCGTGTGCTGGGGCTACCACATGTCATTCGGAAACAAAATGCTTCCTTTCCTTGGCAGGCCCAATATTTCCTTGGACCAAAAGTTTCTTTTGGACAAAGCCTATGTTGGTGCGACCCTGGTCTATTTCCAGATTGTGTTCGCTGCGATCACGTTGATTCTGGTGGCTGGGGCGTTGCTTGGAAGGATGAATTTTCATTTGTGGATGCTGTTTGTAACACTTTGGCTTACCTTCTCTTACACTTTCACTGCTTATAGTCTTTGGTGTCCTGATGGTTGGTTAGCTAAGCAAGGGATCATTGATTACGCTGGAGGATATGTCATTTACCTTTCCTCTGGCGTTGCTGGTTTTACCGCAGCTTATTGGGTAACTAACTGTTAATTAGCACACATGGCTCAGTTAAAACGGGACATATGTTAGAAACTTGTAGCGTTACTAGCTCGTATCCATATAATACAAAAAAAAAAAAAAAAAAGGCTCAAAAGCCCATGAAGATGATGGATTAAAGTGGAAAATCCAACTTTATATAATGCTAGCGGTTTATATGGAACAAGTGGGACCAAGGACAAACAAGGACAGGGAAAGGTTCCCACCAAACAACATTCTACTGATGCTGGCAGGTGCTGGGCTGCTTTGGTTGGGGTGGAGTGGTTTCAACGGCGGTGGTCCTTTCGCTGCCAGTACAGATGCATCTCTGGCCATTCTTAACACCCATGTGTGCACTGCTACCAGCTTGTTGACCTGGCTCCTTCTTGACATTGTTTTCTTTGGAAAACCCTCTGTGATTGGAGCCACTCAGGGCATGATCACTGGTCTCGTTTGTATCACCCCTGCTGCTGGTAGTATCACGCCCATATATATAACGATACACTTGTTTTTGCCTTTTTTGGCCCTTATCCTCTGCAAATTAATTTTAATCTTTTCAAGGCCTTTATCTTTTGGCAATATCGGATCAAACCAATTAAATTTCTTAAGAGACTAAAGAAACATTGTTAGGTGATTATATCCCATGAGTTCAAAGTTTGTAAGGACCGCAAATGCAAACCATCTACATCCTTAAATAGGAACAAATTTTGGACCCATCACTAGTCCATAGACACAGCGATGTGATGGCTGATGGTGAGACGGACTCGTAGCATATATATAGAATATACCCCGTAAAATTAATACATAAGATTAGTCAACCTAGCTTGCTGTTGGCCAAATTTTAGTGAAGTAAGACAATTGCCATTGAGCAGGAGTTGTGCAAGGTTGGGCTGCCATCCCGATGGGGATATTGTCCGGAAGCATTCCATGGTACAGTATGATGGTCCTGCACAAGAAAATATGGCTTCTCAAACAAGTTGATGACACCATGGCAGTTTTCCACACCCATGCTGTTGCAGGGAGCTTAGGAGGTATCCTTGCAGGCTTTTTTGCTAATCCGAAGCTCAACCGCATCTTTTACATGGTAAAGGACTGGCAGCATTACATAGGACTTGCCTATGGCCTACAAAATGGCAGGACCGCTGCAGGACTCAAGCAAATGGGCGTTCAGTTGCTAGGAATTCTTTTTGTGGTTGTTCTTAACGTTTTTGTCACTAGTGCGATATGTTTGTTGATTCGGTTTGTAGTTCCATTAAGATTGACTGATGAGGAATTGCAAACTGGCGATGATGCTATTCATGGAGAAGAAGCCGATGCATTGTGGGGTGATGGGGAAAAGTACGAGTCCAAGCACAACTCACTTCACGGCGTTGAAGAGTTCCCTCAAGCTGTGTCAAAAGAGGTTGAGATGGCTTGATGATTTTGTCGTGCTTATTTGAAAATGTTTCCTCTTTTTTCTTCATATCGTTGTGTGTTCTTACATTTCCTTTCTCCTTCGTAGATTTTTAATCTGGGATGAAGCTGTAAAATAATAAACACGACCTGGATGCACAATGACATGGGATTTCTAGTGATTGCTTGTGCTAATTGTGTGGCATTTCTGCATTTAATGTTGCTTTAATTTGCAAGTTTAATTGACATTTTCTGTTTAAGTCCAAACAATTAAGGCTGTAAAATAGGGTGAATGGAAGCAACATTTGAAATGGGCTGTGTTCATTTTCCTTCTCCCTCGTTGCCATAGATAATTGGATTCAAGTTTCATGAATAGTATGATAAACTAATGGTCTGCTAATTTTTAGTTTTTAGTGTTTTTAAAAATATATTTATCTTGAATTAATATTTTTTGTGAGTTTTTTTTATGATTTTTAATATAATAATATTAAAAATAAAAATAAAATTATTTTAATTTATTTTCAAATAAAAAATACTTTACATCATGATACTAAATATGTATTTAAATACCTCTTGTAAATAATTTAATGATTTTGAGGCCTCATGAATTAAAAAATGGCATGTGCCAATATACAGAAGTAAACAAAAAAGACGGCCTAAAAGTGCGGGGAAATGCCTTCAAGAAAGCCAACTTTGCCAAGATAAATACGGCATCTTGATGGTGGTGGCCGCCACCAATGAGTGGATGTCCATGTAAAGTATTCTATATTTTATAAAAAGAAAAACAAAATGCCGAAACAATTCTTTGCTGGGCACCTGATATGGAAATCTCACAAGTCTTCTTTGTTTTTTAGTTGCTTATTTATACAACCTACGAAGAGGTGAAGTTTTCAAAGTAAATTTGCAAGAAGAATTGACAATGGCATCAATGAACAACGAGAAACATGTTTAAGTTTGGCTCTTTATTTGCTTGGGGTGAACTCATATAGGACAGCGAACATGTTGGTGTGTGCAAGTATGGAATGACAATGAAATCTGGAATATAAAATATAATTTTAATGAAATATAAATTAAAATATTAGCAAAGTAAATCACACATTGAAAATTATATTATTAAAGAAAAAGGTAGAAAAATATGGATCTTTAAAGAATTTAAAATTTCCATTTGAATAACCATTAATTTATAAAAGGTATAAAAAAAGCAATGGCAGTGGAAGTAGATTAGTTGTCTAGTTCATTAAAAAAAAAAAACAAGTTGAAGAAGAAGAAGTAGACTAGTCGGCAGACTTGTGGGATAGATGAAATCTCTTACTATTTAATTTTTGTTAGAAAAAGTAAAGCAGCTTTGTTCAAAGGGAAGAAGAAAAGAAAGTCGCTGTATTTTCTGCCTCTTAAATAAAATAATAAGAGACACGAGCCACTGGAGCCTCGAGGAGGAGGAGCAGGAGGACGCAGTAATAAAAACCCCCCAAAAAGTCCAAGAGTTGTCCGGGCATTCTTTCTTAGCAGTTTGTTTGGTTGTAGATCCATCCGTAGGGCTGTATGTACCGATTCTTGTTTTCAATTTAATGCAGTGAAGTGAGATATTTTTATGTTAAAAAACAACAAGTGGTGATGGAGGAGTAGGAACTCAATCGTGGCCGAAAAAGGAATGGAGTCTGAAACGGCGTCGTCGGTTGATGAACAAGTTAGCGGTGGTGTTGGTGGTGGTGGAGGAGGAGGAGGAGGTACGTCGGCGGGAGCTGATACGAGAGGAAAACATCGGATTCTTGCTGAACTAAAGCGCGTGGAGCAAGAAATAAAGTTTTTGGAGGTCAGTTTGAACCTTTTTTTTTGCGTTGGATATTTTAAATGCTATAGACAGCCTGCATTATTACCGTATGCGATGTGCCGTTTAGGTTTGGTTTTATGGGAAAGTAGTTTTCTCCCATGATGTCGTTAAGACCTTAGCTTATTCTGTCTAGATCACCGGAAAGCTTTTCTTTTTTAGCATGTCTGGACATTGGCTTAGGTTTATGCTTAATCCCGCTGACTGGGTTTGGACTGGGCATCGGTATAGATGGTTTATGCTTCGATTGAATTGTATGGAAAGACCGAAGGAGAGATCACTGGGAACTTGGTGGGAGCCATATGATTTTATAGGAAAAATGATCCTTTCTGGTTGGAAATTGAGTTCAATTGTCAATGTAAATGGTGAAGGCAATTATGCTATCTAAATTGGCAGAGCCTAAAATGTTGCAATTTTTCGGAGTGGACAAAAAGTCATGCACAAAGATTTATTAAGTAGGAATGGTTTGGGGGGAAATTTGAAGAATGCAGCACATAATTTATACTTCTCATCTATGGTGTCTAGTCTTGATGACTTGTATCTTAACACGAATTCTGTTGTGTTTATTTAGCTATAGAAAGTTGGACTATTTGACTACACTGTTGTTTTCCAAGCCATATTACTTGGCCATGCTCATTGAATTTTGTTTTTGAAAGCTATGGTTGAAGCTTTTCAATCTCTTTCTATGATTCTAGTCAACGGAGTGACTTTTAAGTTTCATGGCTAACATTTTGTTTCAAGAGCTGTATTGTTATGCTTGGGAAATATTTGTATACCACACAAAGCATCATAGCAGTTGAGCTTTGGCTCAGATGTTAGGAAGAGTTTAGTCCTTTTGTTGCTTATAGCTTCTAGTTGTATACTTGTGGCTGCTTCGAACTGTTCGCTTCTGATTAAGTACAGTACCGCATTGACATTGTGACTGGAGAATTTAGAAAAAGCGAGCAAAACATCAACATGTCTGTGAAAATCACCATCTAGCTACAGGTTTATTATGCATTTACTCCTGATTATATTTCTTGAATAAAAAACAACTGCTTTGACCTGGCATATTCAATAGGGTTTTGAAATGATACCACCGTGTTGGTGTGGAGGTTAATGGTAGGGGTCGAGGTTTGCTCGTCGCTCAAAATGTTTTTCTCAGCCATGCTGTGCAGATCAATGTGGGGGCATAAGCATCTCCATTTCTTCATGTTCATTTAATTATGCATCATTGGCATGGACTCAGTTGTAGGCAGAGTGTATTCTGGATTCATCTTATTTTGAATGTTTCATCCACTTTTTTAGGAAGAGTTGGAGGAGCTCGAAAAGACAGATAATGTATCAACTGTGTGTGAAGAGTAAGTAAAACAAATGATTTTTGTTTTTGCAAAACTATGGGATTTGCTCAAGAGTTCCTCAATCTCTTCCCCAAGCTGTTAAGAATTTTCTTAGGATTGAATATGTTTTAATTGTTGTTCTTCAGGTTGCTGCGCAAAATGGAGAACATACCCGATCCGCTTCTCTCACTGTAACTTCACTAACACCCTCAATATGCCCTCTTCTTTTCCTCTTATGACTTCTTGTTATCATCTATGATGTTCATTCATTGGTTTCTTCCATTACAGAACAAATGGCCCTGCAAACCCATTGTGGGATCGATGGTTTGAGGGGCCCCAGAAATCACAAGGTTGCGTGTGCAGGATACTCTGATTTGTAACATTTGTTGCTGGAAGCTTCAAGACTGTTATCTAACAGATTTGTGAAAATATGATAGCACAATTATTATTTTAGCGAATGGTCAATGAATTTTCCCACTGCAATAGAGAAATTTTGGGTTTTGACAGCTGATATTACAGCCATTTCCGCATCATAAAATTGTAAATCAGTGACATCTAAGAGATTTTCACTTTCTCAAGGATGTCAAAGCGGTATCCTCCCATCTAGCAAGCTGAACATGTTAACACCAGTCGCTATTTTGTAAATTCCTGATAGTTATTGAAAATCATCAGAGGGATTTTTTACATTTCCAGAAAGCAGTTTCCGCGCTATACAACCGTCACTTAGCTTGAAACAATGTGCTAATGAGAAAAGGGCACGATCCTTTCTCGTTTTTACAAAATCAACTCTTTCGGCAAACATAATCAGTCAACACGGGAAAATCACAAGCAGTCTTAACATGGTGGTGGTTGTGAGCTTTTTATGAACTTAAGAGGCACTACAAATCTTATTATAAACCGCTCTTTGCATTTTCACCCCATTATATTTTGGAAGGAACTTCGGTGCAACTCAATACTGCATTTGCATATATATAAGGAGCTCCATACGAGAAATCCCTCCGTTTTCAAAAACAAAGCTGCCAGTATTATTCCCTTGAAAGCGGGGTGACTTGAGGGGTTCCGTGGGTTCTTTACACCCCTAGCCAGAAATATCGGTCGTTGTTGTCTTGAAGCAGCAGTTGCGACGCTAGATTTTAGAAGACCAAAATATCCCAAGTGTTCATATGCACACGCACCGTAAACAGCCAGATGTAATGGATCTTATGACACTTACGAAGAGACTGCTATGTTGGAATGGTTTGCAGTTTGCACCAGACTTCCAGAAATTAGATGTAGGATAGATCAACGTTGCAGAAACTAACTTCTTGTTTGATTTCAAATGGATCGATTTCAACTTCTCAAGGCTTCAAGAAGCAGCCGAAAAACACTATAATTTCCATAGCAGGTGGCTAATTGTTAGGCAAACGCCTCCATATCCATCCTATAATATCATATAAGCCCTTTCCTGTGATAGAACCAGAGTCCGGTATATGCAGTCCACTACCTGATAGAAATGAGCAGGCATGATACTTGGCGGTGGATCTTCACGAGTGCCATGCAAGCCAACTTAGTTTTAACAAGACAGACCAAAACATTCTATTCATACGCATAACATTCTCTGGTGAGGTGCTGAATTCCAAGAGCACGTGCAAGACAAGGATTTCTATCATTAGCAAGCATCAGGAACAGAAACTAGAATATTTCAAAACAATGTACACGGTAACATTGATGTACAATCAGAAGTTGAAACGAGGCCACCAACCATGAAGTAGTTTGAACTCAGCTGGAACCAATTCCAGAGTTATCATTGTGTAGACCTACAAAGAAAAAGGTGGTAAAGAAAAGAAGATGATTACAGGACCTGAGTGGACAATAGTTGCCTCAGATGGAGCAGATGTTCCTCGTCTGAAATGTGAAGGGATAGGCGAAGATTTGTTAGGAGTGACTCTTGCTCCCAACTTAAGGGACCTGAGGCATATAATGCCTGCACAGTTGACCGATAAGCATGGAACTCTAGCTCATGGATTTCAGCTTCTAGCTTTTGTTCAAAATAAGGAGTTAAACGCTTGATGAAAGAAAAGGAAACAAATGATGACTCGGCATCTGACCTATGGGATGCATTATCCAATGGTGTTTGGAAATTATGACTGGAGGAGTCGGCGAAGCCATTAGAACTGCAGCTAGCAACAGAACTTTGGTTGCTATCTGCAGTCAAAAGAGGCCTGGAAGAAGTATATAACCACTCAGTAGTTGCTTTTACCATGTTGGCATTCATCTCACTAGATCCCTTAAATTTCTCATCCACTATTAATTTTTCAGAAGAAATGTTGTCTGCCCGCTTAAAAAAAGGAAGATTCCGTACAAGTTGCTTGTGGCATCCTTCCATACAAGAAACCAGGTCCTTTGAAGATCTTTCAAGATGATGCTGGTCAAGTCCCATTTTGACACTATGCTGTCCATCTTTAAGGTGTTTTTGTCCATCTTTCTCTAGTAAGCATGGATCTTTCCTCCTCACTGGTACCAGAGCCCTTCGCACCAAGCTACCAGAATGCTTTGACTTATTTTCTGCACATTTTTTGGAGTGTTCTATCTTTTGAGCAACCTGCAATTGAAGTTATTCGGATATCAGTAACAGTTTCTCCCTACAAAACTTGTCAGAAACCTTTACCATTTGGACTAGAAAAATAAAATGACACAATTCTCGTCAAAATAAATTGTAATTGTTCTCATACGAGTGTATGGATGCACAGCAGAGGAAAACTAAAAGCAAATAAACAAAGATTTCTATCAAGAGCAGCAAGACACACTGGGTTCAAAGAAGAAGACTTCTAGCCATATGATAGTGAATGACTAGAAAATACATGGATTTAAAACAGAGGAAAACAGGTTATATGAAACATTGCAGTGACATAATACATTAAGACCAGCATTATAATAAACTATCAAAAATATCAGAAGACTGGTGCTCACAAGCAGCAGCAGCACATGCACAAGATCTCATATAGAAAAGTCAAGAAAAGCTTACTATTAAGCTGATTTCTCAAGAACTTTTGCATGCAAATCAATATTAGAAAGAGAATGTCAAACATTCAGTTTGCAGATCAAAATGCATTTCAATCTCAAAGTATGATAAACTAGCATTTATACAGAGCGAGGAGGCAGATTTTTGGAACAGCTAGAAAGGGTTAGCCAAGGAGAAATTGAAGGTGAACCAAAGCATAAGCATAAGCAGGAAAACATATACCTTCCCTATCACCGACCAATTATTATTATGCCAAGCCTGCTGAATCCTTATGCTCGATTCATGAAATTCTTTGAGTTGGATGGACCCGAACAGCCTCACAACAAAGAGGTTATTATTCAACACCTTTGCGATTTTTCCTTCTCTCCAGCATTGAAAATCAAAGATCTCAGCAACATCACCAACCATCCATCTTTTCCCTTTTTTATGAGGGGGCTGAGGCCTGACATCCTCCTCACGCACCTTCTCCACGACTGGCTCTCCCTTGTTGTCCGACAGTGATTTGTACCTAATTTTACAATAATTGCCACGGGCCGAAACTACACTTCCGGGAAACCACGAACCACATGGCTCATGGTCTCTTCTTAAAACCTCCACCAAATTCCCTTCTTTAAACTTCATGATTCAAGAGTCTCTCAAGCTTGAACCTGAAAATATAAGCAATAAATTTAGCAAAAAGAATAATTAGCGTTGTATCCATATGCCATCTTTTAACATCATAACAAGAACGAACACGAAGAAATATTATAAGGGATTCGTCCCCAAACTGCCAACAAAAACTCAAAATTCCATCTCGTTACATCAGATCAAAGATTTAGAGGATCAGATTGCTGAAGCATGAAATTGAATAGAGTCTTAAGCATTGGCAGATCAAGTAAACAAAATGCTGAGTGAGATCTCAAATCCAACATATCATTTTCATACAAACAGAAGCATCGTATAAGAATTGAAACTTGGTCATCTATGAACAGCAATCAACAGAGACACAAGCATAAAAATCACCAAACCTTCAACAATACAGGATTTATTCATCGAACTTTTGAGGGGTGCTACAACATAAGATTCATGCTTTTAAAATTTAACAGGAACCGTATTATATTGTGCATCAGACCAGTTCCTTCGACTTTTAATTAAGGTTGTCAATCATGAATCGGACAAAATCAGCATTAGAATATGTCACAACCAGACACATAACATCATTCTTTTCCTTACTTCACTTTTTTAACCAAGAAAAAAAATAGATTGTCTGTTGAAGAAAAGGGATCCTGCCCAGAATTCATTAAAATCTTTAAACTATGAGTAACTGAGAAACTGTGGACTAAAATACAAAACAACAACACATTAAACCATTCAAGATTGAATTCAAAAAAGAAAAAAAAAGGGTAATCATGCTAAAAAAAAAGAAAATAAAGGGGCTTACCTTGACATGGAATGACAATTTCAAAAGAACAGGGAAACGGCTTTGCTGTGCTCATAACCACAACTTTACGCATACTGGCTAGCTGTATGTTTTCACTCTTCTTCCTTGCTTGAAAAACTTTTCCAGTATGGAATAGCTCATTTGATGCTAACTTAAACCCGCTTTCAAGTTTGGCATTATCAAGTATTTTGTCAGCCTGTGTCAATTTCATTGGACCATTCATCCTTGTAATTTTTTTTTCTTTAATTATTTGCTGCAGCATAGGGTTTATTTATTTATTATTTTTTTAGTCAGCCTATTTTCAAGTCAGCATTCAATTACAGAGAATAAAAATTATCCTCCGGTCACCCTTCAATCAATAGTTTAATACTAATTCTATTGAGAAATTGTTTTACACATCCTCCCTTTTGTATTCCAGTTAACGTAAAATATAATATCGGGCAATTATATATATTTCACCTGTAAAAATAGTTTATTGCTGTATTCAATTTTTCTTATATTACCATTATAGTAAACTTAAGAAAAAATATAATAATTATTGTTATTATAAATGTGGAAAAATATTTTTTTCAAAGTAAAAAAATAACTAATGATAATCTTATTTTTTTTTAAGTAATAAATATCATTTAGACCTTCAATAAGTAGAAATGAATGTTCTCTAAATGCACAGCACTTTCCACGGCGAGAATAATGGTTGCTTGAAAATAGTCTTAGGGATAGATCTAGCGGTGAGAAACATTTTGTTTTTTTATTGATTTTTTTAAGATATAAATCCATATAAATAAAATCAGTACGGTGAAGATAAAAGGAGAAGGAAAGAGAATACCGCTCGCTTGCCTTATTTTTTGCGAAAGTGGTGGTGATTATTCTGGTTGTACGAGGATCGTCCATTACAGTGGTGGATCACAGGTGACGTCATGTTGATAAGAGTGCTTGTTCTTTTTATATATCTGACAGGTTATGTGCCTCAACGGTCCATTGGAATGATAATTGATGCTTGCATCATAAAAAGCCATCCTTATCTTTCTAAACTCTTAATCAATCTTATTTTATTATCTATGCCTAATGAAATCATATCTATATATATATCAACTCTAGACTTTCAATCAATTAATAAAGATAATAAAATTTAAATTAAAAAAAATTTGAATTAATTTCTTACTACTTGATTATTCACAACCAAGTTATTATTAAGAATTCTTTTATGGTTTGCCATCATCATGACATAATCTATAGCTTGATTTTTTTATAGCTAGCTATGATCCCATGTAAAAATGTCAACGGCACGGATTGCTTGCTCAAACTCGCAACGAGGGCTCCAATACTGCAAGATAGATATTTACACATCATGCATATTATGTTGAATCACATAATGAAGAGAATAATCGTGGGTGGTGGGGGGATCACGCTTGGTGATTTACGTGGTCGGGCTACAGTGCATGCACTGCTTAAGAGAAGAAAATTTAAAAACGTCATTTAATGTTTTTTAAATCCCCGTGGGCTGGGCTGGGACAGGCCCACTAGAGGAGAAACAAGAGGAGGCCATCGGGCTTCGCCGCTTACGAGTGATGGGCCAGGAGTGTTAAAACGCAGGGGGAAGCAGCAGGAGGTCGTTTTAAGAATTTTAGTGATGTAATGGCTCGCTGTCTGTACTTGAGAATACAACTTCCCATCCAACTTTAGGTTAATTTACTCCGCAAGCAAAGCGTTGTGCCACTAACACTAGTATATGCTTAAAGTGCATCGATTTATCAACTTAACATAAATTTCATTGGAAGACTTAAAGATTGCTAAATATATAGTTAACAAATGATTATCACAGGAGGCATCCACTGTGGCTCCATGCTCTTTGCCCTCTTCACTTGAAAGAATACGAGAGTACTGAGAGAGTTAGGGGAGCCATGTGAGGTGAGCATGGATCGATGATAAAGCCCACTACTTTCGGCAGTTTGGCTACTATTCCCAAGCAAATGGAAACGGACACCTTGCACCCACAATCGCATATATATATTATCGTTTTATAAAACAAGCGGCTGTTCTTACCATTATATATATTCATTTTGTAGTCTTATTTTGGCCTCTATGGCCTATCGACTGGAAGCAAGGGAACGGGAATTTAAATCCTAATTCCCAAGCTAAGCTAGTAGCTAGGTCCAAGGGGAGCTAACCCTAATTCTCTGCGCACTAAAAAAAAAACGTAATTTATACGCATAGGGTCTAATGAGGAGGGTAGAAACTAGATTTTTTAGAAAAAAGATAGAGAATAAAGACCAGAATAGACACCTGGTATGGGGTCCAGAGAGAATATATGAAGCAAAATAAGATAGGGTCTAGCTTGGGGAGAATGACTAACCTTCTAAACAGTGTCTGTGCCTAAATTAAACCCTAGAATAATAAGGTCTGAGAGGAATACCCACTCCGACAAAACATGTCTGTGAGTGTCCTGAGGTGCAATAATCGACCAAAATCTCAGATCGACGCCCGTGATCAATGAGGCCATTTTCTATTTTCTTCTGGCTATTTTACTTAGATGCTGCAATAATCATTATATCTACAGGCAAGCTTGATGATCTGATGTTTATTTAAGATATATTTTGCGGGACTGGGAAGAGACAGTGAGTTGAAGCACCAAAACATGCCATTGCATCATGCATGTGCATGCCTAAAGTTAAGCAATCCCTCCTGTTCTTGCCCTCGTCAGATGGAAGGAAAAAAATAAAACAATGACAGTAGATGTGCACATGCTAGGAGAATTTCTGTTTCACTTTTAGATAATGCGACATTTGCTTCTGCGTGACACTCATTCCATCTTAACTAAAACTGACACGAGAGTTGTGGACTGTCATTAGATTCTAAATTGTACAGGGGGGGAGTGGAATATCTTCCATGCTTCAAGACAACTGTGCTGTTTGTTAACGCGGGGGTTTTCGTAAATAAAAATTTATTTTTTATTATTTTAATATGCCAATAAAAAAAATTCTCATACCACAAAACCAAAGATGCTAACTCTTCACCTGTGATTTCCATCCTTGAGAGGGCTTTTTTCCCTTCCCCTTATGGAATAAAAGGTATTATAAATGCCCATTCTTTATTTGACTATAACATTCAGTTTAAGAGGATTTTTTTATTATTATTGTTGTGGTTAAAACTATGTTTGTTTATAGTATATTTTGTTTGAAAAATATTAAATTATTTTTTTAATATTTTTAATGTATTGATATTAAAAATAAATATATATATATATATAATACTAATATATTTTTAGAAAAAATATTTTTAAAAAACACTATATAATATAATAATCAATACCTTACCTAACATAGCGGAACTAGTAACATTTTAGTTCAGCCACTGTTCGTTTCTCCCAAAATATCACTTAACAAATTTGTAATTGGCCCAAAATTTACAAGGCAAGGGACATAAACAGGCGCCTGGTCCATTTTTAGCAACAGTTTAAGAAATAAAGGGAGTCACAACTGCTGGCAAGACTCGCGATTTTATTTTATTTTTAATTGGAAATGAAAAATCAATTTGCCTGCTGGCTAGAGCTTCGGTTGCATGGTCCCGTTTCAGCTTAACTGCGACGCTTGGTTAAAAAGCCAAGTCTCGGATTTGCGTATCACGACCGTGCTATGACACTTGATGGATAAAAGTAGCTTTTTTCACCTTTTTTATTTTTTAAAAAACTTTTAGAGTTACCCTCTTCTTCTTCTTCTTCTTTGTTTTTTATTTATTTAAGGAATAAGGGTTTGGATAAAGCATCTCCACTGTGAAGTTGAAATTCCAAATTTGCTTCCTTTAATTATATTTCTAATTTTAGTATTTTACCCCACTTGTTTTTCCCCAGAAAAAAAATATTACATTTGGCATGCAGCATCTTTTCGTAAACTCAGATTTCACACTGCGTATTATTACTTAATTTCCGGCACCGGAAAGGTACAACCAATAAAAACAACCATCCTAGAATTTTTTTTAATCCCAACCGACCTTTTCTTAATCTCCCCCTTCTCTTGTGAGGGAAATAAGATTAGCAGAATTGGAAATAAAGAACAAAAAAAGAAGATTAGCAGAATTGAAACGGAAGCTGCCGCTTTGAAGCGGCAAAATTTGAAGCGGTCATGGGCAATCATTTCATAAGAAAATATAAAATGGTCATGTGACTTTAGGATAGAGTCAGAAATATTCAAAGTGGTCCAACCTAGAGAAGAATCAGAATCCCCCATCTCTTCATGATTGTTTCAGCATTCCCAAATCCATTTAGCCCAATCAATTAATTTGTAGAATAAACTATGTTCCCAGGGCTTCCCCTAAGCATACGGGGACTCTTCCATAAACAATAAGGGCTCGCTTTTCCGTGAACAAGTTTTGATTATCCATTCATCTACTAGTTGGCCCTGTATTATTTTATTGAAGGTAGCTGACATTCGTGGTTCAGGGCTGGCTACAAGCACCATATGACCTCGCTCGGGCTACAGAGGGAGAGGACCTTTAAAGGCATTAGAATGCGAAGGCGTGCAAGAGCTGTGGCTCGAGAGGGAGGGAGCCGGGGGTTGGTGAGAAAGAACACGGAAGTTTCAGGTTGGGATTTGTGCTCTTTCACCACATTCATGTAACCAGGACATGGGGCTTGAGAGGGGCGTGGGCTCCATGAATTATCAGGACACCCCACCTAAGTTTTCACTTGTTTTGTTTTTTTGACCACCTCCACTTATGAAGCTGGCTTGCGCGAGCCTTGTGAGTGATGAAGGTAAGTGATTTTTTTTTAAAAAAAGGTAAAACTTAAAGGCATGCTGGAGATCTGAAATGCATGTGGTTAAAAGAAAAGGAACTAAGAGAGTGTTGAAAGGTGGAAGAGAAGCGGGTGCATGCTCTTTTCTATGATATATAATAATTATTGGACCATATATAGGTGGACAAGACGTATGAAAGAGATGTTTTGCCCTTCAAAAAAGCATATGATATGAGGCAGAACTTAGAGAGATGTTGTTCATTGAGAGAGAGACTCACATGGAGGAACGCAGAAAGCTATATATGGTTATTCGTCCCGAAGACAATCCACATGGGGTGGCAGCCCCGACCCCCTAATTTCCATATTCGAACCCCACTTATCTCCCAAAGCCATGTCATAAAAGTAAATCTCAAGGCAACTCGAGGGGCCCTGTTTGGCATGCACCAGCCATCTTACTGCTTGTTTAATTACAGCTGTTGAAATTTATGCACAAAACTCACTGTACAGTTACCTCCCTCCATAGAGATGACAAGTTTTAATCCCATCCGAGGATAATATGTAGGATTTTTTAATGATTTCTATTTGATGTGTAATTGGATAAATTATGAATATTATCAAACTAAAAATCCACTCGGTATATATATTCTTATATATATATACATACATACATACATTTATATTTTTCAAAAATTTAATATAATATATAGAAACACTACCCGCCGTAGTATCCTTGGCGTCCATCTCCACTAACTGAGATGACCATAATTTGGAGGTAATTGGAGCTCTTTCCGAGGGAACAGTCGAGCAATACTAGGTAACTCGAAGTTTACAATTAGCCATATGTGACAAAGGTAAGAGAATAGAGTAAACACTTTTGTTCATTTGCTCACCAGATTTGGATTTGACCACTCGGGTCCTCAAATTTCTCAACTCGCAGTCGGAATACAACAACATGTTACGTGTAGATTCAGAGTTCAGTCAAAACTAAACTGGACGGGTCTGGTTTATTAGATTAAGACCGGCTTGGAACTTGCCAATTTGAAGCCGGCCAGCACCGAATCCCAGATAACCTAACTGTGAGGAAATGTTGCTGTTTTACGTCGATTGTGGAGACCTAGACGTCAAAAACTCCTCCGTTTTGATTGTCTTGTATGCACATTTATATCGGTATAAGCTGGTATAAATGGTTGAAATCACAGGCAAAGAAACCTAGAACAGCTAGTGCTCAGTTCATTAATCTGCGCATGCAGCTTCACTCAAAGAAGTAGGTTTACCGTTACTTGGACGCGAAAATACCATTTATAAAAAGGACAACGCTTGTGAAATTCACAACGGATATAAAAATCCCAAAAACGATGTCGGTGCTCGATTTTAAGGATGGGCACAGCCACAAGAACCATTGATATTCATGCTCTGTGTTGAAAACTGTGTTTTAAGCTAAAAAAAAAAAAACATAGAAAAGGATTTTGTAACTTATTAAAACACATCAAACTGCGTAAATAAACAAGTACCTACCTAACGATGTAAATTACTTAAAACTCAATAATGATAAAACATTAGGGTGCTAATTATTAATTATTTATATTCATGACTTGTTCTATTATGGATAATAAAAACTCCAATTATCTTTTTACTGACTTGATTACTAGTGGTACTGAGCACTGTGAAAACATGAAAAAGCAAATTAAAAATTTATATAAATAATTAAATTAATGAAACATGAATGAGTGTGTATACTTGTTTCGACACAATACAGTGTACCATACAAAAAACATCAGGTTCGTGTTTTTTATAAGATGCACTACTCAAATAAATAAATTTTATTGTAGTGTTTGTTTTTATGGTTGAATATATTTTTTAAAGTGTTTTTTAATTTTTTATTTAAAAATATAAAATTAATATATATTTTTTATTTTTATAATTTTGATCTGGTAATTTAAAAATATAAAAATATATTATTTTCATATATTTTTAATTAAAAAATATTTTTTAAAAAATAAATTGAATCACATTACCAAACACATATTAAATTTTGTTTTAAAATCGCAAGGTAATGTTTATCATTGTCAATAATTCGTGTGGTAATTATAACATATGATCAAGTGCAAATGCGAATTATGTCTCAACTCTGAAGAGTAAGCGAACTAATTACGTGTTTGATATTATAATTTTAAATTAATTTTTTATATATTTTTTATTTTTAAAATATATTAATGTTAAAAATAAATATTAAAAATATATTATTTTAAAGTATTTATAAACAAATATCTCGTACTTGCAAACAGTCAGCCGCCCTTCACCCACATAATTACGTGTCAGGTTGTGTCTGTTACAGCACTGCTGGCTCCTTGATTCTCTCAAACTGTACTCAGGCCTCCTTATTTGCCTGTCGTGACGTGTATTTCTTTTCCAGGTGTAACCAAGATGAGATACCACGTGTAGTCCTCTTTGGACTTCGTCGAGCCAAGCCTGGCGTCTTTTAGTAGTGTACGGAAGTGGATTGGACCGGTGATTACTGGTTAGTGAATGCATAACAGTCTCGTTGTGGTGACCCGGTGCGAGGATGTTTGGTGGGGTTATTTTTCACTGCTCACGTGCTGCTTTTTAAGAGGATTTATAAAATATTAATGAGATTGTTTTTTAAATATTTTTTATTTTTTAAATTTATATTTCACATCAATATAATAAAATAATTTAAAAACATATAAAAATTTAATTTTTAATAAATTTTTAAAAAAAATTGGCGAAACGACAGAAGCATGTTGCGCCCTAGAGACATTTACTTTCAAGTTTTCACCACTGGAAACACAATCACCATGGTAAATAAAAATTACAAATATTATTTTTATTTATTTTGTTGAGGGTGTTCGGAATTATAGTGTAGTTAATTTTTAAAACAGTTTTTTAAAAATATACTAAAATAATTTTTTTTATTTTTTTATTTTTAACATTAAAACATTACAACAAAAAAAAATATCAATATTTTCCAAGTTAAAAAAAAAACACTTTAAAACAACATCTAAAAACAAAAATAAAAACAAAAGTCCTGCAAAACACCACCATGTCTCTCGTGATTCGCGTTAATATGAACCCGCTGCTGCCTCTCTTGGCGTCATTAGAGTGCTTTGCAATGCACGTGCACTCCACCAGTGATTGGTCAGAAGTTCTCAAATCCATATAGACCGTCGATCCCTGTACCAGGCAGAATTCTGGAAAAGGATCCTTAATTAAATTTCAACTGCACTCGAAAAACAAAAAGAAAAAAAAGGAGCTATTGTTGTCTCTGTATTTTTCAGTTTCACATGAATTGAAGTCTTGAGAGGTTAAAAAGATAGTAAGTGAATAATAATTGCAAAGGGACAATAATTTATTACTTTCTTTTAGCCGACATCCTATATAAGTTGTGAATCGCCTCGGTTTTCTTGTATTGTTTTAAGTTTTTTATTTATTACTAAATCTTTTTATAATCTAATTAGATAATTAGGTAGAATTAAGCTTGAAATTATATAAAAAAATATTAAATTAAAAGATATAGGACTGTCGTGTTAATATATATATATATATATATATATATATAAAATCCCAAATTCTCAAGAGTTTTTATTTTGTTTACGATCAAACTTAGACGGATGACTTCTTGATATACTTACACTATTATTTATTGTAAAAAGTATAATCGATCAAATTTTAGATTTAAGCATTTTAAATTAATGAATTATTTATTGCTCCACGTTTTGTTTTAAAAGCTGATATTTGGAGTTCAAATTTGAGTAATAAATTTCAGTCTCTTGGCTTAAAAAATCATATTTTTAAAATAATTATTTTAATATATTTTTAAATAAAAAATATTTTTTAAAAAAAATCCCTACAGTAATTTAATGCACCAACATAGCAGTAGAAATGAAATAAGATGTCAGGCGGAGTACTCCAGGAACTTATGAACTTTGTCGAGCCAAGTCTACGGAAGTGGATTGGATTAATGATCAGTGAATACTAAACAGTCTCGTTTTGGCGGGACGATGGGAGGATGATTGGTTATTTTCCACTGTTCATGGGCTGCCTTTTTACTTTCAAGTGTTCACCACCAGAAGCACAATCACCATGGTAAATAAAAGTTAAAAGCACCTATCTATTTACTTTCCAGAGGGATGTTTCAAATTTTGCTACACATAATTCTCAAAATAATTTCTTACTTAAAAATATATTAGATTTTTTTATATTTTTAATATCGGTATATAAAAAATATAAAACATTAAAAAAACATCAATACTTTTTAAAGTCATAAGTATTTTTAAAAAGCAACTAAAAACAAAAACATATAAAATACATGAAAATAATCAAAGTGAAGGAATAAAAAAAAGTGATGTACAAAAAAGGAATACAGTTTCCCATTTATAGAAGTGAATCGAAAATGAAAAACCAATATGAAATCCTATTTACAGCCAAACTTAAACGGATGAGTTCTTGATATACGTACTTGTACTATTATTTATTCTAAAAAAATAAATTCGATCACATTTTAGACTTGATAATTTTAAATTAATGACTCATTTATTACTCTACATTATTTTTAAGGCTAATTATTGAAGCTTAAATTCGAGTCATGAATTTTAACGACTCCTTAAAAAAATGTTAATAAGATGCGAAAGTCTTAAAACTAACTAATTTTATTTTATGGGTTCAAAATTCATAGTTACAATCAAGAAAAAACAAGCCGTGATAAAAGAAAAAAAGAAAAAGAAGAAGCCTATATAATAGTCTAATGAAATAATTTATGTGTATTTAATAAAGTGATGTAAAATATTTTTTTAATTGAAGATATATCAAAATAATATTTTTTTTATTTTTAATATTAATATATTAAAATCATTTTAAAAATTATTTCAATAAAAACAATTTAATGTTTTTTTAAAGAAAATATTTTTAAAACAAATTGTATCATAATACCTAATACACCGAAGGGGTCAAAGCAAGGGTGAGGGTATGTTAAATGCTTGGGTTAGCTATATTTCAGGTTAAGATTTTATTAATATTTTTTAATTAGTTTTATATATAAAAAATCTATAAATTCTTGATTAAGTTATCAAATAATTCTGAAAATTTACGTGGAGTCTTTTAATATGATGTTTCAACTTGGGTTAAAATTTCATAATTTTTTGAGAAATTCAAAATTTTGATAATAAAATTATAATTTGATCAGTTTTATGTTATTAGACGTAATTTTCAATCTAACAATTAGATTGAGCTAAAATTTTATGAGAGATTTTAAAATATATTGAATAAAATTTTGTTAAAATTTTATAACGAACAGAGTTTGGTGGTTGTAAAAAAAAAACTGTCAAATAAAAAACAAATTTACTCATTAAAAGTAAAATGGTTATTTGCATTAAAAAAATAAAAATAAGTTCTTCCTTACTTTTATATGTTGCCAGACATAAGCATAATAGGAAAAGAAAGAAAAAAGAAGGCAAGAAAAGAAAATTAAGGGGAAAAAAATTTAAGGAAAAAAAATAAAAAAAGTAAGAAAATAATCCTGTAAACTTACAAAATCTAACTTAAAAAACATTAATCTAAAAAAGAACAAGTAAAGGGAGGATGAATTAAGAGAAGGAAAAAATTTAATTATCCTATCTTTCAGTTAACATAAGATTGTGATTTTATCCGATTGAAGAGTTGTTGCAATATCAATTCAGATTCGATTATAGATGAATTATATTTCATAAAATATCGAAAGATGTAACTTCAATAATAAATTTATTTTTACTTTCATTTTAATTTTATATACTTTCAAATTTATTTTTTAATATTTTAAATAGTGATTTGAATTAGAATTTTATTATTAATTTTAAAAATTTATGTACATAAATAAATTAATAATTATTTTTTTAAAAAAAATTATATTTATTTAATAACCAGCATAATTATTTTTTTTGGCTCTATCCTTGGGTCAAAGATTATACAATACACACACAAGTGTGTAGTTAGATACGAAACGTTGTCTAAAGCATTAAAAGTAGGAACAAACTAAGTTGGGGACAGATCAGGGAAAGGGGAGTCAATCTATGAGTCATCGTTCAAACTCTCGATGCTCTAGACAATGGGTTATCTGACACGTAGAGTACATTGCCGACGGAAGCTGACCAGATTATTGCTGGTATTGCGCGGTACAAGTGGAAATTTTTTTTTGCTAATCCCGCTCAAATTCATTACCAATCCGAAGGCTCTGTTTTTAGGTTACTCCTACTACTTAAATTAATTCAGAAGGCATGTTTTAAGATTTTTATTTTAATAAAAATGTAAAACAGTTTTTTTTTTTCAAACCCATTAATTCAGAAGTGATGAATAGATATGTTAGGCTAATAAAATCCAACAAAAACAATTTTAATTTAGGTTTTTTAAAAGGAAAACATGATTTATAAGCCAACCATTAAATTAACCATGAAGCAGGTCATCTCGAGTATGGTGTATATTTTTTATAATGTTAAAAAATATTTTTAAAATATTTTAAAATGATTTTAATATTAAAAATAAATTTTAAAAAATAAAAAATTTAATATATTTATAAATAAAAAAAACTTTTAAAAATTAATTACATGCTGCGTTGCATTGCCAAGAATTGAAAACGCCTATTTCAAGCCCCGTTCTTATTCGAGGACCCAAGTGCCATTTCATGATAAGGCACAAACGGCTAAAAACCAATCTGGCCTTTCTAGTAAATAAAGGGTAAATCTTGTCATTTTGTCTTGCCCTTCCTTTTAACTTTACCCACCCTTTTAAAGACCAGAAAAGCGGGAGACGATGATATAGGCGCAGTCTCAGAGAGAAATACACACGGGAAATAGATAGATAGATAGATAGAGAGAGAGATGAAGTCTGGAGAGTGAAATGTTTTCTTGAAAAAGAAGAGAGTTAACGAGAAACTGAGTCAATATACAAAGAAGGGAAAAACAAAATGATGGGAATTGTACAAGAGTAAAATATGGAGAAGCACGTAGAGAAGCAGATGGGTTGCATGGCGGGCTTCCTACAGATCTTTGATCGTCAGCAGATTATAACCGGAAAGCGCCTCTATGCCACCAAACGTCTCCCCTTATCTACGGCAAGTTTTAATAATCCTTTTCAATCTTCACTCTCTGTTCTGTTGATATGTCTCTGTTTAGTTTTTAATTCTAGTGTGTAATTATTTGTTGGATTTTTCAGGGTGTTGATTCTACCCCAGAGCCAGAAAAGTCAATTGGATCACCAGCTATGCCAAGGGAATTGGAGAAACCGGAGCAAACAAGATCAATGCCTTCTCCGGACAGGTTTAAGCAATCTCCGGTGACGGAGCTCAGTTCACCGGCAGCACCGCAGTCTCTATTATCGGTTGAGATTCAATCAAAATCGCCTCCTCTTCTTCCTGTTCTGGAATTAAAACAAGGCACTAAATCATCTTGGAAATTCTGCAAAGAAGCTCCAAGACTGTCTCTTGATAGTAGAGCAACATTTGATGCAAAAGGAAGCCTTAAGCCGAGAGAAATTCGTACAAACGCTGCAATCTTGTCAGTCAATCGATGCAACGAAGAGCGAACGGACGATGATGACAAACAACGCCGATCGCCAAGTGTGATTGCGAGGCTTATGGGGCTGGAGTCATTGCAGGATTCGAGTCCGGATCCTTCTGAACATGTAAACAAACCTGAACTCAGAAGATCTGCTTCTGAGTCTAGAGCCTCCAGAGATCTGTTTCAGTATCGATTCATTGATGGAGTCAATTTTCAGTTGAAGCAAACGCTGCATCAAAACACACAAACCAGTGTTTCAAGAAACAGAGGTAAGAATCTGAATCCAAATGGCAGAGCAGTAGATCCAAAAGCGTACAATGCGGTGGGGAACTTGAGAGCTGAACCAGCTAGAGCTCAAAACAAAGGCGTTGGACAGAGAAAGAGCTTCTTCGATTCAGCTGATTTCTTTCCCGAGCCGAAACAGACTATTTCTATATGCGGTGAGATTGAGAAGAGGCTGAAAATGAGAGGAATTGATGAACCATCGAAAGATCTTGAAACCCTAAAGCATATTCTTGAAGCTCTTCAACTCAAAGGCCTTTTGCATTCTAAGAAGCCAGGAAATCAAACTAACCAAAGAAACTTTGTTTACGAAGAAACTCCAGTAGTCCTAATAAAGCCAGTAAAATCACCGGCTTCAATGAACCGGCCAGATGGAAGAATCATCAGCAATTCGCCTCCTTCAAGTTTTAGACAGAGACCTGGTGTTCGTCGAGATCCATACTACTCCGCTGAGACATTGCCTGGTATGAGCCCCAGGCGCGAGGGACCGGAGATTGAAAGGAATGTGAGGGGCCAAGTCAGAGGTAAGAATACGAATTCGCCAATGGCAAATGAGAATGGTGGTAGAAGTCCCAATAGAAGGAGACCTATGAGTGTTGAAACGCAGAGGAGAGCTAGTAATGATTCACTGGAGCAGAGAAGGGAGTCTCCGGTTCAGTCTCCTAAAATTAGTTCGAAGACGACAAATCGGTCACCAAGAAGAAAACCAACGGTTGAGATTTATCACAAAGATGATAAAGTGGCGGTCCCTGCTGAGGATGAATTATCCACCGTCTCTGAGAGTAGTCTCAGCACCTCTTCTCACGCAGATATAGAGGTGAATTTTCAGAATTTTTTAAAAATAATTTAGGGATTGATTTGATTTAATTTGTGCTAAATTTAATAACATTAAGAATTTGCAGTTGCAGAGGTTGAAACTGGAGGATTATAACGAAGGAAGAAATCTCTTGGAGAGGTGTGATAAGCTGCTTCATAGCATAGCAGAGATAACTGCAAACGAGTTGCAACCCAGTCCAGTATCAGTGCTTGATTCCTCGTTTTACAAGGAGGAATCTTCTCCTTCACCTGTAATGAAACGGTGCGTTGATTTTAAAGGTAAGGGGACTCCCTGTCTCTGTCGCATTTTGTTCTAATTTTTGCTTGCTTGGTAAAAAAGTTCAGAGGAAGCTTCAAAAGCTAGATTGGTGACGTAGTTTCTGATTCCTTACTTTAGGCCTGGAATTTTAGGCCAGTAGATCTAGGCCTGCTTGTAGTCAGCGTGGGAGTCCTCTGCTCCTCCTCCTACAGTGCAGCAGTCAAGTAAGATCCATTAAAAACTTGCCATGTCAGTGGCTAATAAGATGCCTGAAATCTGGATATCGAATAGATGACGTGGGTTGTTTAATGGGTGCCTTTAGCTACTGTTTGATAACATGGTAAGTTGTGCTATATTATTGTTACGGGTAGCAACCTAAAACCAGGTGATGGGGCCGGTTGGTTCATGTAAAAACGACGTAGGAGCTTGAAAAATGTAACACGCACCGGTTGTGTGTAATCACGTGGAAAGATGGGAGAACTTAAAGTTAAAAAGTGATGATGATCATCGGATTCGAGAAAACGACTGCGTATCTTGGACAGTCCTTGTTGAAGAGTGTTAAATGCCAGAGTAACTGTGACGTGTAATATGCTGCAAAATTAAGTGTCGAAGAGGTCCTCCTGCTGCAAAATTACTGGAATAAGAAAGAAAAAAATATATCCCCCAACCCCGTACTCTTCTTTTTCTCTACTTCGAAAAGAATATGCTTCCGGGAGGTGAGTGGCAGATGTCCGTTCAGGACTTCCATGAGAAATTAGAATGCTCCATGCTTGTCTTGGTTACTTTTAATAATGGCCTACTGTGTTAAACACAGTGCCCTGCCTTCCTGTTATAGAGAGCTAGCACAGTGGGTTCTTGTGGATGTGGATTTCCTTATTTTTATGACCAGTTGCTCTCTCTGTCAGTTCTATTAAGACTTTGTTGCTATCATGGTCCGTACTGACATGGACACTGTTTGCCTTGTGTTAAAAGTGGAGGAACATTTTAATGGGAACAGTGCTGCCTATGAATAATGATGTTGTTCTGTTAATTTATCGTGACTCTGGACATCGATGTCATGTAACACTTTTGATTTTTCCGATCAATTGGCAGAGCTAGAGGATGATATGTGGAGCACAGCAATCTCTAATGCCGAGTCAAATTCAGACGACTGGGACTTCATTTACATTTCTGATATCCTCCGAGCTTCAAATTATTTGCCCGAAGACTCAGATATATTCCAGTTTCTAGAGAGGCAGCGGCATCTCAAAGGAAAGGACACTTCCCAGGTGTCAGCACTGCAAAGAAAGCTTGTTTTTGACACGATCACGGAAATTCTGAATCGAAAGAGACATTTGCCTCCCTGGAAGGGAGGACAGATTTCGTTGCAACAAGTTTGGTCAGAGTTTCAAAGAATCAGGGAGAGAGACGCATCGGATGACCTGGTTGAGGTGATCTGTGGTATGCTTAGAAAGGACCTCGCAGGTGATACTATTACTGGATGGGGAGACTGCCCAATTGAGATGTCTGAAGCTGTTTTAGATATCGAGAGGCTGATATTCAAGGATTTAATTGGGGAAACCATCCGAGATCTCGCTGCCTTTTGCCGGAAGGGGAAATGCAATCAAGTAGTCCCCGTGCCTAGAAGGAAGTTGTTATTCTAAAATTGAAGGAACAAAAAAATAAAGTGCCCTCTGTTTCTGTTTTTCCTTCTTTGGTTTTTTTTTTTTTTTTTTTTTGGGGGGGGGGTATTGAACGATTTGAGGGGGGATTTTTAGTTTAATTCACCAGAAAACCAGGGAAATCTAACGTTCAGTTTTTCAATTTGTAAAAAGAGAATTGGGGGGCGAGCTACGAATGAAAATGTTAAATTTGGTGTGGGTAAGCTTTCAAGCACGCATTATGTTTGGTATTTTAAGATATTGGTAAGTTAAAAAGTGCAATTATTTTACCACTAAAGCATAGTTAAGTGCACAAGTCTTCTCTAATAAGCAATGAATAATCATTCCACTTGCTGCTCTGAAATTATAGTCAGAAGTGTTCATTTCAATGACGACTGCGCCAGAGGGTGTTGGTTGGTGGTCATCATATTTATAACGTCCACCGACCACCGTGAGCTCAAATTTTCAAGAGAGACACGCAAGTGTTTTACTGTTAGATAGTCCCATCTTTGGATCACGAATGTTCATATGATGTAATGAGAATCCTCGGAAATGTAAGTTCTAGGTGGTCGGGAAATTAAATGGATTTATACAGGAGAGGGAAAATGGAACTGCCTCACTCTTTTACTTGCACCTTTTCCATCTTAATGCAAGATGCAGAAGATAAGGGACTGCCCAAATGTCTCACCGACCAGCAAGTAGCATGGGCAAGAGCTTGGAGTGTCAAATGACTGAGCTGTGGCAAACCGTCCAGGGTAATCCATGAGCTGACTAGTGGAAGCGCTGTCAATTTAGATTTGGTTTGACTGGGTGGTTAACTGAAGTTTTCCAAATCTTTGCTCGGAGCTGGCTATGATTTCCCGTTTCTTCACATTTTACTTGCCGGAGCTGCAGGAGATTTAACCGCGCGCTTCCATTATTTGCTTGTTTGCAATCTTAAAGAACTTGGTTGACCCTCCCCCTTTTAACTTATAGAAGCAAAATTGCTCTATCATAAGGTCCCAAGAACAATCCTTTTGTGCTGACAAATATTACAAGAAGAACTCGAGTTATATAATACCATAGGCAGAGAGAATTCAAAGGTTGTCTTCAAAAGTACCGATAGAAAGCTGCTTAATGGCTAATGCATTAACTAAATAAAAGGCAACTAGGTTTCTTAGACACGACTACTTCTCCTTCTCTCGCATCATAAGCATGCCATGTGCTGATTTTTAATGTTTTTCGAAGGTCCAGAAAAACCTGTTCTTGTCTCACCTTTCCGGCAATTAATTAGTCGTTAGTCCATGGAGCTCGCTATAGTTCGCGCTTGAACAGTCACATCAATCCAATCAAATCATGGGTTTCTTGGGTCCTTCTGTAGGGCTTGTTCGGTCGCTTAGCTTCCTGCTGTGATTAAATGAAATGGTTTGTGGTTGGTACATTATTCAAACCAGTCATAACACCTATAATTTTCTGTTAGTTTTTATGTTTGCGGAGAAACAATCAATAAAGTGTTAGGTATCAAATTAAATTGTGTTTTAGGTTGTGGGAATCATTAAAAAATGAGTTTGAAGCGTGGATTTTGTGCAACAATTTTTATATACTTTTTTAATTGAATTTCGTAAAAATTTCTAAAACCCTGTTTGTTTTTGTGTTTCAAAAATATATTTAAAAAAATTTGATATTTTTTTTAATCTTTTTCTTTGATTCAAATTAATATTTTTTTTTGGTATTTTCAGATCATTTTAATATGCTGATATCAAAAATAATTTTTAAAAAATAAAAAATTATTTTAATACATTTTCAAGTAAAAAAACATTTTGAAAAAACAATCGCAATCATACTTCCAATACAACAACCAAATATTTTATACATGTTTTATTGCTACATATAAATTTTAACCATAATTTCTACTAAATATATATCTAATCCAATTAATCACAACTAATCACATTCTTTTTTGAAATCACAATCATAAAACCTATCTAAAAAAAACCCGTTGTCGGACATTGACACCGTTGTTGATGCATACCTTATAGGGTTTTACAAGTCTGATAAGTGTACAAGGAATTTTTCACGAACCAAGGTCATCTAGCCAAAGCCCCAGACGGACGGTTGGGCTAATTCATCCACATTTATCCCCACCAACTATAAGGACAAGGCATGCCTACATTAAATGCATTGCATTTCCAAGACCATCTTGCATATTAGAAAATTCCAATGATATCACATTTACTTTCAATAGTAATTTTTTCACTTTTGTTGGGGGTCGGTTAAAATACAATATTGTTTTTTGAAATTATTTTTTTATATATATATTTTTTATTATTTTAATATATTGATGTAAAAATAAATTATAAAAAATTAAAAATATATACTATTTTAATATATTTTTAAACAAAAATACTTTTAAAAAAATTACTATTACACTTTTAAACTCCGAAACCGTGCAGCGAAGGAATAACATGTTAAACCTTCTTTTTATCGTATATTTTTGCTTTTTATTACTTTTTTTTCCCTCCAAAATGCCAGTAATGTGTAGACTTGGTGTCCAGTCGATGAAAGCAAAGATACAAATGCAGTGTGGGGTTATAAAGCGATAGGCAACTCAACACGCTGCCCTCTTTAGTTGTGGGCCTTGATCCCTTCTTCCATATCACTTTTCCATTACAGGCCTGGTGGCCCATATGTCCCAGCTGGCTGGTCCCTCTTCGTTATTTGTCCAGACCAATTTCTCCTCTCACTCGCAGATATTAACGGGTAGTCCTACGTAACCAGGGCTTCATTTTTTTTGCCACTTTTCCTTTATTCCGCCCCTTCTAAGTAGCAATCTGCGATAGCAAGAAGAAGCTATGACCGTGAATCTCTAAACATGGGAAAGTTGGGGTCCCTGTCATCCAAATTTTGCACAAGCTTATCCATTTATACGTTGAAAGATGCTAATGGTGCACCGGCATGGGCACATGCGACTGCTATGGACTTGACGTTAGTTTGAGAGGTACATGTGTTCTGGGGCAGCACGCATGCAGGTGATTGGTTCCATGAACTTAGACTGCAAAAGAAGTCTTCGATCTTGTCTTAATCCGTACAGTGACTGGCTTTCTTTGTCACCTCTATGGGGCCTCTGCATGTGACAATCTCACTGAGCATTGCCGGAGTATTATTTGCCAAGCTAAAGCTCAAGGATATATGTACGTGGAGTTCAAGTATGATTGGATACTTTAGGGCACTGGAGCTTTTAACCAAAGAGCAAACAATGGCAGCTAACGTTTTTGTTTGATCAACGATGGATGCGTACCATCTCTTGTTTGCAGACGGTCTTTATTGCGAAAAAAGGATGGACAGATAAATTCTATCGAACTTTTATTTATTTATTTATTTTTATCGTTATCTCTCTTACAACTTGCAATTTACTCTACTCTTGAACTGTGTAACACACTAATTAAGAGCTACAGACAAACATTATTCTCGTACTAAATGAGAATGATGTCCTGCTATAGTAGCAAGCAAGTGCTCTTTCACAAACGACAATCCTTGCTCACAACCCTAATCTTCCCATCCCTCGTGCCATGAATCACAGCAAGCGGTGTTTTTCCCATTTCGTATTGGAGATGGTTTTTTACTAACCCATGCCTGCTTTTTTTTTTTTTTCCTGTTATTTTTTTTTATTAATTATGACATACATTTCAATTAATTATATAAGTTGGGGTAGTTGCGGGGTGTAGAAATCGACCTTTGTCTGGTACTTTAAACGTTGAGAAACTCAAGCAGTAGGAGTGTTGGATCTTATAAGGTGGTGTTTGTTTATACGGTTGAATATGTTTTTTGAAAATTTATAAATTTTTTTATTTTAAATTGATTTTTTTATTGTTTCTGTATTACTTTAATATGTTGATGTTAAAAATAAATTTTAAAAAATAAAAAAATATTTTAAGAAACAATTATAACATATACTAAAATTGCTAAGTGTTTCCCTATGTAGTCCACAGTGAAACGCTAAGTTGTCTTTATTTTTATTTTTATTTTTTTTTTAATTTTTTCCCCTTTTTATTTATTTATTTTTTTGTTTGTATGCCTTTATGGGTTTTTTTTTTTTTCTTTGTGTTTTTTTTCTTCTAATGATTTTTTTTTTGTTTTATTTAATTTGTTAATGTTAAATTTTTTTTATTTAGTTATCAGACTTTTATGATACAGATCTCATGGTTTGACGAGTTAACCTGAAACTTTTTTTTTTTTTTTTGCTTTTTTTCTTTTTAATTAATTTTTTTTGTTTAGTTTTGTTTGTTAATGTTAAATTTATTTCTATTTAATTATCAAAATTTCATAACACATATCCCAGGCTTGACGGGTTACCCAGTTAATTCGGGGTTAACCTGTCAATTTTTTGTTATATATCTAGTTATCAAACTTTATGATGCGAATCCATGTTTGATGGGTTAACCTGGTTTGATGGGTAAACCCAATTAACTCATTTTTTTTTTCTTTTTCTTCATTATTTTTTTTTCATCCTGTTAGTTTTTTTCTTTTTAATTAATCTATTTAATTATCACACTTTTATTTATCACACTTTTATGATACGACTTTGCAATCAGACCTGCATCTAAGGCTCTTAGGTTCGGTGTTGCAATTAAACTCAATTAAACTTGAGTAATGTAAGTTTAATATTATTATTAATATTATAAATATAACTCTTGGGTCAAGCGTTGTAGCTAAACCAAAGGCTCTTGGATATATCTTTGCAGAAAAACATAACACTTTTAGATTTTAGCCTTTTTTAATACTTTTTATGCAAGAAAAAAAAATTAGCTTGTGGTGTATACCTTTTTTTTTCCTTTTATAAGCCTTTTACTGTGGACTGCACAATGCAGTTCATAGTGAAAAAGATGATGTATTTAGTTTTTTTTTGTCTTTTAATTTTTTTTAATTTAGTTTCTTAATATTAAATTTTTTCTATTTAATTATCAGACTTTCATGACATGGATCTTAGGTTTGACGTGTTAACCCAAATGATTCAGATTTTTTTTCTTTTTCTTCATTAGTTTTTTTTGTTCCTACAGGTTTGTTTTCCCTTTGCTTTTTCCTTTTTATTTTTTTTTAATTTAGTTCATTAATATTAAATCTTTTTTGTATTTAGTTATCACACTTTCATGACACGAATCTCAAGCTTGATGGGTTAACCTGATTTGGCGGGTTAACCCAGTTGATTTATATTTTTTTTCTTTTTCTTCATTAGTTTTGTTCTTCCGATTTCATCTTTTAATATTGTATGCAGTCCACAGTGAAAAGGTTGATGCCTTTACTTTAATTTCCTTTTCTTTTTCTTTGCTTTTTTTCTTTTTTTTATGCCTTTCACAATGGACTGCACAGTGCAGTTTACGGTGAAAAGGTTGATGCCTTTTTTTTAATTAATTTTTTTTATTAAATTTTTGATATTAAAATTTTTTTATATTTAGTTATTAGACTTTTATGACACAGATCTCAAGTTTAACTGGTTAACCCGGTTAATTTAGATTTTTTTTCTTTTTCTTCATTAGTTTTTTCTTCTTTTATTTTTTCCTTTTATTTCAATTTTTTTTTTTGATTTAGTTCATCAATATTGATTTTTTTTCCTATTTAGTTATTGGTTGATGCCTTTAGTTTTTTTTTTTCTTCTTCTTTTTATGCCTTTCATAGTGGACTGCACAGTGCAGTTTACGGTGAAAAGGTTGATGCCTTTTTTTTTAATTACTTTTTTTATTAAATTTGTTGATATCAAATTTTTTTCTATTTAGTTATCAGACTTTTATGACACAGATCTCAGGTTTGACGTGTTAAGCCGGTTAATTTAGATTTGTTTTCTTTTTCTTCATCAGTTTTTTCTTCTTTTTATTTCAATTTTTTTTTTATTTTGATTTAGTTCATCAATATTGATTTTATTTTTTTCTATTTAGTTATTGGGTGATGCCTTTAGTTTTTTCTTTTTGCTTTTTTTCCAATTTTATGCCTTTAACTGTGGACTCTGCAATCCATAGTGAAAAGGCTAATGCCTTTTGTTTGTTTTTTTCTTTTTAATTAATTTTTTCTATTTAATTTAGTTTGTTAATATTTGATTTTTTTTATCTAGTTATCAAACTTTCATGACACGGATTCCGGGTTTGACCGGTTAGTTCAATTAATTCTAGGGTAACCTGTCAATTTTTTTTTTTATTTAGTTATCAAACTTTCATGACACGAATTCAGGGTTTAACAGGTTATCCTAGTTTGAAGAGTTAACCTAGTTAATTCAGATTTTTTTTTCTTCATTAGTTTTTTTCTTCTTATTAGTTTTTTTTCTTTGTTTTTTTAATTAATCTATTTAATTATCATACTTTTATGACACCACCTTACAGCCAAACCCACATCTAAGACTATTGAGTCTAGTATTGAAGCCAGACCCACATAAACTTAGGTCATACAAATTTAATGTTATTATTAATATTATAAATATTACTATTGTATCAGGCGTTGCAGCCACACCAAAAACTATTGGGTATAGCTTTACAAAAAGACCTAACACTTTTAGATCTTAGTTTTTTTATATATTTTTTTATGTAAAAAAAATTGATATGCGGTCATGTAACTAGTCTAATAAATTGAAACTAAAATTGATAGCTATCTTTTTTTTTCATTTTTTAAGTAGTTTTTTTTTCATTTTCGTGTTTTTTATGCCTTTCATTTTTTTTTTTTGCTTCTTTCTTTGTTTTATTTTCTTTTAATAAATTTTTTTTCTATGTTTTTTTATTTTTGTTTTTTAAGCTATTTTTTTATTTTTTTATGCCTTCCACTTTTTATTTTTTGCTTCTCTCTTTGTTTTTTTTTCTTTTAATAAATTTTGTTTTATTTAATTTAGTTTGTTAATGTTAATTTTTATATTTAGTTATCAGAATTTTATAACAGTGCTCCCGAGTTTAACAGGTTAACTTGGTTTCACGAGTTAATCTTGATTTTTTTTACTTTTTTCTTTTTAATTAATTTTTTCCGTTTACTTTAGTTTGTTATTGTTAAATTTCTTTCTATTTAATTATCAGACTTTCATGACACATATCATAGGATTCACAGGTTAACTTGGTTTCACGGGTTAACTTGGTTTCACGGGTTAACCTGTCCATTTTTTTTTGTTTTTTTTTTCTTTTGTTAATGTTAAAAAAATTTTTATTTAGTTATCAGACCTCATGGCACGAATCTCGAGTTTAATAGGTTAATCTGATTTGATGAGTTAACCCGGAGTTTTTTTTTAACTTTTTTTTTTAATTTTTTTTGTTTAGTTTAATTTGTTAATGTTAAATTTCTTTATATTTAATTATCAGACTTTCATGACTCATATCCCTGGTTTGACGAGTTAACCTGGTTTTTATGAGGTAACCCAGTTAATTCTGGGTTAACCCGTCCATTTTTTTTCTTTTGTTAATGTTAAATTTTTTTTATTTAGTTATCAGACTTTTATGACACGGATCCCGAGTTTAATGGGTCAACCTGGTTTGACAAGGTAACCCGAAGTTTTTTTTTTTCTTTTTGATTAATTTTTTTTTGTTTAGTTTAGTTTGTTAATGTTAAATTCCTTTCTATTTAGTTATCGGACTTTCATGACACATATCCCAAGTTTGACGGGTTAACCCGTCAACTTTTTTTTTTCTATTTAGTTATCAAACTTTCATGACATGAATCTCAGGTTTGATGGGTTAACCTCAGTTAATTCAGATTTTTTTTATTTTTCTTCATTGATTTTTTTGTTCATATTGGTTTTTTTCTTTGTTTTTTTTTTCTTTTTAATTAAACTATTTAATTATCACATTTTATGACACGATCTTGCAGCCAGACTCACATCCAAGGCTCTTGGGTCTTGTGTTGCAGCCAGACTTTAAACTTGAGTCCTGTAAGTTTAATATTATTATTAATATTATAAATATTACTCTTGGGTTAAGCGTTGCAGTTAGACCCAAGGCTTTTGGGTATATCTTTGCAGAAAGACCTAACACTCTTAAATCTTAGCCTTTTTATATTTTTTATGCAAGAAAAAAAAAATAACCGTGGGTATGCCTTTTTCTTTTTATTTCCTTTTCTTTTCTTTTTAAGCCTTTTATTGTGGACTGCATAGTGCAATACAAAGTGAAAAAGCTGATGCCTTTAGTTTTTTTCTTTTAGCTTTTTTATTTGTTTTTTTGTTTTTTAATTTACTTTCTTAATATTAAATTTTTTTCTATTTAATTATCAGACTTTGATGACACGGATCTTAGATTTGACGGGTTAACCTAGTTGATTTAGATTTTTGTTTTTTCTTCCTATGGGTTTTTTTCTCTTTGTTTTTTCCTTTTTAATTAATCTTTTTTATAATTTAGTTCATTAATATTAAATATTTTTATATATATTTAGTTATTACACTTTCATGGTATGAATCCTAGGTTCAAATCAGGTTAACCCAATTGATTCATATTATTTTTTTGATTAGTTTTTTTCTTCCAAATTCATCTTTTAATATTGTATGCAGTCCACAATGAAAATGCTGATGCCTTTAGTTTTTCTTTTTATGTCTTTCACTGTGGATTGCATAGTAGAGTCCACGGTGAAAAGGCTGATGCCTTTTTTTTTTTTTCTTTTCAATAAATTTTTTTAATTTATTTTTTTGGTATTAAATTTTTTTCTATTTAGTTATTAAACTTTCATGACACGGTTCATAGGTTTGATGGGTTAAACCAATTAATTTAGATTTGTTTTTCCTTTCTCTTCATTAGTTTTTTCTTCTTATAGTTTTTTTTTTTTTTTTAATTAATATTTCTTTGTTTAATTTAATTCATTAATATTAAATTTTTTTCTATTTAGTTATCAATTGATGCCTTTAGTTTTTTTTTCTGTTTAGTTTTTATGCCTTTGACTTTAGACTGCATAGTGCAGTTCAGACTACTTCAGAGTGAAAAAACTGATGCTTTTTGTTTTTTTTTTTGTTTTTTTACTTTTTCATTAATTTTTTTCTTTTAATTTGGTTTGTTTATGTTAATTTTTTTTTTCTATTTAGTTATAAGACTTTCATGACACATATCTCATGTTTGATGGATTAGCTTAGTTAATTCAGATTTTTTTTCTTTTTCTTCATTAGTTTTTTTCTCCGTGTAGGTTTTTTCTTCTTTGTTTTTCCCTTTTTAATTAATTTTTTTTTAATTTGGTTCGTTGATATTAAAATTCCTTCTATTTAGTTATCAAACTTTCATGACATGAATTTCAGGTTTGATGTGTTACCCAGTTAATTTAGATTTTTTTTCTTTTTCTTCATTAATTTTTTTTTCTTCCTATAGGTTTTTTTCTTTTAACCTAGTTAGCTTTTTTCTTTTTAATTATTATTTTTTGTTTATTTTAGTTTGTTAATGTTAAATTTTTTTCTATTTAGTTATCAAACTTTCATGACACGGATCCCGGGTGTTGACGAGTTAGCCTAGTTACTTCTGGGTAATCTGTCAATTTTTTTTCTTTTTAGTTATCAAACTTTCACGACACGAATCCAATGTTTGACGGATTAACCTGGTTTAAAGGGTTAATCCAATTAATTTAGATTTTTTTCTTTTTTTTCATTAGTTATTTTTTTCATGCTGGTTTTTTTTTTCTATTTTTTTTTACTTAATCTATTTAATTATCACACTTTTATGATATGACCTTGTAGCCAGATCCACATCCAAGGTTATTGAGTCTGGTATTGCAGTCAAATCCACTTAAACTTGGGTCATGCAAGTTTAATATTATTAGTAATATTATAAATACTACTCTTAGATCAAGCGTTGCAGCCAAACCCAAGACTATTAGGTATAACTTTGCAAAAAGACCTAACTTTTTAATTCTTAGTTTTTTTATATTTTTTATGTAAAAAAAAAAATTAATTCATGACTTCGCATGGGTCATGTAACTAGTTATTATCTAAATTTTATGGCGCACTTCTTACTAAATTTTCTATTAGCTACTTGGGATTTAACCATTAGCCCAAAACCCCAACCCATTTACTAAGCCCATACGAAGCCCCTCACTCAAGCAATATAATCGGGCCAACGCAAGCCCACGATTAGAAGCCCTATCTAAAGGAGCGATGACAATTTCTCTCCAGCCGAAGCCTATTTGTTCGGAAATTGGAACTGAGCAGATCAATGAAGGCACATGACATGATACGCTAATACAAGGAAATCACAGTGCCGATTCTACTTAAGAATCTTGTACAACGATGATCATTTAGTAACGGTTTTTGCTACAAATCTCAAAATCGGATCTCCAAGCTCCTTCATTTGAGCTCTCTTTGCTCATTTGTGCTGCAATGAATGGTACCTTCTCGTTTTCTTGTATATGTTTTTGGTTGATTGTCAGTTTTTTTAATCCGTTTTGTGATTATTTTCGTTAGCTTGGCTTGGCCTTTGATTACTGATGTAGCTCAGCGTTAAGATTATTTACTGAAACTGAATTTGTTTTTCACGATTTCATGGGTTGAAAATTATGCTGTTTTGAAGGACATTTGGCATCAGTTTTCTGATGCTTTTACTCCATAATCACACTCCAAAGACTTGAAATCAATCAATTAATTATGCCTAGTTGATACAGATGTAAGCAATTAGCTATAATTGAGTGCAATTATGTTGTGCAACACTGTGGAACTCACTGTTTAGGACCCCTTTTGTTTGTGGATTGGATGTTGAAGGTGGAAGTCCTGCTCCACCAATGTCTGAAGTAGAAGAAAATATTAGACTTGTGTGCTTTACTTCAATTTTATGGATTCTTAGTTTCGTTTAGTTTTTGGCATTTTATGGATTCTTAGCTTCGTTTAGTTTTTGGCAGCTTTGTTTAGGTTGATAAGATATCGAGGTGAAAAAAAACCTCTGTCCATGGTCGTGAAGTTTTGGCAAGAATAGGCATGGTGATGAAATTCTTGCTATTGCCAACATCGCCCAGGTATTCTTCCTTCTCTATCCTTTTAAATTTGTGATGCTTCTCTACGCATTTTCCATTGTGCCTATTGTTTAGATCCAAACACAGTCTTTGTGGAATGAAATGATACCTCTTTCATGGTTGGCCCCAGGTGTGCCCTGTCTCTCCACTGAGTCTCATATTTGAACACTTGCAAAGAGATTATTATGAAGGGTATCCACTTTCAGCTAAATTTTTTATAATGGGTGGCAGTAGTCAGTCACTCTCTCAACAAGACAGAAAAGACAGCTGAAAAATCTTTAGTTTGATCATTTGACAGAGCATAAAAGGTGGGAAACAATCTTGGTCCACCCTGCTGATTCTAAACCCTACAATAAATCCTTGGTCAAAGCACTTTTCATAATAAAAGGTTAATTGGCTTTGCTATGAGCATGATTAAGAAAGTAGGGGTTTAGCACCTAGTCCAAGCCTCACCAAATGTTGTGATGAAATCAGCGTGGTGGTAATTCTATTTAGAGGGGAGGAACAGTGTTTTAACATTTTATCAATCTGTTGAGGATCTGTCTAATCAAAACTGTGACCTTAGTGTTTGGCTTCATTTAAATGGTGCCCAACATGATGGTTTCATCTGAATGAAGGAGGTGAAAAGAGAGTTGATGCTAATAGCCTCTTTGATTTTGAATGACCTTTCATGTTTAGTATATGATGCAAGCATTTATATCAGAGGTAATCATGATTTGCTACCAGCTCTTCAATTTTTCAAACATTCTTGTCTCAGGTATGTGTGACCATTATTAGTGAGTTTCATACAAATCCACAAATATTCCTTCCCCATCGACACCACAACATCTGAGTTGCCTGTTATAGCAGCAAGTTCCATTTATGACTGGCATCCATTACTGATCTCCAAAAAAGGAAAAAAAAAACTGTGGAATTATCTTGGAGTCATGACTAGTAGAGTATCATTTCTACCCAAAGCCATCCTGGGTTTGAGTTCTTGGGCCCTGTGACATCTATCATAAATTGGCCAAAAAGGAAAAAAGAAATTTATCAGACCTTTTCAATAAGGTAAGTTACATTTGCGTAGTTCAATGTATGGTTAATCATCATATTTTTGTATTTACTGCCATATCACTGTGAAATCTAAATCACCCTAGTTATAGGCCAACAATTATATAACTCCAAGGACTGCATTAAAATTCTTGAAGAAACAGAGCAAAACTACAGTAGATACAATATTACCGTTTCTTTACCAGTGCTGAACAAGTTGTCTCTCATTTCTTAAGTGGTATATTGAATAAGTACAAAATCATTACAATATTGTGACTTATTACAAGTGGTCATGAACTTCTGAATTGTATACAGTATGAAAGAAATATCTCTCAATTAGTTGTCAGGATAAAAGGTTCATATGGTAAAACGAACTCCTCCTTCCTTGTCTCTTCATGTTAACTTGAGCATTTCATAATGTGCTTTCGGTTTGCTTTACCTGCAAAATACACAAGGATTGTGTGAGTGTGAAACGACTTCCCTTATTTATTCTCTGAACTTTGATATTATTGTTCTCAATTAGTAGACTGCTTTTAGAACACTCAAAAGTTCTTCTGGTCCACATATGGCCAATCTGCTGCCAGATTGGATGTGTTTGTTTTGTTCATTAAGCCCAAACATATGGTGGAATCAAGGATGCACGAGCATGTGCTTATGTGAGGGTGACTTGAATTATTACATAGTTTATAGCATGGCTGTTTGAATGCTGGATCTTCAGTTATTGCCGGAGGCTCCTGACCAAATATCATCTCACAGCTCATATCATCAAAATCTACAAAATCAGACAGCAAACCATTAGTAACTTAGCTGCAGTAGACAGATCCCCTTCATTTAAATCATCGTGTGTTGATTGCAAAATTTTAACAGTGGTGGCCCTGCACTCAGCTAATGATTGGCACGTGGGAATGTGACTAACGTTCAACTTAGGTGCTTGTTGTCATGATATATGGGAGCAGGTTAAGGATCATGATTGGTTTCATGGGAAACAGGTGAAAATTAGCGGATTGTATTGAATTTGGACGACTTGGTGGCACCAATCATGGAATCTTATATTTTTAATTAATGTTCACTAATTCAGGTAATTTTGACTTGATATATTAGCATTATTCTTCTATATGCTGAAATTCTCACCTTAGATTGGATGGGTTTACTTGCAGTTTTGCACCCTTAGTGGCTATGCTTGGGCCCCCCTTGGGGCCCTCCATTGACATGATGAGCATGGCTTCCACATTGTCTAGTGCAGGTACTATTACTCCTTGAAGTATATCCCTTTTTATTTTGTTCCTTTTCAATTGCCATGAGAGGAGAAATGGAAAAATCGTTGTTCTATTGGCAACTTTCTATTCCAAATGTTCTGCACATTATACGCCCTTTGCAGTGCAAAACAAAATTTGAGTATTGATTTCTTATGCAGTAGTGTTCTGTGTTTGTCCTTTCTTTCTTTTTGCCCTCAAATGCCGTATCTTATGATTGTGCCACATACAGTGATTTGGTTCTTATGCTTGTGTGGCCATGCATATAGTTGCTGAATGAGAATACTTACTAGGAACCATGTCAACTGGCATTCCAAGGGAGTGCTTGATAAATGTTTGACTCGGAATCTTACACAGATTGGTACACATCCCAACACAGTTTGTCTCCTCTAAAAACCTGCAAGGTGTAGGATTGATGGCTAAGATACCAAGTGCAATAAAAACTTTAATGATGATTTGAAAATGATGATGATTATTGACATTATGATGTTCATGATGGAAATGGAGAAGGAGAGAGCCTTGAAGCATCAAATTTATTGGAGCAGATTGATTTACCGAGGAAAGTGTCTTAGGCTGGTGACATGTATGGGATAGTGGGACCCCCGCAGGTTATAATAATTAAGTTTGGAATTGTAGGGAAGTTATTTTACCTGCACTTTTTTATGTGGACTACATTCTTTTCCTTTTTTCCGTTGAACTCAGACTCCCGCACCTTGTTTTGTAAAATCCATGAAATCACTCTCGTTAGGGTATAATCACAGTTTAATAGAAATATCTTAATTGGCAAAATGCTTTGTGGGGGTGTGTGCTTGTTCTTTATTGAGTGATTAATCTGCAAAATGTTCCCATAATTGTGGACATCAATGATTGTCATGACCTAACGTAGAGCTAGCTATTGAGAGGAATTTTGGGTCAAAAAAAAATATCAAACCGAGCACAAGGGAGAACATATATGAGTAAACAGATTCAGTATAGATGAATTTAAATGGAAATGTGAATATTGAATGAATAGCCCGACCTTTACGGTTAGGATTTTGACAGCATATTCAATATATTTTTGTTTTAGGAAGCTTAGATGATGTTGAACATATAATCAAACTAATTATTTTAAAAAATAATTGTTTATTTACGAATTACGATTTTAAATATTGGGTTGCTGAAGCTTGATTAATTAAAACAATCTAGAACTAATTACTTTTAAATTTGATTTATCAATTATTTGAACGAGTATTTCTTGTTACACGATGAGGGTGGTGCTATGGACGCATTTACAAGTCCTTTCACATAAGAATTAATAGTATAAAACTTTTATATATTACATAAAACAGTTCTTATGCATTTATTATCCTACGTCAAGCGATTATAATTTGTTCAATCATGGCGGTTCTCTGCCGAACAAATTATTATGTAATCAAAGACTTGCTATAACCCGGCTATGTTGTAATTTAAGTTTGGGGCAATATCTGTAAATAATGCTTAGTATTACTTTCATAAATTAAGTTATTTTTAATTTTTAACTGAAAAAAGGTATAAGTATATTTGGTTGGAAATAACTTTTGATTTAATTTAAATTATATTACAAATTTAATTAAAAATTTTGATCTAATCAGAAGTTGAAATTTTTAACTTTTAACCTATAAATTATAACTTGCACTATATTCCTTATTAAAAAAATTGCTTTGAGTGATTTTTACTGAACATATTTCTATTTAAAGTTATTTTTATCTTAAGTTATTTATGAAAATAATTTTTCAACTATGAATCATAATTCAAAGGCATGCTAAATGCACTCTTAAAAATGTGGTTTTAACTCTTGTATTTAATAAATCAACTGTTTTTCTTTTAATTAGTTACTTGTAGGCGAAATGCATTAATTTTGTATTGAGCACTAATTTTCTTTTAATATGCACCTCCCATGTTGATTTACAGCTTAGGAAATTAAATTGTAAATCCAGACCACCGTATAATTTCTTGCATGGAAAATGAAATTATGAATCACAACGTGCGAGTTAATTTTTCTCCTAGTTGAAGGAAAGCCATATCTGGGGGAGGCTAATTCTCCATTATTCAAGGTTTTATTTATTTCCGGGTGGACTTAATACTCAATTTTCAGTATGCAATGCCAAACTATTTCTTACTGGCTTTGTTCTGCTACTGGCATGGTTTTTCCCCAGGGGAAAGGATCCTAGGCCCACTAACCTCCCAGATCACACCCCTCGGGTTTCAGATGAGAAGGGAAAAAAAAAAAAACAAAGCAAGCATGCAGTGCCCACAACTATAGTTAAGAAAACAAATTGAAAGCTTTAATTTTTGGAGTAATGTTAAAGCACATGTAAAAGCAACAAATCATGTTTGTTTATATATCTTTAAAGTGTTTTTTTTAAATAAAATTTTCTTATTTTTTCTTTATTTTTAATTAATTTTTTTAATATTTTCATATTGTTCTAAGTGCTTATATTAAATATAAATTTTTAAAAATAAAAAATATATATTATTTTTTAAAAAAAAATATTTAAAAATTAATCGCTATAACAACATAAAAAACAAAATTTTCTTACCTCGCTGGGTCCGACTAGCCAAGCAAAGAACAAGGTTGTGAAGGCCGCAAAGTATTCTCTTTTAAACGTGGACTCTGGTAGCATTATCTTTATCTGCCACAAATCGAAACATCAACGCTGATTCATTATAATATTGGAGCATGCTATGAACAATTTAGGAATTACACCTCACACGACATGGATTAGTAGAAAAATTATTTAAGAGTTCCACATAATCTAAAAAATAATTTTTGCTTTTATTTTGTTTTCTCCAAACAAACCGTCTTGTAGTGACTCTTGAGTGCCTGTCTCAAACAATTCCGAATCAATTCTACAGGAGAGATAGAAGGAATTAGAGGAAATGTTATCTTCTTTTGATAAATAGTATAAAGAAGATGAAAAGGATGGATCATAATACATGTGTAGCAGCTTAAAAATCCAGTCAGAATGCTTTATTTTGGCACATGGTTCCACTATAATTCACTCTATTCAACTTGTTCTCAAAGAAATAAAGATGAGAATTTGGAAGGCCTAGGAGTTTCCATGCATTTCTCTATAGTATGTGTGCATGAAAACCAGAATAATTAATACTCTTACACAAAGGTAAAACCAGGAAGGAAAATATCGAACTTGCCATGTTCAAGATCAGTCTGGGGATGGCTCGATTAAGAGATTGAAGCACAACCCCGTGTTGTTGAATTGGACTGAATTTCTGCCATGTATCTGTAGCTGTCTGCGCCAAGCTCTCATAACCTCTCTTGCTGTTTCTTAACCCTGCACATGTTATCATGCTCTGATTTTCTATCCTCGAAAAGGAAATGAAGAAAAGCCCGTGAATAATCAATTTTAGAAATTAACTAAACCTGTTGCATCTTGAAATTGCTGTGATAGATAGTTTATCGCTAGCTCGGCAAACCAGCTATCATTATAGATAGTCTTTTTCGTAAGTCCTGCTAACTTGTCTGTCCGATTTGAAGCTTTCCTTTTCTCTGTTACTCCAGTCATGTTATTATCCGGTGCTCTTGTAAGAACTGCAAGAATAGCAGGAGAGTGATATTTGATCTTACAACCACGCGGCTGTCGCGGCAGGGATGGAGTAGGACTTCTAGTTTGCCGAAGAATCCCTGCTTCCATGTCTCTGGTCGATCAGAAAGAGATAGAGAGGTTAAAGGGGCTAGACTTTGTATTGTATCTTCGGATCTAGTTTTTGGCAGAAGCGGAGCGTATGACAACAAAGAGAGCATACTTAGATACCATTTTAAACAACACTCCTTAGTTAAGAAGATCCTGTAGTTTTTGTTTCAGGTTTTTTGGAATCTTGCAACCTTAATTTGTGTTATTGCATTTCTTGTTCACACTAACGCATATATATATATATATATATATATATATATAGAGTACTCATGGTAAGTACAAGTGGACGTTTACTCGGTGCATTGATTATCGTCACCCTATTGAGTGATCAGCGTAGGTTCTTGTGGCAGCACCCTGTCTTTCATTCAACTTGCATCACATCAAGACATCATGGATCAAACAAAACAAAATCCAAAGAATCTTTCATTGGGAAGTTGCAAATTATGCTTCTATTTTTTCTTAAGGTAAATTGAGTACGTATCCTCATTGGACTAGGTTCATTAAACTTTAGACCAGAGCCAGAGATGTTTGGATCTCTTTGAAACCTGTGGTTTATGACCATTTCAGAAAGAAATTCGTGGTGAATGGAAAACGAACATGAGAATCCCGCGAGCAAGTATTGCACGGTAGCTTAAAAAACCTCTTTTTTTAAAAAAAAGGTACAGAGATTTCAGAAAGAAATGCAAGCCGGTGTCTGTTATTTTGGTTCATGTTAAGAAAGTCAAAGCTCCTGCCCGTGGGACAAGCATGAGTGCTGATTTTGGTTAGACACTGAGTTAGGACTTGGGAATCCTTTTTTATGCGCTATTAACATTATACCGTGCAAGATTATAGTAAGTTTAGCCCCCCAAATTAAATTTTGTGTCAGGCTCCACCGCTGAGCCACCATTTAATATTTATTTGATGTCTAGCTTAATCGAGACCGTCTCACTATCAACTGACGATTGAGGATGTAAGAGGGCACGATCATGGATTTGGATTTGGATTTGGATCCCACCGGAGTGTAGAATAACATAAATTAATACACCAACCTCCACAGACCAAGATTGGATAAAGATCGAGTAACTGGTTATGGAGGAGGCTGCTGACGGTACAAATATGCTTGCTCATCAACAGTTTGTCAAGCATTTTTATAATAATAAACTAATAAAAGAAGATTTCCAAATCAGTCATCTCAGAAATCTAAAAATTCTACAGGCAATACATGAACAAACGAAACTGTGAGTCATTAAGGCGTGTATAGGTTATGGATCCCTGATCATTTTCAGAATCAGAATGTCGTTTTCCTGGAAAACACAACTTTCCTGCGCTGCCATGCCTCTTTTAGCAGCCACAATGTAGTTTTTCCCGATGAAGTCAGTTCTCGCTATTGCATGACAACATTGGGGGCTGCTAGCATGATGTATTCCTCCAAATTTCGAGATGAATGGAGGTGATCGATATTGTAGACTATTAAAGATAATTTTAATGCATCATGTTGATCATTGATCAATTTATGCTACTAAAATCAGTACTTTTCGTTACTCTTTGAGCCTCAAGATTTTCTTTCTCGCCCAAAAGTGATTGTTTTTCATCTAAAAATTGTGTAAGAAGGTGATGGCCCTGAATTTACATCTTGATCACATGTTACATGACATACAACACAAGTTTCACGATCGAGACATACAAATTCAAAGCTCTATAATCATTCAAGACTTTAGCACGAGTCACCTTTTCCGCGTCTAGACACACCATGGGATCCATTTCTATATATGATCCAAGAAAGATGGCTCAACTTCCAAGAAGTCCTTGTTAACCCAATAGACTCACGGCACCCATCGTTGAACTTTGGGTAGAAGGCTAGCTATGATCTCTCAAAAAGCCAAGATGGAACCACACAGCAACTACACCAACTGTTCACCTTCGAGGACATTCCACTTGTGTCAAATTTGATCTACTCGCTTAGAAGCATGACAAGATATACATGTATTAAATGAAGGCACGTATCTCTCTGAGATCACTTTTATAGTCATCGTCAATAGTACACAGCTCGTGAAATTCATAATTTAAACAGCTTTCGCATATACATGTTATCATTTCTAGCACCTGTTTATAGTTTTCAAGTATATTAATAAGTATTCCCTTTGTTTGGACACCATATTAACGTTTAAAGCTATATGATCTCGAGATGAATCATCTTCAACCTTGCTATCTTCCCTCTGATCTTACCAGATATATTTCTCACTACAATCATTTTCTTTAAATTGTATAAGCAAGCACACAGCACTCATGAACACACAGCACTCTTTAAAGAATCTATTTCTCCTACATCAACGCTTACTTAACCTGTCCAAGTTCAGTCTTCTCAACTTTCAGTCCATCAATCAATCTCAGAAAGAATCTTATCTCAGTGGGATTTTCCGTAAAACCTCGTCAAAAAGTCAGTTCATGTGTTCCACGCTTAAGTGTTTTATCAAGGAGCCTGTTCGAGCCACTCTCATGTGAAAAAGACGGAGAGAATCTAGGTGTGTTGGGCTGTTAAAGCTCATGGGTAACCTATCGCAAGTGAGCCCATATGAAGCTGTGGAAATATGTTGCTCCGGGAAGAATGATCATTTGTAAGAGTAATTATTGTTTAATACCTGTTAGGCTGTTATTTAAGTAAAATAATCTGCTAACCCCTTTGTTTTAAAAAATTAACATGGACTCCCTTTATTTTTCTACTTGTTTGTAACTTGATTATTTTTTCTCTAGAATGTATTTTATTTCTAATTAAAATTTGCATTCTCACCTACTACATAAAATATTAAAAATGCATTTAAAAAGAGCCTTGGTGGTTGGCCTTCTCAAAAACTATATCTGGGCGCACATGCATAGGACCTTGGATTAAATCGAACCAATCTACCATGTTTCCCTTCTCTGAAATAATCCAAAAACCTCTCTGCAATACCGCCCTTTAGATGAGCTTGCAAGAAACGTGATCATCGTTCTCTACACATCGGACAATAGTTCCACAGATTGCATATTGAATTGCACCCATCTCGTCAGATGCAGCTGAAGGCCACTCCCAATCCACATTACAAATCACATCTGACACCTGCGGTTGTAGGCAAACCAGATTCATGAATAAGCCTTGGGATAAGTTCCCAGCAGAAGGACCTAGAGGTTACCGTTATACCACTACAGAAATGTGCTTGCAGCTGTTCCAATATTATGCTTCTTTTCGATTCGATCCTTGTTTAACTGTCGTCTTTCTTATGGAAAGAGAGGAAACTTATATTGCAGGATAAGGCTATCTGATTTACATTTTTAATGACCGTATGCTACACAGTGATTTTAGGACAACCAGTTGCATGTTTTCCTTTAATGAATACTATACAATTTGTAAATCGTTTGATCATTTGATCCAACCTTACTAATCGATTTAAAACATAAATTATTCAAGGATGCTATGTTCACAATGCATTGTTTCAAACAGACCTTACCTCAACTAAAACCTTTTTTCAAAACCACAAAACAAAAGAGCTCAACGGATCTAAATCGCAACTAAGAAAATCTTGTTCCTGGTAAGTAGTGAATTGCCTGGAGTATTTAACTGAGATGCAACAGACCAATAACTGGCATAATCTTCATGCCAGAAAGAGGCTAACCCATCACAGAATACTTTTTTCTATTCATGACAAGTTAAAAAGGAATTTACGTTCATCACCTTTCAGTTTCTAGTAGCACAATTATAAAACACAGCATTTAGAAGCACAGAAACTCGTAAAGAAAGTCAAGAGGATGCTAAGAAATTTAAGGTACGGATCCAACAAACAACATTCCTATTCTAAACGAAGGAACTAGTTCTAGAGGACAAACCTAGAAGTCAAACGATATGTACTTAACCAAGATGTCCTACACAAACGCCAGCACAACATTAATACCAAACAAGTCTAACTTAACCTTAACCTAAACCCAGATACAGTCACCAAATTAACACATGATTGTCCAGCTGAAAGCAACTTGAGATCAGATGCCTAAATCTTTATTCTTTAGTGGTTTTGTTGATGAGAGACTTGTGAATGTGAGGGATGACACCACCGCCAGCAATGGTTCCCTTGATGAGGGTATCCAGCTCCTCATCTCCTCTAATGGCCAGCTGAAGATGCCTTGGTGTGATTCTTTTCACTTTCAGATCCTTGCTAGCATTTCCAGCAAGCTCAAGAACCTCTGCCGTCAGATATTCAAGGATTGAAGCCAAGTAGACAGCAGCGGTGGCCCCAACTCGCCCGTGAGCTGAGATCCTTTGCTTTAGATGCCGGTGGATACGACCCACAGGAAACTACACTCATCGATCATAGACATAAGAAAACCATGTCAAATGAATCCAAACATCGTCAATAAATCATAACAGTCTTGAACAAATGCCACTGTGATAGAAACAAAAAAAAAAACTTCTTTAACAGAATAGATGCAGTACTATAACCAAAATCTTACTCTATAAACTAAAGTAATGACATATCTGTTCTTTCTACCCAAAACAAAAATAATTTAAATAAATTTTAAAACAAGATGGACTCCCATTCTTCTGATTAGCTCAAGTCAGATGCTAAAACCTGTATTAACACACACTGGCAAGCTTTAGGATCTTTAAAATTACACGTTTCATTTCGTTAACAACACCTAATTATTTTCTTCAAAATGTGTGTTTGTAATTTCATATGCCTAAAATTGGGATTCTATTTAAGCAGAAGCAGACCCGCTTCCTTGAGATCACAGCTGTTTTCGTACAAAACCAGGAAGAAAAGGAACAAAAACTGGCAATTATAAGACAGTTTTTGCAAGACACGACGATCCCAAACAAGCTGTAACGTGTAATAAAAACTATCAAAGCAATGTCCTTTGATTTACTGCTAGAATCAGTCAAATTAGCAATGATAAATGAACGCATGAAAATTAATTTGATTGAGCATATATTTTACCTGAATGCCAGCACGAGAAGAGCGAGAGACTGGCCTCTTCTTGTCCTTGTCCTTATCTTTGTCCTTGTTAGCCGCTGCAGTTGTTTTCGTTGCCAGAAGCCCTTTTCCTCCTTTCCCAGCCATCTTTCACCTTTTCTTTAAAAAAAATCAAATTCTCAGATTGATAATAGTTAACAAATAAAACAAAATGCACAAAAAAATACAAAACTGAAGAAAAATTGTAAAAGGATGTGCCTCTAAGAGGCTGTTAGCAAAACATAGTTCGAAATTATTAGCAAAATCAGAGTAAAGATATAGGCAGCCCCCAGAAATGAGAGCAACTGACAGAGATTTGTAGTTGGGGGAGAGAAAGAAAGAGATCTGGGCTGGACTTTTTAGGAAAAACGAGAAATTTGGAATATATAAGCAAAATCCAGTAAAAAATACTCTAAGATCTTAAGAGAATTCAAAAGAATTTGAACGTAAAGGAGTAGAGTAAAGAAAATATGGAAGACCCAAAAATCCAATTTAGAAAGAAAGGGAAAAAAAAACAGAGAGTTAGAGAGCGAGACCTGAGGAGCTTTGAATCTGGAGAGGAGAGGAGAGGGAACTGTAGAGATTGAATGAAAATGAGTGGCTAGCGTTTGGTGTTGAGGATTATAATAAATTTAATAAGGAAGGTAGGAATTTGAATGTGCAAAAACCCAAGGGGCGGCTTCTTTTGGTGGGAAATAATTCCCCAAATTTTCGATTTCGGAATTTTTGGCTTTGTTTTCCTTTCTTCTTCTGTTCTTTGGGTTTTACCCTTGAAGGATGTTTGTTTTCTTGTTTAAAAAGCGTTTCTGAATTTATTTTTCTTGGTTTTCAATAAATTTTTTTAATAATTTTAGATTGTTTTATAGATTAATATTAAAAAAATTCAAAAATAATATTTTTAAATTAAAATCATTGTTAAAAACAATCATTATTATAATTTTAAAAACTACCAAACAGTTAAAATTATAAATTTGATATGATATCTTGTAATTATTAGATTAACGGGTTAATTTATAGGTTATTGGGTTAAACCAACTTAATTATTTTTTATTTAAATTATATTAATTTTATTTTTTGGTTTTTTTAGGAGTTTTATATCCAGTAATTAAAGCTATTAAATCCAATTTAAAATCTTAAAGTTATTAAATTAACGGATAATTTATAGGTTATTGTGTTAACCTAATTTGATTGTTTTTTATTTGAATAATGTTATTTTGATGTTTTAATTTTTTATTAGTTATTTAATTGAGATTGATAGGGGTTAATTTGTTTAACCAGTTTAATTTAACAAGGTTAGTATTTTTTTAATTAAAATTAAAATCTAATGCTGATTAAGTTATGACTTACAAATTTCTTGAGTGAAAATATCCAAGCATATTAGGTTTAATAAGCATCCTTGTGAGCTAATTTCTTTTGCATCTGCATTTAAGTCCCTGTCATTTAATTGCAAGAAATGCAAATGATGATTTGAGGTTGAAGAAGAGAGTCCAAGCTTTTTTTGTATTCGTGAATGACTTGGTGAGATTAGAGACATACATGTTAATTATTGAATCTTTATACATCCATTAATCAAGTGAATTTACATGGGCAGAGATGCAAAAAAAACATGTAGTCTAATTTTAGGTGTAGTTATTCGAAATAATTGTTAGTTGTAAAATGAGATATATTAGACAATCATGAAAGATACCTATGCTTATAGGTTTAAAGAGTATCTGTTTACACAACAATTTTTGGTTTTTAAAAAAACCATATAAAAAAACCATTAAAGAATATCTGTTTACACGACAATTTTTTGTTTTTAAAAAAACCATATAAACAATGTATTTGGTTAATGTTAAAACTTAATATACTATTTATGAAACCCAGTATAATTTATGTTGAAAACATAGGTTTGCTGAAAAGCAATTTCAAACCGCTTCTCCCTTTCTTTTGTGGTTTTGAAAGTAGAGAGTGAATTAATTCACTTTTCACTTTTCACACAAACACTAGAGAATGGCTCAAATTTATGATCGGACCGGGTCTGGTTCAAACCTAAATGTACTGGACTAAATCTAACCCGGTAAAAAAAATCTAATTTTTATTTTTAATTGGGTTTTATTTGAAAAACTAGTGTTTAACATATCCAATGGCACTGCATAAATTATAAGAAGATCGCATAATGACGTAATATTTACAGAATTTGATCACAATGTCAATTTTGTTCATGATAATGTTTAATTTGATATTATTGCATGTTTAGGAAACCATGAAAACAATAGTATTTGCTGGATGGATTTCGTACGTAATAGAATTGTAAATAGTTTAATGAACAATAAAAAATATTTATATAAAGTATTATTTATTTTATGATGTAATAGTGGTAGTTAAATCTATAATATTTAAATTTAAAATCTCTCTCTCTCTCTCTCTCACACACACACACATATTACAATTTCAATTTAAAAAACATTCTTAATCAAACACATTAACTACTTTTTGTTTAACCTCAATTTCAATCACAATTTTAATCAAATATATATAATTATTAAACTAACTTCAACTAAAAATATATTTTATAAAATATTTTTTTTCAAATTATAACCATAAAAGTATTTGGGTGGTGTGCGTATAAAAGCCAAACCAACCCAAAAAAATAGTGCAGGTCAAGGTACTTAAACCTACCCTCAAGCTCTCATGGGCTAAAGTTGGTGGGTTTTCAAGGGTTAACCCAAACCCAAACCCCTTGATAGGCGGGCTTGGACGGCCTGAGCCCAAACCCACAATGAAAATGGTTTTTGGGTAAGAGCTCTTAAAGCCCATTCCCGTAAAAAAAAAGTAAAGCACCAGCAAGCCTAGCATGCGATATTCATTAAGCCTAGCATGTGATATTCATGTTATAAAAGGTATTGAAAGCATCACTTTAGAAATGGATTTGCAGACATATCTCAGATTTCAATTTTGCAAAGTTGCTATTCGGAAGAAACTATGTTATGCTGGAGAAATAATGATTTTTTCTTCGCATTTAATTTGCAGGGTTATATTTAGGGTCTTTTGTCATTCTTACATGGATTAATAAAAAAATTAGGAAAATAACACATGTGATAAAAAAAATAGCAAATATAAACACAAATTTTTCAAAATTCATACTGCCTACAAATTAACTGACACTTACAAAAATTAACCTAAATTTTATTTTATAAATATACAAAGATCAAGAGATGAGATTTAAAATTTAATGCCCGGAGAGAAAAGTTGACTTGACATGAAAAAAAATAGTAAAAAAAATAAAATTGAAAATAGGTTATTACGAATACATCAGAGCTTAGTTTTTGACATACTCAATACATTTAGAAAAATCACAACTAGACAATTCTAACTACACATTAAAAAACAACTAGACAATATCATAATTGGTTAGGGTTTTGTTTGCGGTTAATTTATGATTAATCAAAACCTCATTTGGTGGTCTTTGAAAGTATAGTTATAATTATCCCATTAAGATTTTTTAATTATACCGAAATGTGTCAAAAAAAATCTTCAATATGTCTTAGTGACCTATTCTTCTTTTTATTTTTTTGTTTTGTCATTTCTCTTTCTTGGTAAATCACTTTATCTTTTTTTTTTTCCCTTCATAATTGGATCTTGAATCTTATCTTATGACTATTTGATTTTCATTATGTTTTTGCTATTGAATTTTGAATTTTATCTTTTTTTTTCATTAGATGTTCATAAAAATTTAAGTTAGTTTTTATTAAGATTAATTAATTTGCAACATGCTTTTTAAAATAAAAGTGTGTTTGGCTTGAAGGTGCGTTTACTTTTTTTTAAAAATACAATCCTTTTAAAGTATAAATCGCATTTCTTAAAACTAAAAATATAACTCTTTTAAAGTATAAACCACATGTCTAAAAATTAAAAATACATGTATTTTCACGTGAGCCCCATAAAAAAATAAAAAAATTAAAAATCACCTTTAAACCAAACGACCCTTAAATTACTGTTACAGGAATAATGATTATGTATACAATTGATACAAACTATTCTATTTTTCAAATATGATTTTCAATCTATATCATCCTTCCAAAATTGTTGACAAATTGTGTCATTTTTTTTTTTAATCCGGTTATAAAAGGATATTTTCCCAGGGGTCTATGTCACGAGAAGACATTAACATCAGCTTTCTCATCTTAAGGTCCTGTCTCTGCAACTCATCATTGATCTCATTGGTGCTTCTTAGAGATCTTCCAGGATTTTTTTTTCCTGTATGTATTTGTTCCTGTGAGTCATGCTAAACCGTTAAAATTTTTCTCTCTGTTGATAACAAGGCAATCTTTTTTGGAATTTCAGATACCCCCAAATTGGAAGACGATGCATTTTTGGTTTTATATGGAAAATGGGAAAATGGCATCTCTTCTCTCCCGTTCTCGTCCTGACCTCCCGATCCTTGCATTTACATCTTCATTTTCTGTGCACAGGCGCTTTAACTTGCAGTGGGGTTTGATACCATTCTACCTTCTCTCTTTTTTTCCCTGTGATGTCAAGGCAAGCAATCTAAAAGGAACTTTTCTGGCTTCTTAATTCAAGAGAGGGATTATTGTGTCTGGTGACCTTATCATTGTTGCCTGTCCTTCAATCTGTTCGAAGTGATTGATGTTCCCTGAACGTAATGTTCTTCTGGTTGTACCTATACGGTTGCCTTCTAAAGTCCTAACCCATTTTAGTTCAGGTATTTCTTAATTTATGCACACTAATAAATCGAGAAACCCAATAAAGCGAGTTATGAACATGACGAATTCTGATCGTCCGAGGATGTGAAGGAGATCAATATCGATGCCACCTGCTATTCTTTTTCAGCTTCATCGAGGCGAAACTCTAGCTAGAGAAATGCGCCCTGAGAGCCAGTACATGCTTTACTTTATTTCTTTTTCCCTGTACGTTGACAGTATCAACAGATGCAAGTATTTTTTTGCTAGTTGTGAACTTGTAGTTTAGCTCTGGCTGTGGTAGTGGTGGAAGGAATTTTGGACAGGCAATAAGATTGGCCTGTACGCTCGCTTGTCACTGTTTCCGGTCAGCACTTAGCAATCTTGTAATCAAATATACATCAAGGGCCATTACTATTGTTTTGATTTGGAGAGATCAAATTGATTGGAATCAATTGTACACATATTTTTTTATAGATTTTTTGTTATTTGAATTAACAAGGGCAAATGTTCTTGTTTTCTTTTTGCTTTTACCTCCCAGTTCAGTTTAGTAGAATGCAGGCTGTGAATTGCAGCATTGCTTGTTGCTATGTTACTTACCATACATCATCGCTAGTTCCGCTGTAATATTTTTGCATGCCTGGCTCTACCCACCATTAATGGCGCAGTGAAATCTTTATCCCATGCCGTCTAGGCGTCAACAATATCAAGAACAAAGAGGACTTTGTGCCCGTATGGTGCTCAGTGACATGGTTCCTCATGGCGTCGGGCTCTTTATTGACCGTCGTGACTCCATCTCTGGGCTCTGGTATACTCTTTTACCATGAGTTTAAATGACAGTGATCATAGAGCCGTTCAAGAGAATTACTTTTTGGTGTATATATGATGTAGTTTGCGACAGAAAATCTTAAGATACTCTCTAGGAGCTAGTAACTAGTATTTCTTTTTAGCAGGAAGAATTATGATGCTCTTCAGATTTTATGATTGCTCCATTGAAGAGTTGGATGACTACAGGGTACATGTATTTCTTTCTATAAAAAAGTGAAGCTGTGCGTGCTAAATTGGTTTGATTTTTGAGAAATTCTTATGCACATCTGATTTACGAAATCATCACAGCCCATGATCATTGAAACTTGAATGTTCCCGATCCCAGGAAATTCCAGGTAGAGAACTGGCGATAGCCATATAGGATAGGCGGTAAAACCAAGCCCTTGCTGGCCCCTTTTCCTGAACCCCGCCATTGATCGATCATCCAGTGTCCGTATGTTCTTTCGCAGATAGCACTCACAATGCATCATGCGTAGGTGATTGATGGCTCTGTGAAAATTGCCACCCTCAGACGCGTTAAGAGGTGTACTAGGTAGTGTGGTGGAAGGGAAATCTAACGGGTGTTGACAAAAAAGTAGACAAGAATAAAGCAAATCCCAAATCTGGAGAAAACGAGGAGATTGTGTTGTGTTCCCCTGAGATCAATTTGTCGTCATGTTGATCATTAAGAATTCAAGGGAAAAAATTGGAGTCGTTGATCAATGGACCAAAAAGAAAGGCAGCCAATGGGTCCGAGCCCTAAAGCATTCTCGGAAAACATCATTAACTTTGCCCCATGTCAACAAAACTTGTGCTTTTGTAGGTGGCAAGCTAATTGAGTAGCTTGCTGCCAAAAACCTTTTTGCTTTACTCATTTAAAATATTTAGCCAATGAAAACTTCCCAGATGTTCGTTCTTGTATCTTTAAATCTTATCTTATCTTCCTTTTTTTAAACTTTTTTTTCTTAGAAAATGTTTGTTTTTAAGCTACAACCATGTTTTTAAAAGCTTTTCAATTTTTTTAAATTTATAAAAAATAAAAAGATATTGACTTAATATATTTATAAATAAAAACCACCGGTATTCAAATTCTGCTGCCAGCAGGTTAAATAAAGGGTATCATTGTTCTTTCAATAAGACAAAGACGTGTGGTATCGCTTGAATTGCAAGACATAAAATTGTGTAAAAGCCACCGGAAATGTAAAACCAGGGGCCACAAATTTTAAATAACCATGGATTGATGTTGCAGAAAGGACATGCCTGACTGTGACTCATCATGTAATTCACAGCCCACAGAAAGAGGCACCGCGTGGCTCATCAAGAAAGGAATAATTGTGCACTTGAGGTATTGTGCCTAAAAGGGATTTGTTTCCTCTTTTGCACTCGGATTTAAATTTTATTGTGCATTCCTGTTATTTCGTAGTCTCTTACATGTTCACTAGGTTTGCAGGAATATTCAGTGGGTCGTTAGATTAGTCGTGATATACACAAGTTAGTCCGGACACCCACATAAATTAAAAAACAAAAGAAATAATTGCGAAACTTGGTATAACTTAAATAAAAAATGACGATGATTACCAAACTATAAATTGCACGACCTTATCATGTTTTTTTATTAGGAATAAAAGAAAAATCATCCACAAGTATCTGGTACGGTTAGTTTTTTATTTATTTTTTTATTTTAAATTAATATTTTTTTAGTTTTTTTTAATTATTTTGATGCGTTGATTTTAAAAATAATTTTTTTAAAATAAAAAAATATATTATTTTAATATAAATAAAAAAACAATTTAAAAAATAATCATAATCACAATCTCAAAAACACTTATACATGAGTATTTTTGAAATAATATTAATAATTAATCAATCCCCCGTAACTCCAAACATCAAATGATGGGTTTAATTCAAAATATTTGTCCAGCATAGTCGAAGCGAATAAATTAAAAAAAAATCATTATTGTTTATGGGCCTAGCAGAGTATAGCATGAAAACCAATTTTAACACGAACTTTTCGGCTTTTGAGATGAACTCAAGAGTTCAAAACTATGCTTTTAAAATGAGTTTTAAGAAAATATGTAATAATATCAGAATAATTTTTTTTAATTTTTTATAGTCAAATTTAATCGTATGATCTACTAGTATAAAATTTGAAATTTTTTTGTCTTTTTTAAAATATTATCTTTTTTAATTTTCAAATTGTTTGAATATACTAATATTAAAAATAATTTTTTTTAAAAAATAAAATAAAAAATTATTTTAATATTATTGAAAAAATACATTTTAAATCACATCTACTAGACTGCTACTTCCACTTTCAAGCAACACTGAAACAGAATTAAAAGGGCAGAAAAAAGATGAGGTTCGAATAAAGTCTAAAGGCTAGCCTATGTTTTTCCACCCTCTCCTGCGATATTTTTCTCTCATTAAGAGACTACGACATTTTGTTGCTCTGTTAGTTTTTGTTTTTTTGTTTAACTATAGAATTAATTGGTTGATTAATTAAATAGTTTCGGTTTTTGCATTGACTTGTAATTCTGTTTAAAATTTTTGTTTTATAAAGGTTAAAATAAAAACAAATAGGACATAAATACTATTTGTTTTTGCAGTGACACAGTACTTAAAAAATAAAAGTTTTTAATATGTAGATATCCAAAATAAATTTTAAAAATTAAAAAAAATATTTTAATATATTTAAAAAAAAAAAGAAAGAAATTTCAAAAACTAACCACCTACAGAACACCTATTATTACCTTAATCGTAGTTACGATATTACGACCGTACCACCATAAGGTAACGGGGAGCAAAATAACTAGAAAGGAAGGAAGAGAGCACAGAATTGCAATTTTCTCAGTTACTGTACCTGGTACGATCCCATAATAGATTTGACAACTCATCTAAACGACCACCTCATTATACAGTTAAGAAGGGCCCACAACTGATCAAATCTACAAAGTCTGGCCTCGAAGGAGCGGTGCTGATGCAAAATATTAATTCATAGACTCATCAGACGGTACCGATTATTCATGGGCCCAGCTAAATTCTTGCCCGGTCTTTGACAAACAAACTCAAGTACAGGTAGTCTTTCTTGTGTAGCGATAAAGTAAATGGGTTTTATTGTGCAGATAGAATCATTCTGTGTGGACCACATAGATGTAAACTAGTGTCTCTCTGGGGTCCAATTCAATCACTCGGTTGTCCTTTCATTTTTGGAGCCCACATCAACTATTGAGTCCAATTTGAGTGTGTACTAGCTTTTCATTTTTGATTTTTTTGAAATATCTTATTTGAAAAAAATATAAAATTAATAGTTTTTATTTGTCCTGATGTGTTGTTGTAAAAAAAAAAAAAAAAAAAAATATAACATCACACCTAAATAACAAACAGAAGTTCTTTCTATTATTATTATTATTATTATTAAAAAGGTAAAAAGTCACTATGAGAGAGAAGATGCATCTCCCTACTCTTGTAATGACAACAAACAAACTCTTAACCATAATCGTGGAAATAAATATATATATGAAAATGACACTATACGAGGTTACATGATAATACCCTTCAAGTACATGAGATGGCTAGTTTTTTTCTTACAAACTCAAGGTGACTTCGGAGGAGATCAGTTTAATAATATTTTATTTGATTAATTTTCTAACTAGTTTATATGAATTTTGAATTAATTTCTTGAGTTAGGTTTTAAAATTAATGATCATAATCTCTAATAATTCTAAAATTTATAACATTTAGAACTTGTTTTTACAATGTGGTTGCAGTTACTTTTTAAATAATTTTTCATTTTAAAATATATAATAATGATATTTTTTTATTTTTTAAAAAATATTTTTAATGTCAAGCACATTAAAATAATTTGAAAATACTAAAAAATATATTAATTTGAAATAAATAAAAAAATTAAAATTTTTTAAAAGCATTTTTAAAAGTATAAAAATAAATATATTTTTAAACTGATATTTTTTAAAAAATAGAAAAGAACTCGATAGGTTAAAACCAATTTAATTACTCTTTTTTAAAAAATAAAAAAACCAATTTAATTACTTGCACATAGGATTCTTTGCTTTGTACCATGTAAAATGTGAAGTCTTGCTTCATCGAGAATCGATGTCGAGGGGAGATGTGCGCGCGGCAAACATCCACACACATGGAGTAGTGCTGTGAATTCCTCAGCCACGAGTATGCATGTGGTGAGTACTCTTTTGTTTTGATATCCGAAGAACTATGGCCATCTCCAGGTATCAGGGGATGCAGGTCAGATGAGCCAATATCACTATCATATCAAAGATCAGTCGATACAGACAAATGTAAAAGATTACCTGTCCCCTCTATCATCATGCTTTCTTCAAACATACTATAAAATATATTAAAGCTAGAGACTAGAATTAAACGTCACTCCATCCATTGTTCTGTAGAGAATGATACTGAACTTCCCACAAGAATTATCAAACACGAACAAGCCCATGAGGTCATGACCCTTCCTTTTATGGGATGAATGCATGCGTTAAATGGAAGAACAGTTTGATTTCTTCTTACAAATAAGAGGTTCGAACTTGAAACTTTTTTGGATGGAGAAGGGATATTACCACTTATTGAGTTATAGTTTATTAACAAAAGACATTAAAAATTAAACTGTCCCTGTTAAATATAATGGGAAAAATGTTGTCTTCATTTTATCACAAGTTAATTTGTTACCTTTTGTTTTACACAAGGTAAATCGTGACATGCAAGAAAAGAATAAGCAAATAGCGACAACGTCGGAGCATTTTCGTCTGAAAGGGGCTGAACAGGAAGCCCGTCTTCGAGAGCTTTCATGGGTTATTTGGTTGTAAAAAGAAAAGCATGAAATATGTCCGATATAATATTAAAAGTAAAAAGAAATTTGAAGCGTGAGAGTAAATAACAACATTGAGTTTACGGTAGGAGAGAGAGAGAGAGAGAGAGAGAGCCATGCCAGAAAATGTCAGATAAGAGAGAAAATAGTGGATTAAAAAAGTATAATTAATTTGGTGTTGATGGCTTTTATTTGACAAAACGGCTTCCATTTCCATGTTTTTCACCCCCATATATATTGTCGGGAGAATTATATCAACGCGTACAAAACACTGTCTTCTTCTTGTCTATATATATATAATAAAAATAAGAAAAGCATGAATTATACTATTACTTTTCTTATAAGAAATTTTTTTATTGCTACATAATTAAATAAAAAGATTTGAAGACCTGCCCGTGCTATACACAATAAAACGTCTTAATATATATTTTTGTATCAATTTACCTACTTAAGTTTTAATTAACATTGTAATAAATTTTAATATTATTACCACATATTATTTTAGATTTATTTTTATAAAACACATATTCTTTTTAGATAAGAATTAAAATTTCTCTCGTCGCTGAAAAGTGCATTGCCGACTCCTGCAGTTGTTTTTTTTTCATCGAAAAAAATAAACCTCTCCTGGGCACGTGATTAATTTATCTAACGATGGGATAATAAGCTTGTCTTGCACTTCTCTGAATAGATAGATTGAAATTCCACACGTTATTATCAAAAGTGCCCTTTTATTATGATCTTCATGTCTCCTTGGATGGGAGGTAGTTTATATATATTTTTTTAATAAAAATCATGAATTTCTTAGCTTTTAAAAATATAATTTATATTTAAAAAATATTATATTTTTTTAAAAAACCCATCACATCTTCAAACTAAATACATCCTTATTAATTCATTGTAACGTGTTATGCCGGCTGTCGAGAAAAACATAATTTATAGCGTAAGAAAATATGATGTGTTTTCTAGGAAGACAAAAAAAAAAAAAAACTCACGTGGGTTTAGTGGATCAACATGCATAGGCATTTAAAACAAAAAAAAGTTTTGGCACGAGGGTTGCCAGCCTCATCCGCATGCTTAGATCTCCGGCTTTTAATCTGACATTTTATTCCGAAGAAATATGCAATTCTATGTTAATTTGGGATTAAAAAACCCAATTGTGTAAGAACAAATTCAGCCAACAATGTGAAGATTTGAAAAAAAATCATTATTTTAATCTATAATGACTTGTAAGAGGCTTAAATAGTAAAAAAATACTACCGTGGAAATGCCGCACAATTTAGTTTCTTTTAATTAGATATATATTTAGTGTTACACTTTTGTATTATAAAGGGGAAAAAACAATTCCTTATCTAAAGGAGAGGTGGTATGGCCGGCAAAACTATATATATATATATATATATATATATATATATATATATATATATATATATATATATATATTTTTGATATTTGAGAGTATGGTAATAATTGATTTTTAAAATATTATTTTTTCAAAAATATATTAAAATAATATTTTTTAAATTTATTTTTAACATCAGCATAACAAAATGATTCAAAAATACTAAAATAATTTAAAAAAAAAAAAAATTAAAATTCATTATCAAACAACCTCAAAATCAATTTGTTTTGGAAGAAATATACTTGATATCAATTATGAGATAAATAAAAGAGGAACAAAATCATAATATTTATTTGGATAAATTACTAAAGAGTATTGTAGTTTGAGCACACGAATATTTTATATTCTGATTTTTATTTATTTATTACACCCTACATAATAAATTTAAAATAAAAATATTAAAAGATTAAAATATCTCCATATATAATCAATTATCATTTCCCTCCTAGTTTTCTTATCTCTATCTTTCTAAAGTAAGTTTTTCTTTTCTTTTTTCTTTGATTAAGATGGAGAAATCAGGTAAAACAACCTTCAATTTTGATCTAAATAAACCCAAAATCATAGTTTTAAAACCTAGCCTATCAAGAAATCCATGGTTGGAACCAGACTGGATTAACCTGATAAAAAATCTGATTGCAAACTATTGATTTTTTTTTTTTAACTAAAATGATATTATTTTAATTTAAAAAAAAATGAACCCGGACGACCTGGTTAAAATCCGAAACCTGACCTTGTATCAGGCCAGGACTGAAAATTATGAACAAAATTACTTCGAATATGTGATCAAATATATGTTATAATATTGATGGTGTGAATCTGAATGTCAAAAAGTTGAATGAATTTGGTAGGACGAAGACTTAATTAATTATTTTGTTGATTTTTCCGTTTAAATTCCTAATTGTCTTACAATTACAACTGTTTTTGTTAAATTTTAATTATTCTGAACAAAACCCTTAGCATTTCGGAATAAGAAAGGGTTTCTTTTATATGGGTTCTTCGACAAAGTGGAATTGGACTTTGAAATGAATTGTAGCATATAAAATTATATGGTTATTACATCTTACAGTCGCAATTTAGCATAAGAGGACTTGAATTTCAGTTCAATTTTGCTAAGCTAATATATTGCAATGTGATGCACACGAGAGTAGAATAATGATACTTGTTGCGGGACAAAACTCTTAAAAATCAAGAATATTATAATTATAAAAAAACATTCAAAATATTTATTTTTTATTCATTAAAATCTTCACTTATCAAAAAGTTATTACAACTCTTTATACATAAAAAAACTAAAAAACTCTAATAATACCAAATATAAAAAATAAATTAGAAAAAACTATTTGTTTAAATAAGAAAAAAAACTAGAAAAACATAATAATACTAAATAGAAAAGTAAAATTAGGAAAATATAAATTAACTAAGAAAAATACTAATTTTCCTAAAAAAAAAAAACTCATGCATTAGAGTTTTGGAGTTGGAAGGAACTCTTTCTTGAGTTCATACCTCCATCAAAGAGTGTCATCCACCACAAATATTTTTTATGTGTAGTCCATCTTATCAAGGATCCCTAGCACCTTTGTGTGAGCCATCTCATCATCAGTTATTAACATAACATCTTTACGTGAACAACTCTATTCTAGATCCTTAACTCAATATTTTTGTGTAAGTTGCCCCATTATGAATTATAGAATCTGAATTGATATTTGTTCACGTAAAGAAGTTGAAATCTCAACTGAAGATGATGATAAGTCCTATTCTGGTTTGATAAACACCAATTCGAAGATAGAGACTATTGGTTGTTAATGATAAATGAAAACACTAGAGTGTTTCTTAATGGCGAAGATGAGCAAAAAATATTTATGGTGAAATGGAATGTCTAATGTATTTTTTATAAGCAAATTGCTATAGTTAAAAAAAAAAACCCTTTGAAAGGAATTAGTCTTATTTTCCACTAGAAAAAAAAGGGAAAGACCACCAATATTAACATTATGACAAAGAAGCTAATCAAAGATTCAAGACTAAGGGGCCTCTAATATTTTTTTTCTAAAGTAATAAATAGTTGCAACGATTAAATATAACATAGATTTTACTAGTTATTTCATCAGCAATTCACCACATGTCATTTTTTTTTACACTAATTGAGATTTGGCCATAGAATTATCGATTTGTATTCAAAGAGTAAGGGATGAACTATTCTGCATCAGGAAAAAAAGCAGAGATCTTTGTTGAATTTAAATGTATATAGAAACATTTTTTTTATATACTTTTTACTAGTAAATAATATCCTTAAATCTCATGATAGGTACTTAATGAAAGATTGTACAAAGACAGTGTAACAATCAATGATTACACCGGTCTCAACTTGTTTCATTTATAGAATTGTAAAAACTTTACTATGAAGTTTTATATATAAGGAAAGACTTGGTAAGAACGGCAACACACTAGTTATAGACAAGTTCTAAATAAAGAGACAATCATGAAAGGAAACTATGTGTCTATTAAAGAGAAATCAACAAGAACTATGTATTTGTTGGAGAGAAATCAATTAAGTCAATCACCACACGCTGATCACCCGATGATAGCTTCAATGTTTGAGTTGTCTTGTTTAACTCTACCTTGCAAGCAAAAGGGGGTTCACATACTATAAGCTTAGACTTGAGGAATTTAAAGCGATTAGAGGTGAGACCCTTAGTGAAAATGTCACCAATATGATCTTTGAATGGTATGTAGTGAAGGTTAACATTTTGATTGATCTCATGAATAAAATGATAGTCAACCTCGATTCGTTTTGTGCGTGCATGAAACACTAGATTAGCAACAAGAGCAAGTGCACTTTCATTGTCAAGCCATATAGCATGTGCTTTAGGGAGAATAGTTTGTAAATCATAAAAACCATTATAATCCAACATAACTCGGCAACTACCATTATGAGAGCATGATATGATGCCTTTGCACTAGACAGAGACACCACAGTTTTTTTTTTTGGCACACTATGAAACAAAACATGGACGAAGAAAAATGCCCTACCCCATAATTGATCTTTGATCATTCGTGACTCTGGCCCAATCGGTATCACACAAAGTGTAAAGATCAGGTGCACTACATGTGAAGTATGGTCCATGATCAATCATACCCTTTAGATACCAAAAAACCCTTCTCACTATATTCCAATGTTCAAAAGTTGGTGCATGAAGGTGTTGACACAATTGTCCCACGATGTACCCAATGCCTGACCTAGTTAATGTACAACACCAAAGCATTCCAACAAGTTATCGATACTCAGTAATTTCATAAAGAGAATCACCTAATAGAGCAAACAACTTGCAGCCAATCTTAGTCTACTATGACTTTGAGTTGTCTTGTTTAACACATAAAATCCAAGATAAACCGAAGTTCTTAGTCCATTGTGACTTTGATCAGTCTAGGAAAGCTATTTTTACACAAAAAAATTCAAAGTATAAATTGAAAAATTCATGCAAGTATCTAATTATATAAATTGATAATTATATATATTTATTTAAAAAATAGTTAATAATAACTAAAAATAAAACAAAGAAAATTAAGAGATGGATTTGGTTTCTTCCTTCCATGCATGTTTGTTAGACAACCTTATCTAGATTATCATAAAATCCACGATTAGAAACAAAACATAGTCCTTTGTATAAAGGTCTTTATCAACTACAAATCCAGCTTATGTTGTGGCTGCCAAACTAACCTTCAAGATAAAAAAACTCAATTTCATGGAAGAATTGATGCAACGACCTCTGTATTGAAACATGCACACGTGTGTTGATCACATCACACACTAGGGACCTTAAAATGGTGCTCAAGTCCCTTAGTTTTCTAGCTAAACGACATCTCATGCACTATTTTATTTCCAAACAAACCCACTGTCTTTCTAAAATAACCATAATAACCATCTGGTCCAATCTAAACATCATCATAATTGTCAAAACTAGATTGAAAGTGTTTATTCTATTCCCCCCCCAAGATGACGAGCTATCATAACAAAAATACTTTTATAGTGTAGCTACAGGACAAGCATATATCCTTGGCTTTTAAATTGAATCTCATTGGACAATAGCTCAGAGGAAAGAACATTAAAACTCATTGATTTGGCAAGCAATATAGCACTCATAAAGATTAAAAAACAAAGGGATGAATATGAGGAATTCAAACCACTAAAAACATGATGAATTAAGTCATCATCCTCTACAGGTTGTCCAGATACAACTAGTTGATTTGCCCATGACTTTTCATCTGAGAATATTCTCCGTAACTTTTTATTTCTTGATATAAAGACTGCAATTGACATTTTAGGTAATTGATGCGGGAACATGATTACAAGGCATTATTGTTAGCTAAGGCAAGCCTATTCGTATGAGCAATATAAAAACCAAAGGTTACTGACACAACCTTTTACTCTAAATGGCATTTAGCCAAGAGAGAATGAATTGGTCTTTCTTTTTCATAAGAGAAAGGTCCAATTAATTGTAGGAGTGAAAGTTCCAAAGTTGCTAGTGTCTGGAAGAAGTTTAGTCCAGCATGATTAAACACTATCCACAAAACCTAGCAAATCATTACTTTGTAAAACCAAAAGTAATTGGGAAATCCAATTAGGCAATTCGTTCGATCTAATCGTACCAAAGTCAATTGTCTAATGTTTAGGAGATTAAAAATGGTGAACGAGGAAGATATTTTTGTGGAAGTGTATAGATACACAGGAAAAAAAGGTGTTTGCTTGTATAGCTCTGATACCATGAAAGATTGTATAAACACAATGTAGCAATCAATGCCTACACTAGTCTCTACGTGTTTCATTCATATAATTATAAAATCTATATGATGAAGTTTTATATACAAGGAAAGACCTAATACGGGTGACAACACACTAACTATAAACACATTCTAAATAAGGAGATACAATCATGAAAGGAAACTATGTGTGTGCTGGAGAGAAACCAACCAAAATATATGTCTTCTGTAGAGCTCCAATATTTGAGTTGTCTTGTTTAATACCTAAAGTCGATGATAAACCGAAGTTCTTAGTCTATTATGACTTTGATCAATCTAAAAAATCTATTTTTATATCAAAAATTCAAAGTGTAAATCAAAAATATCTTGCAAATATATAATTAAATAAATTGATAATTATCTATATTTATTAAAAAAAACATTTAATAATAACTAAAAAAAATCAAGAGATGGATTTGATTTACTTCTTCCATGCATGTTTGCTAAGCGATTTAATTTAAATTATCATAAAATTCACGATTAAAAACATCACATAATTCCACTTGTCCTTTACACAAAATTCTCTATCAACTACAAAACCCAACTAGTGTTATGGTGGCTAGAACGACATTCAAGATAGAAAACTCAATTGATGTGTTGTTTTTATATAGAAATCATGTTTTAAAAAAATTTTGAGTTTTTTTACTTGAAATTAATTTTTTGGATGTTTTGGATTGTTTTGATATTCTGATGTTAAAAAATAAATATTAAATAATAAAAATATTATTTTAATATATTTTAGAATAAAAAATATTTTAAAAATCAATTAATACCACAATACAATGCATTACCGAAGAATTTACCCTATGACCTTTATATTGAAACACCCACACATGCGTAGATCACATCACGCATTAAAGACATTTTCTATTTGTTTTACATTTTAAATGCGTTTTTTAAAAATAATTGAATTTTATTTATTTATTTTCGCTTCAAATTAATATTTTTAGTATTTTATATTATTTTAATGTGTTGACATCAAAATAATTTTTATAAAATAAAAAATATTTTTAAAAAGTAAAAACAGTATAAACTTCATCCTAACCGTAACTACTCAACAGTGACATTAATTCTGTACCCCACGAATCACGTCATTGAAATCTCCACACCTGATGTTTTAACCAAATAACCGTATCGTGTATTTTGCGTGCATGAAATGACTATAATATCAACTTGTCTTTTTAGTTTCCTGCTTTTTAAATTTTTGGCCTTGGTTACTTTTTACTCGGGGCATTTTAGTCAATCAAGTACCCAACGACCGGTATCGTTTCACCACAGCCAAAAGCAATTTCCAACAATGAGCACTCAACAACCAAGTACAAATAATCTAATGACCATTGAGGCCCTTCTGTCCACTAGCCACCTCGTCTAAGGCCTTGTTTGTTTCCTGAAAAGTAGTTTCCGGAAACATTCCAAAACTTTCCTGTGTTTGTTTGTCAAGGAAAGTTGGTCAAAGCGGAAAACGAAACCTTCTAGTCAACAGGAAAAACATTTTCCGGTCAACGGAAAACACTCCAGACAATTTTAGTTAATGATGGTTTCAGGAAAGTGTTTTCCTTTTAGCTGTGTTTGTTTTCTGGAAAGTGGTTTCGGGAAGCACTTTCCAAACTTTCTTGTGATTTGTTTGCCCAATGGAAACACTTTCCAGTAAAAGGAAAATTGACTTTGGTTTTCAAATGAAAAACAGTTTCCCGGAAGTTGTGAAAAATCATTAAATTATTCTGATTCAAAATTTGACTCTTTGTTCTTTATCATGTTTTTATGAAATTTTTATTTATCAATTTGATCCTCATTCATTGAATTGAAATAATTTATGAAATGTTGCCCTTTGATTCCAATTATATTTTTTTTCATTTTCATATCTTTATTTGCTTAACAATCATTATTCGAACACTAAAAGCCAGTCAGTGTTCATTTTTTCATTAACACTACCAAAACAGTTCGGAAAATCCACTTTCCCGAATTCACTTTCCAGAAATTAACTTTACTTTCCTGCAAACAAACGGAGCATAAATACCGTCCTCCAGTAGATTCCAAAACATCAATTTATAAAGGTCATTTTCGTCAAACCAAAAATTGACACGGTAAATTAAGCCAAGATGGTAGTTTCACCCGCTGCCACCATGAGGAGTCTGTTCCCAAAAGACTTCCATATCCACGAGGAGGGAACCACCCTAAGGTACCAAATTTGTCCTTTTAGAAAAAGAACAGGGACATCTTAGGAAACAAAAACAATGTGACCCGTATATAATTACCAAGCCCAGAACGTGCTGTTGTTTAAAAAGCACAGCCTGCAGTGATTCTTTCCATGCAGATTACATTTAAGTGCCATGTAGGAACGCACGTGGCAGATCAATCCCAGTCAGCAATCCTTCCTCTTTAAAACACACGCTCCTGGCCTCTGCTCTTTATCCTCTCACTCGCCAAATCAAGATCACCACACAACTGAAAGCTCTCATTTCCATCGATCTCCTTTCTTTTTGTGTATTGTTTGGGTCTTGTCGCCGGAGATCATCTTTTCGCCGGCAAGTTGAATCTATTAACCTGTAAATGGAGGATTCGGCTACTGATTGTAGGCGGGTGTTCAATTTCCAAAGTGAGGGTGACGTTATCTTGCCGTCGAGTATTTCGGGAACTTTAACAGTATTTTTCTAGAAATCCAAAACAAAAGCGACTTGTACTTAGCAGAGTTTTGAAGTTATTCCATGCTTTGTCCGCAAATCAGACTCAAATATAATACTATTGCTTTGTAATAATTAGAATCTCTGGAGGAGGTCTCAACACTTTAGAGTCCCTCCAAATTAGAAAAAAGTTGGTAAACGCAGCAAATTCTTGGGTTTCCGTGTGGTTTTGATCTGCTGATCTTATTCTGTGTGGAGTATTCAATGCTTCTGCTGCTTCATTTAATCGATGTGTAGAGTAGAGAGTTATACAGTTCAACTAACTTTTTTTTAAGGATTTCTCTTGAATTTCTTCGTTTCTCAATCTGTCTTGAGAGCGAAGATATTTTAGGTTTTTTTTTTCGAGGTTTCTGTGCACTCTGTTGGCAGAAATTAATAATTCAATAATGGAAGAGAGAATTTGATTAGAGTGAGGAGGTTTTTTTTTCTAGGGTTGTTGATTACTGCGATCATGCCTTTTCCAATGAAGATTCAGCCGATCGATTATCAAACACTCGTTGAACCAGTGGCTCACCAGTTGGAGTCAGTAAAGCCGGTGGGGAAATCACGATTGAAGCGACTGTTTGAGAGGCAGTTCCTGAGAAATTCAGCTGCTGAAAAGGTCGGTGCCATCGAGGAGACGCATTTGAAGGACGGCTGTAACGAGTTCGAGCCGAGTTCGGTGTGCTTGGCGAAAATGGTGCAGAACTTCATCGAGGATAGCAACGAGAAGCAACCGTCAGTTAGGTGTAACCGTAATCGCTGCAACTGCTTCAACGGAAATTGTAACGACAGTTCTGAAGATGAATTTGACTCGTTTGGTGGTTTTGGCGATTCTAATCTTTCCTCCTCTGTTGAAGCAATTGAAATTCTAAAGGTAATTAAATCAATTGCGTTGGAATTGAAATCTTTTTTTCTTGTTTTTGGTTTTGGAATTGTGCAAGTGATAGGGTTTTTATGGGCAGAGTTTGGTGCTGTGTGCAAGTGTTTGTGAGAGGAATTTGCTGGCGGATACAGCGAGGGTTGTTGATAAGAACAAGATGTGTAAGCGAAAAGATGATGTTTGGAGGAAGATCGTTGTTGATGGTCTGTTGGGTCTTGGATATGACGCTTCTATCTGCAAATCTCGCTGGGAAAAAGCCCCCTCCTATCCCGCCGGTACTTTCTCTCTCTCAAATGGATAAACCGTGTTTGTGTCCGTTTCCTAAATTGCGCAAAATATCCTTTTATATTCTGTTTGGTTCCTGGAAAAGGATAATTAACTAAAACCCAGAAAGAAAAGGAACCATTTTTATATCATATTTCGGAAACAAGTAAAATCATTGAACCCAAAATTTTCACTAGTTTAGGAATATCTTCATTTTCTTCTTGGTTCATCAGACAAAGAGCGGAAAATTTTAAATCCCTTATTTGCTGGGAGAATACGGGGAAGAAGAGCTGTGATTACATTTCAATGTGAATTGTGATCAGAACACCTACATGCAATCAATTATGGGAAATAATGTATAGTTTGTTTCGAATACAGGGGAATATGAATACATAGATGTGATCATCGCAGGCGAGAGGCTGCTAATTGACGTTGATTTCAGATCAGAATTTGAGATAGCTCGATCAACCAAGACTTACAAATCTCTTCTCCAAACTCTACCTTACATTTTCGTAGGTAAAGCTGATCGTCTCCAGAAGATTATTGCCATTGTATCGGATGCAGCAAAGCAGAGCCTTAAGAAGAAGGGCATGCCCATTCCGCCATGGAGAAAAGCTGAGTACATCAAAGCTAAGTGGCTTTCTCCTCACCCGCGAACCACACCTCTCAGCTCAAAAGAAACATATCCTAAACCGGAAAAGGAGCAAACTTTGGTTCAAAATGGGATTGCGGAGATTGAACGGAGTTGTCAAGAGAAGAATTCAGTGGAGGATGATGTTGAGATGGGCGAGTCTGTGTTTGCTTTGTCATCTGAAGGTTCCGTGGCAGAAGAGGAGGTTGTAGCGGTGAAAGAATGGAAGCCACCTGATGTTAAGCCGAAAAGTTTACAAATTGGGATTAAGATGGTGACCGGATTGGCCTCTGTTATCGAAGATGAGCCTTGAAATTTTGACCATCCTCCCTTTTTTCCTTTTTGTTTTTTTTTGACATTGAAGAACAGATTATATGATCGTATATGTTTTAACCGATCAAACCAAAACCCCTTCTACTTTTTGTGTAAGGGTGTGGTTTTACTACTAATATAATAAAACTCTTTACTGTAAGAAGAATGGCTAATACAAATGACATAATTTCCTGAGTTTTTTTTGTTAATCCTCGCCATGTTTCTAAGCTTCTTATTTAGAGTATAGTGTTTAAATCAGATGAGGTTCAATTGATTTTATATATTGTTCCCATCCATTGTCGGTTTCTCTTTTAATCTTATTCAAGTTCTCACAGAGAAGGGGATCTTTACACCAGTGCAATAAAAAAAAGTAACAAGAGAAAAAGGGTAATCTCCATTTTTTATTTCTCTGTTTCTCAATCCGTCACATGTCATCTATTGGTGATTTTGTGTGTTTTTCTTGAAGGCAAGCAGAACAGAATTTGATGATGAAGAGAGAATAGACTCGTGCTTTCTCGAGCTGCGTGAGGCGAGGACTGAAAGAAAATCATTTTTAATAGCCCAGCCACATGGCTCTCTGTTTTCTTATTCAATGTTTTTACTTTATTTACTCTAATTATCCTTTTATTCTTGAGCAAAGAAGCTCTTCTTTAGAATTAGATATTCTGATTAGTTCGTGACAGTTTATTAGTCTCATTCATGTCACAGTAGTTGCTTGTTGTGGAATCTCGGCAGAGAGGAGAGCAATTGGTCATGGGTGGTTGGTATTTTTCTTTGCCGTGTGGGCTTGGTAAATGAGTTGGTTACTCCACCACCCTTTTGACCATACAAGCGCTCTCGACTCTTTTTATTCTCCATGGTTTTATGACCAGTGCTCGATGATCTAGACGAGGATTAAGAGGAGAAGGGATGAAGATTTACAGGTTTGTAACTAGGATTTGATTTGGTTATTTTCAACTATCAGGGTCAATGTATAATATTTTGCCTTAATATCTACGAATTTAGCATCTGTGTGACGATGCATTGCGACTATACTCCAGTCTGCTTGATTGGTTTGTGGATTGGATTGGTTCCGTTTGGAATGGGAGAAAATGAATTGCTAGCTATTTTTGTTTGGTCATCTTTGTATATAATATGGTTACCGTTGCTTGTCAAGTGAAGATTGCTCCTGGAGCCATGCGGGGATGCATGAGCTGGATCCTCAAAATGAATATGTTCTTGTCGTGCAAGCAGAGAGCTTAGATATATTTTTATCCTTCGTAAAAACTGTCTGTAATAAAACATCGACAGATTAAACAGTCTTCTAGTGCAGAGTCACCAAATGAAAGTGGCTTGTGACGGCAGACAGTGGTGCTTTGAAAGTACTTAAATTTCAAGAGGCTGACTAATGTACCCTTATCCGTTGTTGGATGCTGTAGTTGCGAGGGCGAAAGTAAATCCTTTTGTAAGAATTGTCAGTTTCACCTCGTAATTACCTTGACTAATGAACGTAAAACCTTTTCCTTTTTCTACTTTTTTTCCAGCAAGACAGTAAAAACAATTTCTTTCCCATCGCAAAGAATCGACTCCCACGAGGGCTGCTGAATTCGAATCGCTAGTCCAGCGCAACTTGCCTTGGCTGTACGCAATATGGTGCGCCCGTGCTTGGGAGCATGGAAATTAGTTAAAATTTATTTATTTTTTTATATATTTTTTTTATATAATTTTGATGTGATGAGGTTAAAATAAAATTTTAAAATTAAAAAAATATTATTTTAATATATTTTTAAATAAAATAATATTTTAAAAAAATAACTCATTGACAAAACTCTCGCTAGCATGAACCAAATTTTGTTGTTTCTGTATGCGGTTTAAACATATATTTTTTTAACGTGATTTGAGGTGGGAAGGTGAGGAACCATATAAAAAAATACTATTTATATATATTTTTAATTAAAAAATATTGTAAATATTTTTGGGGAATTGCACAAACTAAAGGAAGCTCTTTTTTTCTTTTGGTTTATATTTTTCCCTTTTTTTGTGCTTTTAAATCGGAGATAAATAATTGCAAGTTGTAAAATATAGGCTTCTAGAACATGCGAGTATGTAGGTGGACTGCTTCTAATATCCATCATTTATACAAAAAAGTATTTTGCTATATATTTTTGTGATCATTGGGTCTTTTGCCGCGCGATACACGAAAACCAAGTGCTTAAGCCATGTCCCGCTTGCATTACGAAAACCTTCTTCCTGTTATGTCTTTTACCTTTCTGTCCCTCCTCTCATGGTGGGAGTGACAAATTTGCCAAGTTTGTGGATTCCATGTTTGGCAATTGTATCCGAAACCTTCCTTATTAAGACCCGTGATTTCTATTTAAGAGTTGAATCGTATCCGGACAGCCACGTGGCCTATCCTGCTTTCCCACTCTACATGTTCACGAGAGAGGAGATCAATACGAGTAGAATTGTCTTTCCCCGGTCTATTACCTTACATACAATCAATGCATGATCAAGCGTTAGGGCATCTCCAACACGAGGGGCTAATGAAAAGTCAATGATGAAATGAAGAGTTAAAATAGCTTTTTTATAGTAGAAAAATCAAAAGAATTTTAAAGTAATTTTTGTATTGAAATGTATTAAAATAATATTTTTTTTATTTTTAAAAAAATATTTTGAGATTAACACATCAAAATAATCTAAAAATACATAAAAATAATTAATTTTTAATAAAAATATATATATTTTAATTTTTATTGCACCGTGTTCCCAAACAGTGCTTTAAAAATAATTATATAACAACAATATACTTCATCGACTTTTATCAATGTTTTTCTTAAGAAACAACTCAAAATATTAATATTAAATGTATCAAGCACAAAATAGTTTATTGAAATGATTTTTTTCATTGAAATCCGTATAAAAGACCATATTTATGCTATTTAAAACGTTATATCAACAATATATTAAATTCTTTCACGTGGCCTTTCCCTCGTTATTTTTACTTAAAATGTGTGATATGTCACATGAAATTTAATTAAATGTAAGAGTTAGTAACACACCAAAAAACTAGTGGTCCAAAAGGGGGGGGTTAAATTAAGCAGAACCACATGCACAGGCTTACGCATGAACAGGTGATGGAATTCATGCATATATTATATATAATAATTAACTTTTCTAAAGTTAAAATATATGCTTCTTGACTTCTTCCACATGCATCCAGTGTACTTCTCGACCGGTGGCTCGTTCGTGAGGAGAAATTAAAGCTCACAGCTGATTCCCGTAGTCAATAATTCTGTCTCAAGCAATTCACCATAAAAAGGAAGAAAGTTAATATTAGGCTATTAAAATATAATTTTATTTTCTTTAACACCACTGCTGCTATTTTCTCTTTTGATTCTTAGCGTCGCTATACTAATTAATTAAAATAAATGAATAAGCTATAATTAAAATGTAATTTTGATTTGTTGAAAAATAAATAATCGGTCTCACATAAACATTAAAAATAAATACGATTAACCGATTTTTTAGTAAAATAACAAAATTATTAATTAACTGGAACGCTAACGTTGATAAGCACGTTAAAATCACTAATTTTGATTTTCTTTAATAGCAGTCATCAATATATAAAGAATTCATTTACACGTGAGAGTTTTATGCAGTTTCTATAAAAAATTTTTTGTCTCTATATTTCAACTCTAACCTAACTAATCATTGGGTTTAATTGTCTGTTTACATATATTACATAAAAGTCAAAATAAGAATCAAAAGCAAATTATTTAAATGGTGAAAATATTACGTGTAATTATGATTTTAAGAACTGTGAAGTAATGTTGATAAACAGCTTAATTATAGTTTTTATATATACATACGTTTTTGACATAAATAATTTATACTAAATAATAATGTGTTTTTTGCATTTCAAAAATATTTTTAAAACAAATTAAATTTATTTTTATTTTAAATTAATTTTTTTATGTTTTTTAAGGTTTTAAAGTGTTAATATCAATAATAATTTTAAAATATATAATTTTAATATATTTTCAAGTAAAATATATTTTAAAAAACAAATGCTATCCTATTTTTAAATGTTCAAAATAAAACATCACGAACACCATTCTTTGGATCATCCACCTCATAAGTAAGATAATTTAACTTTTCACACGTGTTCTTGTTGGCTTTTTTTTTTTTTTTAAAGTAGAACATAAATGGAAACATAATCTTATCATCCACTTCTACATTACGTACCAAATCTCATAAATGGAAACATAATATCATTTCCAAATCAAGGATTTGCAGTGAGCAAGCTGGCTATCATAAGGTCCATATCATACCTTTTTTTATTCCTACAGTATATTTACTAGTAATTTCTGAATGCAATGAGTGTCCCGTCCCTCCTTTAACCCTAGAAAACAGATCCTTGTGAACTTTATTATTAATGTTGTCGACTTTATTTATTTCACTTTGATATATCTTTTAAAATGGTATGAGATACACTTCCAATTCCGACTACATCAGAATTAATAATTATGCATCTAATAATTTAAATATTTAGATCGATAGATAGATTTTTAACAATTTCATGTATTTAACCACTTAAGAGTTGTTTTACATCCATTATTAGAATCCGGCTAACCCTTTTACTTTAATAGGATTAAGGGAAAGCTATCGATACATTAATTCATCCGGTAAATTAATGCCATGCCTGGTGAATCAATTAGACTAAATTAGTAATTAGTGCAGGTTTAATTAATAAAAGATTAAATATTACAAAAAGGGGTACCAGAGTTGACTGGTTCGTGTCGGTGGTGCAAAGGATACGAGAGTTTCACATCATGTCTCTGATACTCGTTCGTGCTATTTATGCATTTTCTGTCACTTTTTTTGGACCACCTCCACTGGAAAAAGAAAAGTTATCATCACACTATTCTCACTGCATTTTCTGCTTGGTTCTAGGAAATACGTACCTTTTAACTTTTCACACATGTTCCTTGTGGCTTTTTTGGTTTCCAGCGCATTTTTTTAAGAGGTATCACAGTTAAAATATATATATATATATATATATATATATATATATATATATATATATATATAACTTATTTTTATTTAGAATAACGATCTATTTTAAAAAATATTAAATGAATCTAAAAAAAATAAAAAAAAAAAATCATTAAACATACTTTGAAGTTCTAGTTATGATATTATCAATTCCATAAAAAAATTATCAAAAACTCAACAATATAAAAAAAAAATCATTAATGATGATACAAGTAGTCTATACTTGTTGTCAAAGATAGGTAGGTCATCCTTTATTTTTAGATAGTTTTTTGTTAAGTAATTTTTAAATGTGTTATTTTGTTAATAATTTTAATTAAATATGTTAATTTTTTAAAAAGATTGTTCCTGCTGGCATGCCTTTCAAAATTTGAATAAAAACCAACCAAAAACTTTAATCTCTGCTATCGTTTCATGCTATTTTTGTACAACGGTATGTATCATGCATATGATATGCTACTTGCCAGTGATGTGGGGTTGACATACTTTCCCAAAACTAATATAGAAGTGGGAAACAGAGCTATCAGTTAGTTATCTTCGGGTTATTTTTATGTTTTTTAGAGTATTTAATGTTTTTTTCAAATATTTAGCTTATAATTAGTATTTAAGAATTGTCAGAAGGGAAGCAGTAGTGTTACTCTAAGAATCTGAATCGGAGCTCTCGTCTATTTCTTGCAGCCCAAGGTAGCTCCAAAGTAGGGAATATTAATTGCTTGTACGAGAGGATGGCCGGCTTGAAAATCCATGGCCACCGAAAATACATACAGAGGCAACCTTTATAAAATGCAGATTTGATGATTCTGAGTCTTAGTTGAAGCATTTAAGCAATCCAAGGAATAGATGCTAATTCCTTGAGCTTTACAACGGTACCGAGGACGGCCGCCAGGATCGATTGATTAAAGACTCCACCTTTTCTCCTTGTCGGGGAACTGGGTTTTGTGTTTTTCTTAAGCCAAAAATGCAAATTTCTTCATTGATAAATAGCCCATTAATCTTGAGCATCGATCCAATCTCTCCATGTTTAAATATTTAAGCAGATAAGCAAGAAATTAAATGAAAATAATACATTTGTGCCTTGAGAAGGACACGGCGGAGTCAAACCCTGTAGAGCACCCCCAAGATCCGTGAGAGGCATCCCAACAAAGGAAAGGAACCAAAGAAATAGTAGGTAACCATCAAAAAACGTTATATTCTCTTTTAATTCCCTGTTAGGCAAAAGTTGGTTCATCCTCAAAGAGCCAAGCCTTGACCTCACACCTAGAAAAACCATCTACCACTAACTTTACCTTCTTTCTTTTCCTTTCAATCATGGCAGATTTGTTGTAATTTTTCAAATTTGAATAAAAGGAACTAACAAATAAAGCAAGTATTAGATTTATAGCGTATTTGATATTATAAAAGTAATTATTTTTAATATATTTTTTACTTAAAAATATATTTAAATAAATATTTTTTTAAAAGTATATTATTAACACCAACGAATTAAAATAATTAAAAAATAATTTTTAAAAAATCAAAAATTTTCAAAACACGATGCCGGCTGCCAAAGACGTTATTAAACAGTAAAAGAAACCCGGCCATCAATTTTGACGTTGCTTGATGGAGAACCTTTCAGAACTCTTAAAGCTACGCTTCCTCTTCCATAAAAGTCATGATCTAAATCGTGGTTCTGGTGATGCCATTATTTTTTCTTCGTTCCGAGGGAAGCCACTCATTTCAAAGGCTATTTCCGGAAATCACTCTCGCTGCTGGTTAGGAGAAATTAAATATTTGTAGCGTTAATTACTTCCTTTTTTATTTATTTGGGGTTTTAATTTATTTAGCTAGATATGGAGTAATCCTCCAGAACTGATCGAAGATCATATTAAATGCAGGGCGTGCTAAAATAATAATTCATTAATAATTAGAGTTATAATGGAACAGTCTATTTACTTCTCATTCTCTGCGCCAGAAAATAAGTTATAAAATTACACAATGAATGTTAGTATAGAATGGTTTGAGCATGGTTTTAATTTATTATTTTTTCCCTTAGAAATTGAAAAGACGTGAGGTAAAGTTGTTGTGTTTCTTTTTTGTATGGGAAGCATATTAAAAATTTGAGAAGTTAATTAAGTTGTTTTAAAAAATACAAAAATATAATTTTTTTAAAAAATAATCTATATCTCATATGTAATTCGGATAATTTTAATTTTTTTTAGTATTTTTAACCTATCAACTTATCGTTTACAAATTGATGAACTCTCAAGATTAGGAAAAAATTTAAAGGAAAATCAAAGAACAAAATAGTGAACATGGTAGTAGTTAAAAAAAGGTTGAGGGACTAATATGAAAATTTCTACCCCCTTCCCCAAGCAACTTAAAAGTAAAGAGATAATGATAAAAGAAAAATAAAAAGAGAAAGTGTGGAAGGTTAGAGAAGGTGGGAGGATAAGAAGGAAACAAACTATACAGAGGGGTACAAATAAAGGGGACCCATAACAAAATCAGGGAGAGGTGTGTCCAAAAAAAAAGTGAGAGCAAAAATTTGAGGGAAGAAAAAACTTCGTATGAAATTGACAAATACAAGTTTAGATCCAGCCCACTATCATCATAATATGAAATTGGCAACAATTAATGGGCTCCGATCCAGCCCACTATCATCATAATCATATTTATTTGGATGGTTTAAAGTCATATGAAAGGCCCAGTCAGCGGTCTTCAAGTCCACGGGAAACACTGGAAGGATTCTTTTATGAAATTTGAGTATTGCCGCCTAAGGGTACCATTTTAGCTTCTGGGTCCTCTGAACGCCTGTTGAGAAGTGGAGGTTCAGCAATCAGCGTCCTCTCATCGCAGAGGGAACCGTGGGGTGGATTAGTTTTGTCTCTCGAGGTGCACCATCTTAGTCATGCACCAGACCGGGGCCTCACTGACATGCGCTGTCAAAATATGACTGGAGTAGCATTGCTCTTGAGCGTTTGATTTTATTTGTTTGTTTTTTGGCTTGGATGACGTAGTACAAGATGAAAAAACGAACAACAGACAAGCACCTAACGCATGTGACCACCATCCTTGATGTTTTATCAGGAAAGGAAACATTACACGGGCTCGTCTTAACAATAAAAAAGCGAACCGAGGTACTATGAATATTAGTAAATTCTAGGTTATTCCCCGTGCTATTGTCGCGGATTGGACTCAAACAAATTTAGATGTAAAAAATATATTTAGGTTACAGAAAATATTTTTGGTATCTTGATTTAGTAAAATAAATTTAAAAACAAACAACTTGACTTTATGTTTTTTTGAAATTATCTTTTATGTAATAACACACAAAAAAAAAAAAGACACTTGCAGTACTAATGATCAATCTAATATCAAGATATTTTGTAAATTGAAAGCAATGTTCTCTAAAAAAAATCCATTGAAATGAAACATTCAAGTAAAATCTGAGTATTTTATATATAATTAGAGAAAATAAAATAGACATAGATAAATGAAATTATATGAGAATAAATTAAAATCCTTAAAAAAATATAAATTTTATGTTAAATTATTTTGCATGAGTTTTGATTGCATTTTTTTATATAAAATTGTTTCAAATTAAAAATTATTTTTAATTTTACCATCCTTCAGCTTTTTCATATCTTAGATTTGATCTTTATTTTTTTTTAATTTGAGATGATTTATAAAATTAATATTTTTTTACGATTTTATCCTTCATTTTTTTCCATTAGGTTTGAACCCTTTTTTTTATTATTTTTTATCTACTTTGACATATTTTTTATATATTTTTTTAATTTTATCATTGAATATAAATTAGTTAGGAATTGAGCTTCATGATTGATCCAAAGTCTAAGATTTCACAGATTGTAATTTTAAAAAATTAAACTTGAGTTTAGAAAATTCATCAAAATTTACTTGTTTTTTCATGTTATTAAATTAATGTTGTTATTTTTATATTATTAAATTAAATCAACTGGATAACATGATTTCTTTATAATCTCAGCATTCTCTTAGCTTAATTCTTCTTCCATTGAAAAATTTTGGCTTGGCCTGTGATGTTGCATTAACCATCTATATAGATTTATTTGAGTTAAATTTTTTTATTTTTTTTATGTAATTTTTTTCTCTGAGTTTTTAATATTTAGTTCATTGTAATTGAGTTTTTTTAATTAATTTCAAAATTGGTTTTATGATTTTATCATGACTATACATCTCATATCGCAAATTTCACGAGTTATCTATTATTAACCATAATCAATCTAATATGTTGTTATTTTAATATATATTTTTAAAAAATATATCATTCAATGTCACAATTTAAATATTTTTAAAAGTGTTCCATCCATTATATTTCAAATTTTTAACTTCCCAGCATCTTTATATTTCTTTAAGATTTAAAAAATAATACCCAACCCTGGGTAACGGGAAAAAAATTAAAATCTAATTTGAGTACTAAATTTTTCAACCAGTTCGTTGAATTAGCTGGCATCCAAACAACCAAGGCTGATCACATGAAATTATAAGCAATCAACATCATGTAAATTTATGAATAAAGCCAGATGAGAGCTGGGAGGCATTATTTTCCGCAAGCTAGCTTGTATATCTATGCAGGGCGTGTGTGGGACCATTTATAGATATTTTCCAAAACAAGCAGTGAAAATTTAAATTCAAGGCCAGTTTATGGTCGTTGGGTAATTCCATTCACATGTGTTTTAACAAATAGACGCTGAAAGCTTAAAGTTGAAGGCAAGCAAAAGCGAAGCATCAAGCACCATTTTAGAAAGCACAAGTCCCGGTGCCCGTGCCGTGAAGCGGTGAGAGATCTAATTTTTAATTTTGTGTTTTAAAAGTATTTTTAAAAAAGTTTATTTTTATTTATTTTTTTAATGTTAAATTAATATTTTTTATATATTTTTAATTTTTTTGATATGTTAATATTAAAAATAATTTTTAAAAAATAAAAAAAAATATTAAAAAATATTAAAAAAAAAAACTTTAAAAAACATTCATAATTACACTCCAAGTCATAGCCAACCCGCTCACCATATTTTAAACCTCGCAAAACAGTAATTAGCCAAAATCCCAAATCTTCCGTGTTATTAGCCCATCATTATCACCAAAGCATAATTAATTCTACTTGGTAAAAATAATGAATCTATCACCAAATTATACAGCATATATTAATTAATTATTAAAATATATTTTAAGTTGTTCCGTTTGAAAATTAATGATGTTTCCACTGAATGCAGGATTCGATATTAAAACGATGGACCCTACACCTCATTCCGTGTTAATTAGCCCATCATTAATTTGTGTTTTGAAAATACATTTGACTTGAAAAAAAAATATAAAATCAATGTTTCTTTAGTGTTTTCTAATAGTTATGATATAATATCAAAAATTAAAAAAATATATATATTATTAAGTGGATGGAGACCATTTATAGATACTTTCCGAAACAAGTAGTGAAAATTTGGAATCAAGACCGGTTTAGGGTCGCTGTGTAACTCCATGATAACAAGAAATATAAATAAGAAAAAAAGAAGACTTTTATTTTATTTTAAGTGCTACGAGGCAGAACACGTTTATGCGAGAGGAATGAAACCCATCAACCTTAAAAGGGGACGAAGGGGAGGACAAATTAAACTGGCAATAATTAATGGGCTCCGATCCGGTCCACTGCATCATGATCATATCTTTTTGGACGGTTTAAAATCAAATGGAAAGGCCCCATCAGAGCTCATCAGGTCTACGGGAAACCCATCAATCTCATCACTCCAAGGATTCTTTTCCTCAAGATCAACATCCCTCATTGCTTTCATGATCAAACTATTACACTTGAACCCAGATCCAAATGCAATCTGCCACACACGATCACCTTTCTTAATCCTGCCCTTAGCCTCAGTATATGCCAGCCCATACCACACTGAACTAGAGGAAGTGTTGCCAAACCTGTACAAAGTCATTCTTGAAGCTTCCATGTCAATTTTACTTAACTTCAGGTTTCTTTCCACTTCATCGAGCACAGGCTGGCCACCAACGTGAGTGACGATGTGGTCAATGGCCTTCATGAAATCAGGGACGTACGGTTTGATCTTTTCCAGGTTGAAATGCCTAGCAATGTAATTTGCGATGTAAAGGATCTTTTCTGATACGGGAAGGACTAGGTGGCCTAGTGTGGTTAAGTTGGCTTCAATGGTCTTGATGGCTACTGGCATGAGACTCTTGGAAATTGCGACACCCACGAGTCCTTCTGCGTCTTCGACACTTGAAATGCAGTTGTAGGATAGGTCAGAAGCAGCTGTGTTGGTATGGACGGCGTGGATGAGCTGATACTTGGCAGCATGGCGATCCGATGGCTTGTTTGAGAGGAGGACTGCTGCCCCGCCAACACGGAATAGGCAGTTGATCAAGATCATAGAACGATCCTTACCCAGGTAGCGGTTTCCGGTGATGTTCTCTGTGCTCACCACCAGAGCGTAGGAATTTCTGTGTACCTGACCCCACATTACAATCGTTTATCCCAAGCTAACTTAATCAAGAATCACATCAACAGAAAGAATTCGTTATTTAACGAAAGGCAACTCGTGCAAGACAGACTGTCTGATTGATTGACACACAGTTTTCGGCCCAGAAATTTACAACACAATTGCCTAGGAGTCTAGGACTCCACAAAGATAGATCCGGAGAGTTTAAGAGCCTTGGAAATGAAACAAATTTACAATTTCAACTTCTCACGTGAGCCCTCTTGGATCTGTTCATCACTCCTTGGGCTAGACATGAAATTGTTAGCAATTGGATTTTGTAGTCAAAAGATCAAAAACTTTTATCAACAGAAATAAAGATGGAACAGTGTGATTTTCTTTCTTTAGTTTTTTCTTTTCTTTTAGTTTTAGGTTGATTATACCAAGTCTTTAATCTAATTTTTGGGCTGGATGTTTTTTTCTGGAAAAAAAAAATAGGGCATAGGCCAGTGCTAAGTATCGTATATTGTTGTGAACAGAAACCATGGGCAGCATATAGTAAGAAGACCATCCATAAATATATATAGAGTAGAAAATAGAGCAACCTGGAGCAGCTGTTTGGCGAGGCCTATAGCTGCGAGCCCAGCACTGCAACCCATCCCGCTAAGACTATAGCTGACCACCTCATCTCCTAGCTTGTACCTGTTAATTATCATGGCAGAAAGAGATGGAACCATATTAAAAATACAACAATTCACTATCACTATCCCTATATCCTTGCCCTTCACTCCAGTCTTTGCCAATATGTCATCCACAGCACCAAAAATCACCATCTCGCTCTCTTTTTTCACCTCTTCCATGCATTCGTTCGGTAGTTCGCTTCTAAATGCGTCCGGCAAGTAGGTGGACGGACCAATCCCTGATTTCTCCAGAATTTTTTCCATGAACAGTAAAGTCTCCTCTGACAAGTTGGTGAAGTGGTGCCTGGCTCTTTCCATTGTGAGTTCTTTGCTCCACATTTGGCTGGCTGGAGGCTTGTAACATGCAAAATCTAATAAAAAAACCTTCCGTGAAGGTTTTGACTTGAAGATTTTTGAGAGCAGAAGCATTGCTAAGGTTAGGCAGACAAGTACTGGCGCAATGAAGTTGGTGAAGAGACTAAGGCGGTTGGCGATGAACTTTGGAAGATCATTTGACGCTATGGTGATTCTAAACATGGTGTGAGATCTGTAGAAAGTGTTATTTTCAGGTTTAACTTGGGTTTGTTTCTTCTTCAGTTTTGTTTCTTAAACAGATTACTGAGGATTGGGAAATCAAAACTAGCTAGTTATTTTTTAAGAAAGACGAACAAGTAAATGTCATGAATCGGGGGAGGTGCATGTGTGGCTATATATAGTAGTTAGTAATGCAAGCTAAGCCCAATAACAGCAATATATCCCCCGTCCCAAAAACTATCAAGTAGTCTTAATCTTTTTTGTTCCAGTCTAATTTATTTTCATGAATTATGATAATTTGTAGCTAATATTATAAAAGGTTTTTTTTTTAATAGATTTGAGAACACTTTAATATTTAAACTTAAGTAATATTATAGAGAAACTCTGTAAATAAATATGAATTTTTTTTCATTAAAAGATTCATGGATAACTCATTATTTTTTTTTGTATGAAGAAATGAAATTGGAGTGTTGTATTACCTTATAATATTAATGAGAAAAAATATCTATAATATATACATTAAAAAGTAATAAATACTGTTTACATGTTATTTAATAAAAAATAAATGTTTTTTACACATTATTATTAAGAGATAAGTGGTAAGTTATTTTGTAGATATATATATATATATATAATAGCTACGCATGTAGCAGAATATTATATCATCACCTTATATTTTGCTCGTTTTAGACAAAAATATCATAAATGAAACATCAACCACGTCTTTATTTAAAAGAATTAAAAAATAATAAGTTAGATTATTGATTTGCAACAATAAAAATAAATTAGGTTACTGTCTTGTTTCGGTCAATGATTAGAAGTTAGAACCACTGGTCTGATTGATTAATTGACAGAAAAAAATACGTTAATCAAATCAATTTCCCCAATCTCTATTATAACTGCCATTTGTCTTTTGATCTGGACATCGAGAATTCTAAGGTAACCATGCTGGCTTCTTCATGTGACTAAAGTGCAGGAGCTTGAATGGGACAAGACCAAAGGAAGGTTGGGCTAAGGTTAATACGAATGGGGCGAGCAAAGGGAATTTGGATGCTTCAGGAGCATGTGGGTCTTCGTGGCAGTAGTGGTGGTTGGTCGGTTGGATTTGCAGCTAATGTAGACTGAAATTTAGGTATCGGAATGGGGGACTACACCTACCTTCTGAAATTTTAATAGGGGCGGCACGGTGTGTGCTATCCTACTATAACTAGGTTTCAGGATCTTATCAGCGTACCTGTGATCTGTTTTTTTTTTTTTTCTAATTTAAAAATAAAACATATTTTAATGAAAAACAATTTTAAAGCATGCACTACTACGACGTCGTGCAGACACCTTAGCGCGTGATCTGTTTTTTTTTTTTTTTTCTCTCGGATGACGTTAGTACAAGATAAAAATAATAACAGACTAGCACCTAATGCATGGCTGATGGGACCACAATCCTGGATCTTTCATCAGGGAAGGAAATGTTACGTGGGCTAAGTCTTAACAAAAGAAAAGCGAAACGAAATGCTATGGATAATTAGTAAAAATTCACGTGCACATGGAGTATGGACTGCAGAATGAACTGAGTGGAAGCGCACGTAGTTTTTGACTCCTTACCTCCTCAAACTATTAAATCCATTATAAAAGTGAACTATTTAAACGATAATGATGCACTGATTAACATGGAAGATTTGAGATCTTAGATGATTACAGCTTTGCGAGGTTAAAATCCTTCACCGGCCAGTATTCAATGTGGCAGCAGACTAGCAGGGTTGGCTTCTTCTCCCTCCTGCATGGCGGTGGGACTAGCTTTCTAAAATGGTGCTTGATATTGCTTTGCTTTGCTTTTCCTTGCCTTCAACTTTAGCTTTTAGCTTCTGTTTCTGGAAACACAAATACACGGAGTTACGGAACTTTTCTTGTTCTGGAAAAATATCTTCAAATGGTTCACACATGCACTACGTAGTTATTATATAGTACCCTCCCAGCTCTCAACCACCACCTTGGTCGTAATTTTCATGATGTTGATCGCTTTAATTTCTTGTGATCAATCTCATTTGGCTGGATGCCAGCTAATTTAACTCGCTGCTTGCCTGGCTTGTTCCAGAAAATTTTATCCCTTCCACGCTTGCTATATGAACGCTCTGTTAAGCACTGTTAACCTAAAAAGAACAGAACAAGCAGGATATATTCTACACGATGACATGCTGACGTTATATTAGGACCTCTTCTCGAAGAGAGAATTAACCACTATTTTTCCTTTCTTTTTTTCGTCTGATTTGCATCTGGTGGTGGTGGTGGTGGTGGTGATCGGTGATGTACACTAGTGGCTTGCTCTCGGAGAAGATGACACCGAACAGCTAGTTATTTAAATTAAGAATACCAGGCATGCTGCTGGGCTTTTCCTGTAAGGTTAAATTCATATAAGTAAAATCAATAAGAATAATTAGAAACCCGGAGTTAAAGGAGATGCCTGAAAGAGGCCGACTATTTTAATGCCAGATCTTGGCTCTAGGGAATTCGTTTATTCAAATAGAGTCCAGGAGAGCTCTTCATGTGTTGATTTTTAAATTAATGTCTTCCTAAAATATAGTTACTAAGAATTAATTAGTGAGAACGTGATATTTATATTTGATTTAAAAATAAAAAACTTAAGTAATATATCTTTATTGTGTTTAGTTTGTGCAGGGAATTTTATATAAAAAAAAAACAAATTTACTATTATACTTCTTATAACTTAAAGTCTATAAGATCGATAATAAATTCAACTTTGTAAGAAATCAAAACTACTGGTAAGATAATAAATATTCTACCAACAAATTAAATAATATTTATTAATTATCATTAATTCTACTAATATGATCGATAAAGTCATTAAAATACATTTCAGTTATTTAAATAAGTTGTAAAAATACAACAATTGCAATATTATTGTTGGTAAAAGTAAGGGTATATTAGTCCACTTCAAATAATAAATAAGGGCACCTGACTAAAAAAAGAAGAAGAAGAAAAACAATCACTGATAAATGTTACATCCCCTTGTTTTAGATGGGGTGACATTCCTTCTTAAGGAATAGTAGTAAAACAAAAGAATATTTTTTTATTTTCAATATTAACATTTTAATTCAAGAATCAAAGACAAGCATGTGGCATAAAAATAACCAATGATATATTTTTAATTTTTATTTTAGTGTTTTTAATTTTTTGCCTTTTAATTTTTTAAAATAAAAATTAATTTAAAAATATATTTTAGTGTTTGGTATTATGTTTTAAAAATGCTTTTTAATTTTTTTTTAATTTTTATTTTTTTTAAAAATTAATTTTTTATTTTTTAATATATTAATATTAAAAATAATTTTTTAAAAAAAATATTATTTTAATATATTTTAAAATAAAAATCACAAAACTCATTAATACATTAATGAAGAACAGATAGTCAAAGGTAGGCACAGCTGTTGCTATCCCAGCTAGTTGTAGGGAGTTACAAGTGGTGTGTTTAGTGTAACTGGCGCACAGGAACTTTGCAAAGCGCGTTAACTTGAGACAATCCATCATAGCATGTCAGAACTGTCACAGCAAAGGCTGCCTTAACATTTATTACCCATCGAACAACCACTGGCTCAGAAAAGCAAGATCCTACTGCTATATTTTTGTATTTTTAAAAAACATTTAAAAAGATATTTAATTTAAATTAATATTTTTTATATTTTTAAATTATTTTAATATATTAATGTTAAAAATAAATTTTAAAAAATAAAAAATAAATTATTTCAATATATTTTTAAACAAAATAATATTTTAAAAACAATTATAATTATACTTTCTAATAACCCTTTAAGATGTGTTTTGTATTAAAACGTGTTTGTGTTTTTTTTATTTATTAAAAATAAAAAGCCAAGAATTTTGAAATTCAAATGGTGTGGCTGTCCCGCTAACCCAGGAAAAGAAATGGTTGCGCTAATTATTAATGACGTGACAGTGGGGCTGGCGTGATAAAGGGAATCGTTTTTTGGCTGTCAGTGATACTGATTTACCCACACACAAAAAAAAAAAGTCATTTACTCAAGTTTTTCTCTTGTTAAGGTATTTCTTGTTGACTATGTTAATTTTAAAAACAAATATTATAAAATAACATAAAATAATATATAATTATATTTTTTTTTTTTAAGATTTTACATTCAATCACTTGAGTTTTGAAACATTTAATAAAAAAACTACTAATTATAAGTCAAGTTGTTATCTTTCGAGGCTAAAGATATTGGAAAAGAGGGTAGCGATATAAAACTGTTTTTTTTACAACTACTCCTCTGGTCAAATCATAAATATTAAAAAGATGTTGATGGAAAAATACAATAAAGGACAAGAGAGAGTGCTTTCTGTAAATTATATTTTAACATAAAATCATGCACATTGTTCAATATTCTTGGCACACTCACGATGAATTCTGGGTTGTAGCAATGTTTTTTTTTTATTTTAGTTCCTTAACTTCTTGTTTTCATCAACGAAGTCCTTGAATTGCTGAGTTAATAGTGAATTACTCTGTATTTGTTGATTGGGGACAAAATTGAATGAAGAATGATCAATACATAAAAGGGGGCAAAAATAGGTGAAAGGTGGCAGGTTTTTATCCTATCCTATAGTTGCAGAGTCCAGCTTATTAAGGCTGTTCTTTTCTCAATTCAGGTTTATTGGTCCTCTGTTTTCATGCTCCCTAAGAAAGTTATTGATCTTTAAAGTTGGAGCGAAGGGTAGAACTTAGTCCTCCAAATTTTAAAATTTGAATTGTTTAGTCCCTTGTGTTTTTTATAGATCCGATTTTGGTATAGATATTTATTTTTATTATTTTCAAGACCTTGGTTTGTGAAAAAGAAAGAAAATTTTGCGTGATTCTGACATGTAGATATAAGTTTATTATTTTCGCATATTCTGCAAACTCAGCTTAGAGTAAGAGGTGGGAATATCCTTTCACCATGACATGATTTTTTTTAACATATTGTGTAGGGTTACATTTGTCATACCCCTTTTTTATGCACGGTAAAACTATTACTATGGCCTTGGAATGAAAATTTTCATTGCTTTTACCTCAAGGGTGTTTTTGTACTTTTGTTTTTTCAGGATAATGCAATTACTTTGATGCTGTATGTGAAAAAAACAACATAACTTTGTCAAAAGGGATTTTTTTATCATTTTATATTGGTTTTGTTGTATAATTTGAAGTTGCTTGGGTGTATTGTTTTAATTGGCATGTATTAAATATAATTTAAAAAGCAAATCTTGGCTAGCATGTTGACAGCTCCTATGCCATTCAAGCGACGCGTGCAATGTTGTTCAATCACCAAATATTGCCTTTTGAAGTAGTGTTTGAAAGATCTCAGCGCCATTTACACGATGGTGTGACACATGTATCAGAAGCACCACTGGTTTGATGTCGAAGACTATTTATTCTTTTTTTCCTTTGTTCTTCTCACTCTCGGCCTTGAAATTTGCTCCACCCTTATCAAATTTCAATGCATTCCCTTTACACTTGGTTGCTATCGTTTTGATTACTATTTTTTATTTTAGAATAAGGTATAAAATAACATTTTTTTAATTTCACCTAACCATTTTTTAATCTACAAATAATCTATCAAATTATCTTTTCTTTTTAATTTCACCCCCTGTCATTTTTAAATATATAAACAATCTATCATATTACATATATATTTCAATTTGATTGCCTACAATGTTTTTTAATAAATAATTCTATTAAATTACAAATGCTTCTTAATTTCACCCCTTGTGAATTTATTTTTTTAAAAAATTTGTTCTTATTCTTTTAATTGTTAATTATTTTGTTTGAGATTGTTTTTTTTTTTTAATCTTGCAAATTTCATCATCGTTGATTTTTTTTTCTGTCAAATTTTATCTTCGGTGTTTTTTTTTTTTTCTTTTCTTAAAAATACCTTTTTCACCATTTTATCATTTAAAATTAAATTTGTTGACAATTAAGTTTCTTGATCGAATCCATGTTTAGAATTTCACAAGTTGTAAATTTTAGAAATTAGATCAAGTCTAGGAGATTTGCATGAATTTGCTTGTTTTTTTTTTCATTTTAAAAGCTTGTGTTTTCTTATTTTATCATTTTTTTAGGGTTTTTTTTTTTTGTTTTTATGGTTCAATTATATTGGGCTAGCCCTTTATATTTTTTTTCTCAGTTTCACCCTTGTTATTCTTAAATATATAAATAATTTATCAAATTAAAAAAAATCAATTTCATCCCTGTGATTTTTTAAATGTACAAATAATCTATCACATTACAAATGTTTTTCTATTAAACCCTTACCAATTTTTAATTTATAAATATTTTATCAAGTTACAAATGTTTTCCAATTTCACCCCTATGATGTTTTTATATTTCAAATTTGATCTTTATTCTTTTAATTGCTATATTTTTTTGGGATTCATTTTCTTTTAATTTATTCTTTGCAAATTTCATCCTCTTGGTTTTTTTTATCAATTTTTTTCTCCATTGTTTTTTTTCTTTTCTATCTCGTTATAAATATTTTTTCTTACAGTTTCATCCTTTTAAATTAAATTTATTAAGAGTTAATGTTAATAACCAAGTTTATATCTAGAATTTCACAAGTTGCAAGTTTTATAAATTAAACCAAGTTTTGAAGATTTGCTTGAGTTTACTTGGGGGTATTAAAAACAGGGCTTTTTGTCATTTTAGATTGATTTTGTTGTAGATTTTGAAGTTACTTAAATGTATTGTTGTAGTTGGCATGAATTAGATATTATTTAAAAAAACATGATATCTAGCGTGTTGATGGTCTCTACGTCATTCAAGCAGTGTTTGTAGGGTTGTTCAGTTACTAAACACCGTTTTCTGAAGCGGTGTTTGGAAGATCGTAGCACCCTCTACTCGATGATGTGATGTATGTGTCTAAAATACCATTGGTTTGATGTCAGAGACCGGTTCTTTTTATTTTTTCCTTCCTTTTCTTGTCCATGTCCTTGAAATTTATGCCACCTTATAAAATTTCATAGCATCCCTTCAATTTCTATTTCTTTCGCATTTGGTCCATGTCATTTTAATTGTTATTTTTTAAAAAAAATAGAGTAAGGTATAAAATGACATACACATTTTTTAATCCCACCCTACCATTTTTTAATCCATGAATAATCTATCAAATTATTATTTTTTAATTTCACCCCCTGCTATTTTTAAATATATAAATAATCTATTAAATTACAAATATATTTCAATTGCACCTCTATAAATGTTTTAATATATAAATAATATATCAAATTACAAATGTTTTTTTAATTTTTTAAATTTCATTTTTAAATTTATAAATAATATATTAAATTATAATTTTTTTCAATCTCGCCCTTGTGATTTTCTATCTTTCAAATCTAATCCTTATTTTTTTAACTACCATTTTTTTTTAAATCATATATTTTTTTAAGTTTCCTGCAAATTCCATCCTCATTAAGTTTTTTTTTTTTTTTTCCTATCAATTTTTTTCTCTATTGGTTTTTTATAAATATCTTTCAATGATCTCATCATTTAAAATTAAATTTGCTAAGAGTTAATTTCCTGATTGAATCCATGTCTAGGATTTCACAAGCTACAAGTTTAAAAATTTAGACTAGAGTTAGGAGATTTACCTGATTTTTTTTTTCTTTTTAAGCTAGTTTTTTTTTTTTTTTTTCTTATTATTTTTTCAGGTTTTTTTGTGGTTTAGTTCTACTGGGTTAGCCCTTTATGTGTTATTTTCAATTTCACCCCTACAATCTTTAAATATATAAATAATTTATCAAATTTAAAATATTTTTCAATTTTATCCTCACTGTTTTTTAATATACAAATAATCTATAAAATTAAATATGTTTTTCAATTACACCTCTGCCATTTTTAATCTATAAATAATCTATCAATTTACAATTTTTTTCAATCTCACCTCCACAGTTTTTATATCTTTTAAATTTGGTGTTTATTTTATTTATGGTCTTTTTTTTAAATGCTTTCCTTACAAATTTCATCTCCCATGAGTTTCTTTTTCTATCAAATTTTATCTCAATTTTTTTTAATAAATATCTTTCAACTATTTCATCATTTAAAATTAAATTTATTGAAAGTTAAGCTTCTTAATTAAATTCATATTCAAGATTTCATAGTTGTAGGTTTTAAAAATTAGACCAGGTTTGGAAGATCCGTTTAAGTTTGCTCGTTTTTTTGTTTTAAGTTGGTTTTTTTTTAATTAATTTTTTTTGGGTTTTATTTTTTTTATTTCTTAGTTTAATTTGAAACTTATTTTTTATCCTAATATATTTTATTAAAATACATTTTTTATAGGGTTCGTGGTAACAAATCCAATTTTTGACTATTGGTTGACGTAGTTTTGAAACCCGGCCTGGCCTGCCAGGTTGACCCGGGGCTGGAACCAGGTTGGGTTGAAAAAAAACAAAGGAAGGAAAAATCCGGTGTGACTCGTCAAGACCCGGCCTCAAACCCATTGACTTTTTTTTATATTTTTATTAAAACGGTGTTGTTTTAATTTTTTTTTTAAAAATTAACCTGATAATCCGGTCAATATCCAGTGATGCGGTTAAAATCATGAATCCAGATCTTGGACGGGCTGCTTGTTAAAACTATGCTGGTTGACGGACGGACATTTTCAACTCTTTTAAAAAAATATATCAGTATTTTGTATTCAGACAAAAAATTGCTTCTTACCGAGGGCACTAATCCTCTGCTTTTCACTGCAAAACAATTTCCCTACACTCCTTCGTAGATGCGAAATCTACCTCCATGTGTTTCCACGATTCTTAACGTACACCAATCTCTATGGTCTCTCTCAAGGTCTCATTCCTTTTTCGAAGAAGAACCCTTCTTGGACTTTCTCTTCCTTGCGTACCCTCTTTTCTTTTTACAGTTTCTTAGCAGTAAAATATAAACAAACAGGTCTTTGACTTTGCTGCTGCATTTGGAATATAAAGCGAAAACGATCTCCAGCAATTTTAAATTATGAAGATTTCTTGTTGGATTTTGTTTTGCTGGCTTTTTCTTTGCGTTTTCGCATCCGGGTCTCTCTCAATTGACAATTTTAACCGAGCGTAAGTGATTTCAAAATGCTGCAACTGCCCATTTTGTTGTTAATTTGTATCTATTTATCAGACTTGTAGTTGACTAGTTTAGTGTGAGAATTCTCGTGCTTTAATGTTCTATGAAGTTATAATTTTTTTAATGCACGGAAACGATCCCTGGTAATAAATATATCACATGTCGGTGGTTCTTTCCTGTGCTAATTTGTTTGATGACCGTAAAGTTCGTGTCTTTTGGAGCTTTGCGTATATTTTTTCAGCATATGATCTCTCTTGGGTGGCATGTTAATGCGACTGAAATCAAACTGGTATTACGTATGTATTGAGTGATGAATTTGATGAGCTAAACAATTTGATCACTTTGTTTCTGTTTGCTAGAAAGGATGTCCTTTAGGTTTGGAAACTTCCTAGTTGATGACACTTAGTGCTAGCAGTTTTAAGTTGAACTATGAAAGGAGACAAAACTGAGGATGCGCATGGAAGGCTGCCTAGTTCATACTGATCCTGTTGAGTTTGGGATGATTTGTTTTCCCCAGAAGAGCATGTGTGACTTTAGTTTCTCATCGCTGAACCCGTGAGCTTGTTGTGCTTGATGAATAGCAAATATTCCAGCAATTGAAATTGTCAAATGAAGTCAATGGCTTTGCAAATGTTGCTGTCCCTCGCTTCACATTATTTTGCCTCATTTTGCTTACTTTTTTTTTTTTAATATTTTCATCATACCCATTGCTTGTCGCTGTTTCTGTATACCACAGGTTTCCTATCATTGAACCTGATCCTAATCACACGAAACTTCATCTTGCAAGTGAAGGATTGGAAGCTATCAAACGAATAACGAACCCTATTGCTGCTGTTGCTGTATGCCCAACATACTTCTCTACACCTAATATTTGCAGATGAAAACCCAAGTTTTTTTGTTTATAAATAATCTTACAAAGCGTTACCGATATGCAATGGTGTTTAAAATGAGTTTTTTGATGCTTTAAGCACAAGTTTGTGTGAAGCGCTCATTTAGCATGACTGCAACTGTTCAATCTCTGGAGCTAATTGTATACTTACAATTTGATATACTTGTAATCTGCACAGCCATGTCAAGAAAGTTTTGCTCACTTTTATTTATCCCTTTTTTATGTCTTACATTATGGCTGTATAATCAGGTAATCGGTCCCTATCGCTCTGGAAAATCTTTTCTGCTCAATCAGCTTCTTTCACTTTCTTGTTATGAAGGTGCTATTTCAACCACAATTAGTATATCCTTAAATATTTTTTTAATGGGGCTCACTGTATAAAATGATTTTAAATTGGTTGAACGAACATTTCCTTCATCAGGTTTTGGTGTTGGACATATGCGTGACACAAAGACCAAAGGTAATTTGAGTTTGATTCTTGAAAGAGTGCAACCTTTTGTTTAGACGTCATCTATAACGTGTCTTTTGTTTCTTGAAGGGATTTGGGTTTGGGGAACCCCGGTTGAATTGGATATCAACGGAGTAAAAACTTCTGTGTTTTACCTTGATACAGAGGGATTTGAAAGTATTGGGAAGTCAAATGTCTATGATGATCGGTAAATTCCAAATCATCGTGTAATCTTGAATTCGTATTTGAAGATAGAAGGCTTATGTATGTGTTTTCTTTTTGACATTTTCTTTTGCAGGATTTTTGCTCTGGCAACTGTTCTGAGCTCTGTGCTTATATATAATCTGCCTGAGACGGTTAGTTTTTTGGTCTCGTAACTGCTAGTTTTGAGCATATATGAATTCTAGTTTTAAACATATATGAATGAATCTTCAGGTGTGAGAGCAGGAAAGCATGATTTGCTAGATGTGTAGGATATGTTAGAACTTTCTATGGCTATGTAAATTTTATGGACTTGAGATTTCCTTTCGTGGAGTAAATTTTTCATCAAAGACTGAAAGATTAAGGATGGTCATATTCTTGATGATCTATACATTTCGAGGGAAATTGTGGTTATTTAATGTTAGGACTTTGCATTGCCAAAATGAAAAATTGAAGTGGAAATAATATGTATTTTGCACACATTGTCAAAATGAACAATTAAAGGGGATATAGTATGTATTTTCATAAATGTGTAGAAGAATCAATGCAATGAAACAAAAAATCTAAATGATGTTTGAGAAGAATATATCCAAATGAATTGGCCAGAGCATTGACCACATCAATCATGTTATGGTTCTGAAGGATTATGGGCCTATTTGTTTTTGCATTTTAAAAGCGCTTTTGAAAAAAAATAATTTATTTATTTATTTTTTCTTTACTTCAAATTAATCTTTTCTTGGTGTTTTTAGATCATTTTGATGTGCTAATATCAAAAATGATTTAAAAAAAAATAAAAATAAAACATTATTTTGATGTATTTCCGAGCGAAAAACACTTTGAAAAGCAACCGCTACCACACTTCCAAACACCCTTATGGTGGGAGGATTGACTATCACAATCATTTTTGGTAATAAGAAGAAAGAAGTGAATTGAATTATCTTTTACCTTCATAAAAGAATGATTGATTTCTATGGTCCTGAGACATCATATCCACTTTTCATTAGTTCCATTCCCCTTTTAAGTAGCCCAAATTTGAACTTCATACCAGCATCTTTTCATTTCTTCAACAAGCTCACAAGGGGATACATGGATGCCTAACTAGTATTTGTTGAAACTAAACTAGGGAGAAGTAGTCAATTATGAGAATGTCAACTTGCTTTTGTCAAAACTAAACAAACAATAGGAAGAAATAATGAGACTCTAGACCTTGTTTTACAGGTGGCAGGATTATCATAACTGATTATTTACCATCTGGTCTGAGGCTCTAGTTTATAAATTAGGTTACTGGCCATTTTTCTTAAAGCCTGCATCATTTTAGTTGGTACTTCTGGTAATACTTGTATATTTATCTTGCTGTGCTCTCAGATCCGAGAAGCTGACATATCTCGCCTGTCATTTGCTGTTGAGCTTGCTGAAGAATTTTATGGAAGGTCTGCAGTTCTGTCTTCTGAGTTTGACATGTTAGACCAGATCATCAATAAATTCTGTGAATTGTGACCATAACTTTTGTATCTCTTTTATGCACCCTATATGCTACTAATACTAACTCGTTTTGTTGGTTGGCTGAAAATTTCGGAGAATAGAGTGAAGGTAATTTATAAGCTACTGTGGTTATACTCCTCCTGTATGTTATCTTTTAACAAAAATCCTTGGTGCTGACTTGTATTTGAGTCACCATTTTGTTCACAGGGCCAAGATGTTGCATTCGAACCTGCAAAACTTTTGTGGCTTATCCAGCGTGATTTTCTACGTAAGTCCATAAATGCCTGTCTTTAAAGTTGTTTGTTGAAGTAGGGTTATGATAACTGTCTGGTTCATTCTATAACACTGCAACAGTTCATATAGCAACTGGACTGGGTCTTTTAGTGAGCTGATTTCACTGAATGCTGTTTCAGACATGCGAAAGCGCTGTCCTTTTTATGTTTAAATTGTTCTTGTTAGTTTCTACTTATGCCCCACCAGACCCTTATCTGATTTCCTCAAGATAATGGTATAAATAGATGGATGAGTTTCTGATTTGGTAGATGTTTTAGTTGGGTTACTTATATTGCTTATAATGTTCTGTCTGCTTCATATTGTGCGTTTAGAGAGAATTCATGTTGTTTCTGGTGTTACTCAGAAGGGAAGTCAGTGCAAGAAATGGTGAATGAAGCCCTCCAACATGTTCCTAACAATGATGGTTAGATTTTTCTCCTAGCCATAGAACTGTAGAAGATATATGTGATTCACTGTGTAATTGCAGCATTCTTTAAACAATTTTGAATCCCATGTTCTTGTTCTAATGCAGGGGACAGAAATATTGACCAGGTATTTATTTTTTATGATTTCACTTACCATCCCAGTTATTGTCAATGAACTGGCATGATTCTGGAACCAGAAGTTCACTCTTTCTATTTATCAGGTTAATCAGATCCGAGACTCGTTGGCTATCATGGGTGATAACAGCACTGCCTTCAGCTTGCCACAAGTATGTGTTTACCTTGTCCATTAATTTCTTCAAGTCCTAGCCCCTTCACATTACTTTTCATTGCTATGTTACTAGAATTGTACTAACCACCTATATAATTTCAAAAGCATGCAATTCGTCTGAAGTACCTTTTCATACTAATGGGATTATGTGTACTAGATGCGTGCTAGGCACATGAAGTGGGCTTAATGTACTGTAGATTAGTTAATCTCTCTACTAATTGTGCTAAATTTGAACCAACAGCCTCATCTCCTGCGAACAAAGCTTTGTGACATGAAGGATGGTGAGCTTGATCCTATGTATGTTAAGAAGAGAGATCAGTTAAAAGAACTTGTTGCTAGCATTATTCGTCCAAAGATTGTGCAGGGTAGACCTCTAAATGGAAAGGAGTTTGTAGCTTTCTTGGAGCAGGTAACTTTGTTTATATTGAGCCTTCTGGTTGGAGTTGCTAGACATCATATATTGTAACTGCAGTGTCACAGGAGGGCAATTGATTTATGGGGGTGGGGGGAATGGGGTGTGGAGAAGAAATTGAGTTCATTTAACAGGCCTAATTATGAGCTGCACCCTTCGTTTAACAGACAACACACTATGAGCTGCACCTTTGAGAGTTTGCCACTACATTTGCGTTGCTAAAAGTACTAAAAAAGAGAGTCAAAGAGAGATGATTCCGATGAAGTTACTGAATAGTTTGATATGTCAAACTATTTATGAAAATGACCTTCTAACTTATAAGCTCAGTGTGTTGTCTATTCCATCCATATGAGATGTGTTTAATGGTGTCAATGGGCTGATGTCCTGAATGCATGGCATGGGATTATAGCCTTAATTTTTTGTTTTTTTAATGAGTTTTTCCAATCTCATGTGACAAGCATATAATGAACTTATTATTTTTCGATTTGCTTTTTATGAGTTATTCTAATTTAATGTGACGTGGTGTATAGTGAAAATACAATTAGAGTTTTCAAGCTTTAATGTTATAGACCTCATTGGAGAGAAATCTAGAAAAACTTTTCTGTATTTTTTATTGAATATGAATAACATTCTTGATTTCTATAAAATAAATTAGACATTTCTATTTATTTTTGTATTAAAATCCTTTATAAAAAAGGATTTCTAATTAAAACTTAATTAATAAATCCATCTAGCATTATCATTCCTAAATAGTTAAATACTAATTAAATTAAAAGTTCTAAGTTACATAGGAAACAAATAATTAAAATTCAAAATTAACTAGGAAAATAATCAAAACAAGAAAAGCAATAACTTCATGCTTCATATGAGATGTTTCTGGGTTTCTTTGTGGATTTCTTTTCAAGTTTGACCTTGTCAATTTGGTTTGTAAACTCTTGGGATAATTTTTTTATGTCATCATGAAACAGGTTGCGGGTTTAGTAGGTTGATTCGGGTTGATATTTTTTTTATTGGGCTTCATAATTGTTTTTTATTTATTTTATATAGGACTATCTCAATCTCATGACTTAAGTTGTGAATGTAGTAGGTTAACCCAGATTAACTTGATTTATTGTTTTTAGATCTCTTTTCAATTGAATATTTTTTTTTTTTTTAAATTTCACCTCCATCAACTCAATTTTTTTTTTCAATTTCATCCTTTAATTTAGGTTGTTTTGGAATTAAGCTTTGTAAATTTTTTCAATTTACTTTTTGTGGAGTTATTTTGGTCTTATGGATTTTTTTTTTTGTTTTTTGCCCTCGATTTCAACCTTTAAAGTTGGATTTGTTGGAAATAAAGTTCATTTTTATTTTTATTTTCTTGTTATGAAGTTATCTAATCTCATGACTGAAGTTATAAGTTTAATAAGCTAGCCCGGGTTGACTTAGGTTGTAATTTTTTTTTTCATGACTTTCTCCATTGACATTGAGTTGATTGACATTAGCTTTATATATATTTTTATTTTCTTTCTATAAGATTACTTGATCTCATGAGCCAAGTTATGAGTTTGACATTTTAACTCGGGTTGATATGAGTAGTTTTTTTAGCTGTCTTATATATATATTTATATATATATATATATTTCAATTTCATTCTTTTAACATTTAGTTGATTAGGAATTAAACTTTGTAATTTATTTTAATTTGCTTTCTACAAGGTTATCACAATTTCATGTACCAGTTGCAGATTTGATTAGTTAACTCGGGTCGATCCAATATGCGTCGTCTCAATATTTGAAAAAAATATCATCTAATATGTTACCGTGTCAATATTTTAAAAAAATATCATTCAATATGTATCATATTTTGAGTTCATGATTAATTTTGCATTTTACTAGACAACATGTTAACAATGCGTGGATATTTTTTTACGTTAAGAAAATTGATCTGACCCGCAGCACAGTATGGGGAAATGATTTAGTGTTATTGACAATTCCTCAACCTTGATCTTGCAATTCTCAGATACTCGAAGCCTTGAATAAAGGGGAGATCCCATCAACAGGCTCTTTGGTGGAGGTTTTCAATAAGGGTATTCTTGAGCGATGTTTGAAGCTATATAGTGAAATGATGGCAAAGTTACCCTTACCACTTTCTGAGAAATCTCTGCAAAATGTCCATGAAAACTCTAAAGGGGAAGCAATGAAATCTTTTGATGAACAACATTTTGGCCGTCATCATGCAAAGAGATCTGTCATGCAGCTGGATGAAGAAATAGAGAAGGTATTGATTGTTTTATCAGCTACGTTAATTGTCTTCTCTCCTTAAATTAACTTATGAATCTGTAAATTTACTTTGAATCTGATTTGCATGGATGTTAAATTGTTTGACAATTCAAACGAACAAGTTGAAAGATGGCTCTGCTTATGGTTTCTTGGAATTAGTTACTTGATTGAAGTGTTGAATTCTCATGCTGTCTTTTTTGGAAAAAAAAACAAACTGAATCCAAGTCCCAGAACCCCACCACCACACCATAAACTGGATGAAATCTTTAGCAAATACTTCTGTTGAGTCTCCTGCATTGGACAGGCTGCATGTGCTCAGTATCTCATTTAACAACCAACAGTATTTAGAGTTTGGTTCTAGAGCAACAATATATAAATACATGTAAAATATTTTTTAAGGCTATCAAGTCACAATACTCTTAATACTCCTGAAGTACTTTACCATGGAAATTCTGTCTAGGTTTATAAGCATTTCGTAATGGCAAATGAATATCAATCAGCAAAGCTCTGTGAGGCACTTTATTCTAGATGTGAGGACAGAATGGACCAGCTTCAGGTTCTCAGACTTCCCTCCATGGCAAAATTCAATGCAGGCTTCCTGCAATGCAACCAAAGTTTTGAGCAGGAGTGTGTTGGACCATCAAAGGCAAATTACGAGCTTCGCATGATGAAGGTTAGGCATGTTCTTTGTAATTTATTTTAATCGCGTCAGTTATTGCTCTGTTTCTTGTATCTGTAGATATTGATGTTCGAGCGGGAAATCAAACTCAATGCCATTTGGTCATAAGTTTCTGATTCTTTAAGATAGCATGCATGCCATAATTATCAACATGGAGACCTCATAGTCTAAACAAAGTTGTTGCCAACGGAAGGGACATGGAAATCTGAATTAGTGTTAGTGTTAAGATTGTGAATTAACCTTCTAAATATATCCTGATAGACAAATCTCTCTATGAATCATGAAATACATTTTTCAAATGCTTTATCAATAAGTTGTTTCAATATAGTTCCATGTGGTGTGCAGATGTGTGCTTTCCTTTTCACTTGTTTACTGACTAGTGCATTGTGAATGTATGATGCGGATCATCAGATGATGGGGAAATCAAAATCTTCATTTATAAAGGAATACAACCACAGGCTCTTCAATTGGTTGGTGGTGTTCTCCCTTGTCATGGTGGTAGTGGGCCGCTTTATTATAAAGTTTATTTTGATAGAAATTAGTGCATGGATACTTTTTATCTTCCTAGAGACCTACACGAGGATGTTTTGGTCTGCGGAGTCTCTCTATTACAACCCAGTTTGGCATTTTATTGTCGCAACCTGGGAAACACTTGTTTACAGCCCTTTTCTTGATTTGGACAGGTAATGCAACATTTCCTCAATTGCACCCAAGAAAAATGAATTACATCGTATCTAAAGATAGTACTTGATCCCATACAAAATTCAATGTTATCTTAAAACTATACTGTCATTATTTTCTGCTAGGTTGCGTGATTTTGCTCTTTGATCAAAAGCAATAAAAAACAAACATGTTTTCATAGTTTATAGTTGAAAGCTGTGCTAATCATGTATTCCTTTTACAACACAACGAGCCCTATCAATACTTGCAAAAAAAAAAAGTTTTATTTTTCAAATGTATTTTGAATTATGTCCCATGTCGAGCAGTATGCTAGAAGATAAACAGGCATATTAAGAAGAATCCGGTCCATAAGTTTGTAATTCATGAGCACTGCTCCATTTGTTTGTCATTTTCTTTTGTTGATCTGTTTCGTTTCAATGCAGATGGGCAATTCCACTTGGTTTGGTGGCAGCAATTTTGGTGGTATATTGGCGGTGTTATGGTAGAAGGAAACATGGGTCACAGTGGCTGTTACCCTTGTACAATAATCCTAAAGGGGGTACTCTTAGGCCGAGAACAGACTAAGCCTTTTATTTTAATACATTTCAAAGTGAAAAACACCTTGAAAAGAAATCGCCAACATTTTAATTAACGGACTCTAAATGAATTGCGATCCGGTGCCTTAGATTTGGCATAATCTTGCTCCAATAATTTTGGGTGAGCTTTTCTCTTTTCACATACAAAGCCTCCCATTCTTCATCGTGTCTCTCTCTTTTTTGGTTCCTGAAAACATTTGATCTCAAGATTGTGACGGGTCTGATGATGAAATGAGGTTTGCATGGTTGTGCACTCGTATCATTTCTTGCTCCATCGTTTCCAGGCCATTTACTTTGTTGTGATCTGTTCGTCTCTTCAATTGTCCGTTATATCACAGGTGTAGTTTTTATATACAAATGCTGGAAAAGTATAGCCCTATGAGCGTTACTGACAATTAGATACTGCATTACTGACTGTACAGCCACAAAGCTACTCGTTTACATTGAAAAGGAGAAGAAAGCTGCTGTTCTATTTCCGTTCTTAATTGCCCTTTTATATTCAAGTCCAGACAATTCATCGAAGCAAATTATCTAAGTGCTCAGGATGCTATTTGGACATAGAAGTATACTGTATGGTTCAAGAATTTTATGTAACTGCGCCTTACTGTGAGGTCTCATAGTCGGAGCATAAGTTAATTATGACAGAGAAGGCATATCTCGCCCTTTCATTCACTGATTTTTATGTTCTAGTTTCCGTTTCGTCAATCAAATATTTTTTTTTTTGTATCTGTTTTTTATGTTTTAAGACGCCAAATAAACGCAACCCAAGTTTCTCAGATTTTTTTTTTTATCGATTAGTTCTCTTATCCTTTTATATTGTTTAAGAAATATAAAAAAATAATCATTGAGCTGGTTTTATCGTGTCGTGGGGGTTAATCCAGACTCCTGGTAACGACGAGTGCATTTATGGTGCTTGGGATACCGGTATAAAATCCAAATTTTCAGGCTAAAGGGAATTTATGGCCCATACCAAAAGCCCACTAAGCAAACGTCGTCGTTCCAAAGAAACCTTTAAAATTGGACATGGTACCTGTATATCAACGTCAAGTGTCCATTCACTACTAACCGTTTTTCTGAAAGTCCGCTGCTCTCACTCTGTCTCCCTCCAAATGCAGAAGTGAAAAAAATCCCTAACTTCTCCACTGCAAACCTGAAAACCTAAATCATCAAATTTGAACCGACTCAACTCTATGGACACTCACTCTCACTTAACTGCACCTAATCGCTCTCGCAGCTCTCAATCTCCGTCTCCTTCGCACTCGGCCTCGGCCTCGGTCTCCGCCTCTGCAACCTCTTCCATCCACAAACGGAAACTCGCTGCGGCTGCGGCGGCGTACGACGACCACTTGCCACCATTTGCTCCGTCTTCTCTCTCCGCAGACACTCGCGACGGCGCTCTCACCTCCAACGACGACCTTGAGAGCATCTCCGCTCGCGGCGCCGACTCTGACTCCGATGACGCTGAAGATTCCGAAACCGTCCTCGACGATGAAGAGGAAGACTTTGACAACGATTCCTCCATGAGAACGTTCACCACAGCCCGCCTCGAGACCACTAACGCCGCTGGCAGCAGCAGCCGGAACACGAAGATCAAAATGGAGAACACGAATGTCAAGATTGAGAATTCTGATAGCGGGAAGGACGGTGGGAACATAGAGACTGGTGCAGTGGGGCCTGCTGCTGCGGGGAGTTCTGGGCCAGGGATTCTGGTGAAGGAGGATTCTGTTAAAATATTTACGGAAAATTTGCAGGCTAGTGGAGCTTATAGCGCGAGAGAAGAGAGTTTGAAGAGAGAGGTATGGTTTATAGTTCTTTGAGATTCTTGACTACCGTGCATATTTCCAAGTTCATTGTTTGCAATTGTTTACTAGTAACTAAATTTAATCTTCTTTTACATGGCCTTTACAAAAAAGAAAACGAAACTATGACTGAGATATTTTATAACGGGACTTGATATTGATTGATTCGAGCGTTTCAGGAGGAAGCAGGAAAACTCAAGTTTGTCTGTTATTCAAATGATGATGTTGATGAGCATATGGTTTGGTACCTTATTCTCTTTTCCTAGACACATATACTTTTTTTTTGCTGGATTCATCTTTTAATTATGAATACTCTTGTGCTATCTTTACTTGTTCATTTCTTGTTTGATGGGGTTTGTTACCTCTGTACAAACTCTAGTTATGGTGAAGATTTTAATGTTTGCCTTTGCCTTTGGTTTTTCAGGCTGATAGGATTGAAGAATATATTTGCGAGGCAATTGCCCAACATGCCCAAGGAGTACATAGTTCGACTTGTGATGGATAGGTAATTCTATGAAATCCTTTAGAAGTGCTTACATTAAACAACTTTTTGTATAAAGTGGGCAGAGATTAGATGACAAGAATCCCTCAACTTCTACTATTTGTTTTCCGTTTCGGGTAAGCTGAGAAAACTTCCAGTTCATTGTGAAGGTAACTACTATTACTCTACGGCCTGCATCAATATTAAGAACCAAAATTGGTTTATTAAAGATATAATCATTTAGATTGACAATGTGTCCAGTAATGGAAATTAATCTGCAATCCCCTCACCTATGTATACAATCACCAGAATTGTATATGGATGCATGTAAGCAGAACCCAATGTCCTTATGTGATACCATTTTGGAGAGTTGTGCTTGATAGTTTATGTTAATGTCAAAACATTGAACTACTTCCATGTCCTTGAATACAGACATCTAGGGTGTTATTGTATAATTATGATCACTCATGCAACTTGTGGGGAAGGGCCCAATACCATTTTTTTTTCATTGTTGAATCATTCTCGAAACTCCCCTTATGCTAGCTTAGGTTAGGATTGCTGGTCCCAAGCCCTGATTGAGGGTTGTGGTAGGTTGACAGCCAGCTTAAACCTTGTCATCTTTATGATATGGATCATTTTGATATGGCACAAAAGTGTTCATGTATGTTTTTCAATACAACATGCAGAAGCCACAAATCTGTGATGATTATTAGACGCAATCAGGTGGTTGGTGGTATCACTTATCGTCCATATGTCAGGTTAGGCTCAAATTCGTATTATTCATGTTGTTTTTTACTCATTCCAACTTCAAGCGCACTGTTGTATTATTATATATTCTTAGGTGGAGTAGAACTTACGAGCTTAATTAGGATACTTTCCCTGACTGACTTGGGAAAAGGCGAGGGTCATCTGTTGCTTTTTAGCATTTTGTTTGAACTGCAATCATAATTTTGTAAGATGAATGAATGATTAATTGATCCTGTTAAGTTGGTATAATGAGAAGCAAATGATTGGAGTTTGGTTTTGTCCATGTCACCATAGCGCTCAGCTTAAATAATTGAATATGGATTGCATATTTGTATCCTTTCCCTCATGCATCCGTGTAGCAATAACCTATCATTACATGAAAGTATTTTATTTCTTGTTGTTGTGATTTCATCTTTGAAACCTCTTTTATCCTAATGCCGCTGGTTACCTTAGTAACACCTTTTTCCTTCCCAACCACAGTCAGAGGTTTGGGGAGATAGCTTTTTGTGCAATCACCGCAGATGAACAAGTAAAAGGTTATGGCACAAGATTGATGAATCACTTAAAGCAGCATGCACGTGATGTTGATGGGTTAACACATTTTCTGACGTATGCTGACAATAATGCTGTTGGTTATTTTATCAAGCAGGTGGGCTTTCTATTTCTGGCATAAGTCTTTTGCTGTGGTGATTTATTGTTTGTTTCAACCTGGACTTGCAATACCCTGTTGATTTATAAGATATGCCCAATATCCTCCCTGTTTATTTTTTGTTATGAAAGCTGAATCAGTAACAAATACTGTTTAGATAGTAGCTAATTTCTAGTTAAACCTTCTTCTTCAATGGAAATGCAAGATTTGATAGTGTTGGCCCTTGTCTTGAGTTCTGTAACTTTCACAATTCATTTTTTTCATGAACTGCTTATTTGTTAGATGTTACTATCTAATTGTTCAGTTTGATCTATGGAAGCAGCTGTGTTATAATATGTGTCAATCTCATTCTTGATGTTCTGCACACTTATTACTCGAATGTTACTTCTGATAGTTTTGTTGCCATACCCTTCTGAAATACATCTGTTTCCTTTTTAATGTTGTGTTCCTTTATTGACATGTAGGGTTTCACAAAAGAAATTTACTTGGAGAAAGATCGATGGCAAGGGTATTGTTAATTTACAAAGTCCAGTATTATTAAGAAAAATGAAGGGGAAGGGATTGGATAAAGGCAGGGCTTCAAGTATATTTCTGCTTTGTATTATTTTACTGAAATTGTGGTTTGAGAGAGGGGGGGATGTTAAAATGAAGAAGTTTCAAGCTCATCACACAGACTTGTTTTTTCCCCTTTGTTAGCCTTGTTGGGTGTATCCCATCCTTTTAGCTATCACTGTCCCTCTGTTTATGAATTCATTTGAATTCCAGGTATATTAAAGACTATGATGGAGGTATCTTAATGGAATGCAAGATTGATCAAAAACTTCCTTACACTGACTTATCAACCATGATTCGTCGTCAGAGACAGGTGAGATGATAGTCTACTTGGTCAATGTTTTCTTTGTGAAATAATGTAGTTAGATCATAATATTTGGAAGTCAGTACCTGGAACATGAATTACGATAAATGGTCAAACAATCCATTTGAGCAGTATATCTTCTTTTTCTAAATGCTAAGCTTGTTGGGCCTTCTTTGTTTAAAGTAAGCAATCTGACTATGTTGCCTCTGATTCAGAAGCTTCGTCAATTTCTATAATTCATTCCAAAACTTTATAATAAGGACATGTGTCCTGAAGTTACATCTAAAATTGAATTATTGGATCGAGATTACTAGGTGATTTCTTGATACCGTGAAAGCCAGTATGTCTATACTATGCTTCTGAAACGGACGCACTAATTCTAGTAGGAGACCATTTCAATATGTTTTACGTGTAAAGATCACAATCTTTTGCTTCCATTGATCCTGATAGGTTTTTCTTATATTATAATCATATACTTCTTACATCTTAACTTCAAAGATTTTTATCATACGACCTTGAGAAATACTGCCCTGTTTTCTTGTTCCTAAACCAAAGCTTCTCGGGATGTTGAGTGAATACATTTATAGACTGTAATTAGTTGGATTTATCATAGCTGCGCTGCCTATTCTGGAAACTTAGATTTTTCCTGTACATGTCTTTCAAGAGGTTCTTTAATCAAGAACTTGTTGAGTAGAACACCAATAGTATCTTTCTATCATATTGTAGGTTTCTCCCATGTGGCTTCCTGTCAGACTTGCTGTGCTGCCAGTCTGCCATGGACCTTTTAGATCACTACTCCACTCCATATGTATCACCTACAGTACTAATTTCTGTGTGCAAGTTCAGAATTTATTATCCTGATGATTCTCCCTGCACTTTCAGTAATCTTTTTTTTTTTATGATGATAGGCAATTGATGAAAAGATAAGAGAGCTATCCAATTGTCATATAATCTATCCTGGAATTGATTTTCTAAAGGTATGTGCCATCAGCAATCTACTGCTTCTTATCGTATAACTTGATAGGTTCCTTTTCTAGATTGTACGCGATTTCTATCTAGCAGTACAGTTTAGTGATTAAAATTATACCGTGTACTAATTTTCATTCAGAAAGAAGCTGGTATTCCCAAGAAAATCATCAAAGTCGAGGATATTCCTGGCTTGAGTATGTTTTTGAACTTGGCTTATTGACTTCTTATTAATTTTGAACTCTCTTTTGCCACACTTGGTACATACCTTTTGAAAATTATATGATATAATTATAATTGAAAGTTTGGAATGTTGAGAATGAGATTTTTTTTTTTTTTAATGTGGTAATAGGGGAGGCTGGCTGGACTTCTGATCAATGGGGCCATTCACGTTTCAGAACATTAAACTCTGCTACGGATAGTGCCACAAATCAAAAACATTTGACTGCATTTATGCGCTCACTTTTAAAGGCAAGTCCCAAAATACTTCTCTTCTCTTTATCATTTTCATCTTGTTTTGAGATTTCTTTCAGACACTGATTTCTGTCACAATGGCAGCCATTCATGAAACTTCCAGAAATCTTTAATGGTCACCATATTTTGTTGCAAAATGAACAGAATAATGCTAGGATAGTGTTGCCATGACATGGTTGCAATGGAAATGCTTGTGGCTGAAATTGCCCTGATTGAAACTTTGATATCCTCGAGTTGAGAATGTGTGTTTGGATGCCTGTGTTTGATGTTGATTTGTTTTATTAAGTTCAAAATCTCAACTCAATATGAAGGTTGTTGTTGCTGTGCCAAATTTATGTGCTTTATTTTGTTGCCGTCTTGTTATCTAAAAAGTAAGACATACTGTTGGTAATAGTATTCAAATGATCAACAATGGAACAATTAACTACTTTTTTAGTTAGAGATCAAAATCTGATAGAATCTTGTCAATGACATAAAGATCCTGTGGACTGGGAAACTATTGTGCTGCTTTTATCATAGAAGACTTGTCAAGCACTTTATAGTTGTTCTATATTAATTGTTTTTTGCTCCTCATAATGTTGTACTTGATCTTCTAATCACTTTATAGTTGCAATTTCATGCAAAATAGTGATTTTTCTACTACTGTTAATATTCTTTGGATTTTCAAATCTGCCAATCCTTAATGCATTGGATTTGCAATATTTTTCGCTCATATTTATGCGTTCTCCTTTTTCAGTGTTTGAAAATCACTAGAACAGTGATTCTCCTGCCTATGTCATATTCATTGGATTCTTACTGCATGGATTTTGTGTTAGCAGTCAATGCATGACCATGTGGATGCTTGGCCATTTAAGGAACCAGTTGATGCTCGTGATGTCCCTGATTATTATGACATCATCAAGGATCCCATGGGTAAGATATCAAATTTTTCAGTTTCATTCTTGCAAGGTATTTCTTGTGATGATTCTCTGATTGACAGGCATGTATACTGTTAAAATAATACATGTATAGTGTCTTCATGCTTGTTATGCTATAAAAAATATCTAGAAGCATGGGTCACAACTGTAACAGAACCAAATTGTTGAAGCTCAGTCACGAAGATAATTAAGAACTGTAATATTTTCTGTTTTAAGCGTGTAGAACTCAGTTGAAGTTTCATTCTGGTGACCATTGTCTGGTACTTGAGTTGATCTATATGGGAAAGTACAGCTCTGCTCGTAGCATTTTGATAACATCGGATAATTGGCTAGAGTGTTTGAATCTCTGTTTTGGAATTTACTGCATAATTTGGTATGAAAAAATAATATCTTCTTATTCCTACCTGTTATTGAGAATTTCACAAAACGAAAAAAGACATGCTAAAATTGGATCATATGTACGATTCTGTTATGGTTATCTACTGTGCCTGCAGATCTGAAGACGATGTCAAAACGGGTAGAGTCAGAACAATACTATGTAACACTTGAGATGTTCATTGCTGATGTTAAGAGGATGTGTGCCAATGCACGGACATACAACTCACCTGATACCATTTATTATAAGTGTGCAACCAGGCATGCTCATACACTTGTGCTCTCTGTTTTATCCCCCCCCCCCCCCCTCAATTCCTGGTTCCAATTTTATTATATTTACTTTCATTATGCAGGCTGGAAGCCCATTTTCAAAGCAAAGTTCAGTCAGGCATCCAATCTGGTACAAAAATTCTGCCATGACGTGCTCAATGAACAGTTCTTAGGAGATCAATATTCACTAAATTTAGCCTACGCATTGCGTGGATTGCAACGAGCACCCTTCTGTGGTTCATTATGCGTCTTTTTCATAGTGCATGTTTTGATGCGAAATCATGCTAAAATTTAGTTTCATTTTTTCCTTCTCTTTTTCAAATTTTGACGGTCCTTTCAAAATGCCACCTGTTCTAGCATATTGCCAGAGGAGATTTGGAAGAGTGGGTTTGCCTTTGGCAGTTGTCGGGTTCTTGAACTGCAAGAGGAACCAGTTATTTTCTAGAGCCTTTGTTTGGATGGTCACAACTTTTAACCAAGTTTGGCGGGCGTGCATCCATCAATGGTGGGCCTTTTGATAGTTCATTTGGACCATTGCTGCAATTTTTCAGGGATGACAATGATGATGTTACCATATTTTTAGTGTTCTATCCTATCTTTTCTACTAAATAACAATATACCACCTGGAAGCTGATTTTTTTTAACCCAGAGCCGGCTCCACTATTTGTGATGAAGCCAGTTGATGAAGGGGAACTTGAAATCCACTTTCGGGTGGGAAAGCGAGGAAATTAGGAACTGCTACACTTGCATGAGGAAAATGAGTTTTAATGCCTTCATGAAATGTCTTCCATCTTTAAAATCTAACATGCAAGGATAATTACAGCGGTCCCTTGAATGGAGATCGTTTTAAGCAATGCTCCTATTGACACCCTGTGTTGCATAGACATGTCCCGCGTCTAGATGAAAAAAATAAAATAAGATGATCTACTAGTAGAAAAGGTTTATTTGTAAACTATAAGCAGAAAACCCAGCATGTCTTAGAAGTTAGAATTATTCCAACTCGTGTTTGTACCCGAGATAAACTTTGCATGCCCCATTTCCAAAAAACCACCAGAATGGAAGGGGCAAAACCCGATTCATTTCCTTTTGCCATCCTTCCCGAACACACGAGTAGGCCCCAAGTCACACATAGGCACGGCCCCAGCAGGAACGCCAGTAGCACCAACCTGCTTTTGCACCTGTTGAGTGGAAGGCATGGCACCCGGACTTCGGCCACCAGCTGTGAGTTTCATTCTAGCCATTCCACCATTATTACTGGTTCCATTGTCAGTTTGTGGATTTGTGGCAAGAGGAGCTAAGTTGTCAGGGAAGCTGTTGTTTAGTCTTTGGAGATGTGGAGCAGCAGAGGTAATGCCATGAACTGGCTGGTGAAAGAATTGGTGGGGGTTTATTGGTACAGCTACATCAGTAGATGCATCCACCTGGCCACCAACAAATGGCATCCCAGGGCTAGGCACGTTAAACCCTGCTAGAAGCATCGGGTTCAAACCTGTCACTCGTTTAACTTGTTCTTCGACCATCTTCACCTGGAAAGTTAAATAAAATAGCTGTGCCCCTGAGAGATTTGGTAAATTTCTTCAACGGAGTAAATCAGAGCAGCTCATGGTAACAAATGTAATAAATAGAGCTGTTTTAAGACTAGGACACCAATGCACTTCACGCATGACTAACAAACTGGCATCTAATAGCAACACCGGAAACAAAGCACATGCAAATCGCTTGTTCTGACCTTGTAAAAAGTGTTGCTATGACTCTTGAACTTTGTAGGAGGGCATACTCTGACAAGTTTTACCCGATGTAGTTTGTCACCCCACACATGCAAAACTATTTCGTGTGCTCTGCATGGAGACAGAAGTTTCCATGGTGTGATGTAGCACCCACAGGCACAATTACTTTCTATGAGACATCCTATGATGCATGTTTGATGATTTTGTAAGGATTTCATTTTCTCAAACATCATGATCTTGTAGCATAGAGTCTGAAAGTGGATTGCTAAGCGATTTCAAACAACAACAGGAATCCTCAAAGCAGCTAAATAGGTGAAGCAAATGACTTACCTTTGCCCTTAAGGTTTCAATATCAGCCTTCAAAATTCTATTATCAACAGAAGCAGCATCACACTTTTGATTTACATCAGTGAAGCGTGATAGCAGAGAAGAGCGTTCATCCCTTAGTTGACCAACCTTTAGGATATCATATAAATAGACTCAGTTTTTAATAAAGAATCATAATCTAAAAGGCAAAGGAGTGCCACAGAAGAGTATTGGGCAACCTGTGTTTCACGTTCATTCAGCTGTGCTTGTTTTCTTCTTCTAGAGCGTCTAGCTGACTCTCGATTCGACTGCATCCTGAGTCATTTTCAAGATATCAACAGTGTTTGGTGAAAGTCCTTCCTTTTTGAGACAATAATAAACTTGCATGCAGTGAGAATTTGTTTATCCCAAAACTTAGAGACAGATTCCTCCTCCCACCCCAAAATCCCCCAGGGAGGCAGTTAGGTCGGGTTTAGTGAGGCTGTCTCTGATTTTATTAGAAAGCATTGACAATTATTCTGCTCCCGTCCTAAAACAAAGTTTGATTCACCAATAACTCAAGCACTAATGTGTGAATCCCTCAAAATAATATTTGCCCGTATAAATGCAAAACAAAGGGAGAAGTGGGAGGCATATGAGCAAAGAATACAAGGTCAATAAATTGTCCTTGGAACCTCTTATAGACCAAGCAAGAATATTAATAAATAAGAAGATACCTCCTCACGCGTTTTGCATCAGTAGGATCCCTATTTTCATTGGTTCCTGTGTCTCCTTCAAGATCATCATCATCTGAATCTTCTCTTGATGACCCACTGGTTGTTTGCCTGGTTTGGACCTCTTGTTTTTTCTGTGCAGTGGGTAAAGCTGGAATGCCAGGTGAACCACCATCTGCCCCAATTTGTGCCATTGAGATGCCATGACCAGTGCCTATAATGGTTAAAAGTCAAACAAGATATTGCCGCGACCTGAATTTCGGAGGAATGAAAAGAAAAATGAAGCATGAAATCGCTCTGGGTGCAATTCAGAGATTTGCAGAAATTAAAACACATATCTTGCATAAGATGAGAGCGCCACATACAACAATTCTAATTTATATGACTTCGTGGAAATTAGGTGAAGAACAGTTAAGAATACAAGGGCACAAACAAGGAAGAAAGTGAACAGAGAGAGAAAGGCATATCGCAACTTTGATCAAGTTATCTGATAAATGTATATCGCACAAATCAGGGGGTTTTGTGGATGCAATATAAGGTGTGTTCTATTCTAGTTTCTGAGCTTATGTAGTTAGCAAGACGCCCTTCAAGTGCGAGGAACTTGATTCCAACTACATGCTTATCTCCTACGGGTGCATACCATATCCGCCAAAACACAAATAGCTCAAACAATTCTCACCAGTCAAGTATGTTACAATCCAAGGGGCTTTTTTGCCGCAATCAATTAAAATTAAGCGTATGTATTATCTTTGAAAGAATATTATTAACAGTTGTTGCTGTTCTTTTCTTTTTTAAAAATTATCAGTTGAGCAGTATTTATTACAAACGTCCTCAGTGCAATCAGCAATTGAGATAAACAATTCAAGAAGATGCAGGCAAAAATCTTACGAAAAGCTTGCGTTCCCAAAGAAACATTTCTAGCAGCTAGCCTTTGATCTTCCAGTAACGAAGAGAAATCTTCCGGCTTTATAACATCGGATTCCTGCAGTTTTTTTCAGTAAATTACCAATCAAAAACACATGTAAAGCATGCGCACACAATTCAATCAGTATGCATATACCCTAGACATGGCCACGGCAGTACAAGCGCGATCGAGCTTCGACTTGAGAAAAGCGCGGTACTCATCGGAATCAATCGGGTTCGTTAGATTGCGACCCAACGGCTGCGGATGAGGATTTGGATGCTTTGTGATCTCCACCACCTCATCCTCACCATTCTCAGGAGGTATCGATGACGTGGACGATTGAGAGAGCGCCGAAGGAGCGGCGATGTTGGCATCGCTGGATACGGAGGCCGCGGAGACTTCTAGTAGAAACTTCTCTAGCGCCCATTCCGATTCGCTTCTATTCATCGCCGGAGCTGTTGATGGTGGAGACGGAGGAGGAGACGGCCAGAAGGGGCCGGAGAAATCGTCGACTGAGAACACACTGTTCATTGTTTGTTCTTTTCTTCCTTCTGTGCTGATCCTGTCTCGAGATTTTTTTGTGCGCGTAAACTTATTCTCTCTTTTACTTATCGTAGGGGTTCATTGATACCACCAGAAACAGCCAGGAAATCATCATCACATGATGAATTTTTAGATATTATAATTGGCCATGATCAATTTCTTAAAGCTAATCTATGCTGAATAATACACACACACACACACACACATATATATATATATGAAAAATATATATTATAAATCTAATATTTTAAAGTTTAAGACAAGCTTATTATACTGTAATGTTTAATTACTGTTTAAGAATTAAAAAAAATATACATTATACTCATTTTACATTAAAAAATATAAAAATTTATTTTTATCTATTCAATCAAAACAGTCCTCATTATCTTTATTTCTTTTGTTATAAAATAAAGTATCATCATTTTAAAAAAATAACTCTAAACTTAGTTTTAAACCTCAAGTTAAATATTTTTTATTATTTAACGAATATTTATTCATTTAAGTATTATTTAATATCATTTAGAAATTTTATTTTATGTGTATATCTTCAAATTAAAAAAAAAAAAAGAACTTGGTTGCTTTGAAATTTTTTATTGAAAAAAAAAATTAATTGCTTGTTATGAAAAATTCTTACAACCGCTTATTTTTTGCAGTTTTAGGGGTGTTTGGCCATGCTTCAACTAAGATTTTTAAAAAATTTAAATATTTTTTATTTCAAATTATAATTTTTTATTTTAAAATTTTTTTAATATATTTTTAAATTAAAAAATACTTTAAATAAAAACTGCAACCAAATAATTTATCCCAAACGCCACTTTAAACGTTACCACATGATCCGTGCGTGTTAAAAGGCAACGGTTGCTGAAAAGAAAACTTGCTAGTACGGAGCACCTTGAAGCCACGACGCCGTTTACTAAAAACAGCGAGAACGGGTGGTGAGCTGTATCGAGTACTAGCATAATACGGTGCGTGGGATAGCATCTTCTCGCTTGTTGACATCTTAATTCCAGATTCAGACCATAATTTCCTGCTCTCTCTCTCTCTCTCGAATATCGCGATCCATTCCATTCGATTCAAGAAAACCGCCCTGACTCGAAGAATAATCCAAATCCAGAGGTACTAGATTTAATTGACAAAGCGGTTCTCACTGTCTTATGATGTTTTTTATTTTATTTTATTTAATAATAGAGTATGTTTGGTTGCTGAATTATGATTAATGATAATGGATCTTTCCTCTGCATCTTTTTTACTGTTTTTTTTGTAGTTGCATTATCATTCATCATAAATGGCAAACAGAGCTCAAATCGCGACCAACAACTCTGCACTCATTGCAATGATTGCCGATGAGGTAAGAGAGGATTCATCGATTTCCTTTGCAGGAAAAAAGAGAGAGATGTTTAACAAATTCAAGTATGTTAATTTGATGTAGGACACGATTGTTGGACTTTTGATGGCTGGAGTGGGTAATGTTGATTTGCGGAGAAAGACGAATTACCTCATCGTGGATTCCAGTATGTTCTTGAAATTTGAATGCCTTTTTCGCTTTCGATGCATCTTTATCTGAACATGGGTTATGCCAATCTCGAGTTTCATGGTTAACTATTTTCTTTGGTGCTTTCTGTATTGATTTGGATATCCCATTTGAAATTTAATCCAAATATATGGATAAGCACATGGGGGGTTGCTTGACTAAAAGATGAAGTACAAAACCACATAGAATTTCTGATTCATCATCTGGCAAGGAGAAGCACTGGATTTCAAAATTTAAATGTTTGAGCAATACCATGTTTCTAGGATTTTGTTGTGGTTGATGCAACTCTTTGAGGGAATCCATCTATGTGGTTGAATGTAACTATATCATCATATACTTGTCACATAAATGTCAGGGTATTCTTTTAAAAGTTTGGTTTCTTCATGGTGAATTATTAAAACTGATGTCAAAGTCATATCCTTCTGCTTTGTTTCCTCTTCTACCTTTTGTTTTGGTTCTAATTTTATTCAAAGTGATTCTTCTTCCATATCACATTACTCCTCCATCCCCAACACCCTTCCCCCACCCCCCCCAAAAAAAAAAAAAAAGGAGGACCACCGTAAAACCCAATTTTTGATTATGAACTCCGCAGGGATGCTTATCATAACCAGTTGCTAAAAGGATGGGAAAGGGGCAATATGAAAGCCTGTGGTTAATCATAGGTTAAACATAAAATTGTCACGTCCCTGATACAGGAAAGTCCATCATGTCTAAATGAATTGTCCTCTGCAGCTCACTCTTCAATCTCCAAGTTAATGCTTTACTTTATATGTCATTCTTGGAATGAAAGGGCTTACCGTTTACAAAAGAACTTTGATTTTATAATGTTTGGTTTGATTGCCATAATGCCTGGGATCCTCTTCCAAGGCTGGAACATTTATTGACAGGTTCTAAATTCAGATTTTCTCTCTTTCCTTAACCCATCAAATAGAGAGTTGTGTTCAGTGTGGATATTCTTTTCAAAAATGCTAATGCTATTGTCCTTCGCTTATGAAAATGTTTCATTATGCTTCTTAGAAACAACTGTTAAACAAATTGAAGATGCATTTAAAGAGTTCACGACAAGGGAGGATATAGCCATAGTGTTGATAAGTCAATATGTAAGTTGTTTCTTGAACTCGTGGTCATTTTAATTAATTTATCATGATTTTGTACAGATGCATGCTCATTATATTGTTTTTTATTGAATACTTGTCACCTTTAACATTTAACTACTCATTAGTTGAAAAGATGCTCCAGTCTTTTGCATTTGAAGCATAAGTGTCGCACAATAGCTCTTTCTTTCTTTCCTGCTCTGGCTCAATGTTAATGGAAGCAATAGTCTTTCAAAGCCATATTTTCCAGTTATGATGCATAGAGGAACCGTAAGTCTGTGACAATTGTCAAGGACTACATTGATTAAATTGTTAGTGCTAATCTGGTATTAGGTTGGAGCAGTTACGTCTTCACATGTGTGAATATTTGGATGCTTAAAGAACACAAATGAAATTTTGATCAAATATGCAATACCCTGTTTGGGGTGGTGCTATAATGAATAGCTCACTTAGTTCCACATCTGTTCTGGACACCGCACCATTGTAGATTCAGCATTGCTCTAGTGCATGGTCTGTGACTTCTGTCTGCTTTTCAATTTCACTGCTCTTTACCCCCTTCGTTGAATTAGTTATTTGATCTCTCTCTCTCTCTCTCTCTCTATCACACACACACACACAAAAATTCAGCATTTTTTTCCCTTGCACTTGATTTGCTTTGGGAATTTTTAATTAAAAGGTAACCTTTTCATCCTCTGTTTTTCAGGTTGCAAACATGATAAGATTTTTGGTCGATAGCTACAACAAGCCAGTTCCAGCAATTTTGGAGATTCCTTCGAAAGACCATCCTTATGACCCAACACAGGATTCAGTTCTTTCAAGAGTGAAGTACCTCTTTTCTGCGGAATCAGTGGCATCTGGAAGGCGTTGAGCAGAGACATGAAGCTTATGCTCATTGTTTGTTCAGTGCTTTATCGTCCTCCCCCAGCTGTATATTGTGGAATGGCTCTCTTTTACTTCTTGATCTAGTCGCTTCTCTTCCTGTTTTGATCAGTATATTGTAATTGCAATTTGGGGGTGTTTTGATGGAATACTTAGAATAAATCATTCTTAGGAGTGACATGGAACAGCTTTGATTATGCTACATGATTGAATCCCTTTGTTTAATGCTCTTCACCTCACGGTATGTTGTGGCAAACCCAGACTGAAATGACTTGAAATACAAGTACTTGCAAGCAGTTGGTATCTGTTGGCCCTTTTGTGACCCTTGCAAAGTTTGCAGCTAGTCTTTCGTAGTTGAGACTTGCCACGTCGGATTTCGTAAGGTGACACCAACTCTTGGTTTGGTGGGGGCTATCTTGTTTTCTTTCAGGAAAGACCCCAAACTTTGAGCCAAAAAGTGTGGTCGCAAGCAGACAAGCTTTGCTAGTTCGGAGCGTCGTGACTCGACTTAACTAGTCCTGAACAAAATGCCTATATTTTATAACCAGCGTCTGTATCAGTCCTATCAACCGAGGACCCGGCTAGTTAGCTATCCAACTGTACATCCATTTCCTTGTATACCATGACACACCTAAACCTGACTTCTGGAATAATACTATTGCTCGGAATTGATACTATTGCTCGGAATTGATGTCAAACCGAAATGTGATGTTCTGAACTTTTGATGGCATGAATTGATGAACTTCCTTCCAAAAGAGATTTCATGGGATGAAGCTGAATGTTTCGCCCTCTTTGTTAGGCTCTTTCTGCCTGCACTGACATCAGAGCTCTGGGTGCACAGGTCTTCTAAGCACACGCTTATGCTAGAAGAATGAAATGAGCTTAGATGGATTGTAATGGAGGAATGGAAATGTTGAAGAGGCAGTTTGAAATGTAGATCAATCCTACGATCAATTCTAATCTGCGCCGCTACATTCTTACGCTATCTTTCCTTGGCATGCAAAATATTCAAATAAACCAGATGTAACGTGAAAAGCAACTTGCACACTGCTAGATTTTCTATCAATGGTGGCCATAGCCCTACCCTCCCTGAAAACACAAAATGACAATTTTTTGTCTAATTCATATTGAGTCTGATGGCAATGCAGCTGGATGAAAGCCAAAGCTGAGATCCTAATAACTCAGCAGTGGTTGATAGAAAAACTCGTGGATCCTGACAGTAGCTTTTATAAAGTGCTTGAGGTGTTGAAGACACTGGAAACGTCCATGCTAGTAAACAACATGATTCATTTTTATTCAATTTCAATGCATATCGCTGTTGAAAATATGAGCTACAAGCTATCATTTCATCCCAAAAAAATTGTGTTCAAGGAAGCGCAGCTTTCAAAGATTTGGTGAAACTCTCTAGTTCCTTCAATCCTTCCTCAGGAGATTTTGCTTCACCCAACAACTTCACCATCGCACTACCAACAATGACACCATCAGCACCCCATCCTGCTACCTGTTAAAAAAGAAAGAAATTCCAAACTAACGTGGCATTAAGACAATCTGGAGGCATCAAGTTACATTATGCCAAAGCCAACAGCTACAGGTTTTGAAGACAAACCTGCTTGACATGCTCTGGTTTTGATATGCCAAAGCCAACAGCCACAGGCTTGGTTGTTGTCTGTCATAAAAAGAAGATTGAAATGAGGGATGTGTAATGCCATTTACTAAAAGACATCCTGAAGGAGTCGATAATTGTCTCAATGCCACCTATCAATAGAGGGCCCTGTGAAAGAAATCTGATTATAAAGACAAACCTCTTTAATATCCTGGAGAAGGGTTTGAACTCTGTCACTTACAGAAGCACGAGTACCAGTAACTCCAACTGAGCTTACCTATAATTAATGAAAAGATGGAAATGTCACAAAAGATAGCAATTCAGAAGAAATGGAGATGTCAGAAAAGATGGCAAACCATTGAGTACTTCATCTTTGTTCATATCAGAACTCAACTAAGATTAAGACAAAAGATTAATTAACTCCTAAAATGCTCTTACAAGATACACAAATCCATCTGCCGCTTCAACAATGGCTTTCATTCGTTCTGTTGGAGTAGTGGGTGTTGTAAGAAGTACCTGTGCATCACCAAGGTGCAAAGTAAGATACAGTGAACACATGGTAGATGCTTATCTTTTATGAGCCACTCTACATAAAAGCTTGACAATTCAAAAGATAAATTGCAAGAAAACCAATACTCACCACCGAAAGGTACCCTGCTTCAATTATCACACAACCAAAAATATTTTTTTACTGAAAACCAGCAGACACCATCAGCATAATAACAATGAGGTAAAGGTGTTGATTTAGATCAATAATACATCACAAACAACTTATGTTTTCCAAAAAGAAAAGCAAAGAAAGGGTCCTTTTTCTTTTTATAAAACTATCACCAACTCTACAATCAATTGCCACTAGTATACATGTTTTCAGATTTTTTGGCAAAGCAAAAGGAAATGAAGTGTTTTTATATCAACTCCTTAGGGACATGCAGTATTAATAAACAAAATGGAAATACATCATCCTGAAATATGAAGTGAGACAGACCAGTTCAAGCCCATTCTTGACAGCTTCCTTCCTCAGAACTTGAGTCTCCTCCAGAGGAACATCTGGGACCACAAGTCCTGCAAAACCAGTATAGGTTTATGCATATAGTAAAGCTGTACATCACCCAGAACTCACAAAAAAATAAACGGACAAAAAAAAACTAGTAATGCCCACAGTGATCCTCGTTTCCCACATCATTCAGGCATGATAAAGATCATTAAAATAGGCAGTTAGGTGCTGCAAAATAAAACTTCCATTTACCATGCACGCCGATGTCGTTTACAGTGGACATAAACTCCTCAATTCCACGCTTTAGAATTGGATTGTAATATGTAAATAATGCAATTGGACACGATACTTGGGGAACCACCTGTGCAGTCAACAGTTGAATCAATATAAGGAAATTCAACTAATAAAAGAAACTGGCAACAAAGTTGTAAATGGGGATACTGTATGCTTATTATATGGGCAGTCACGTCTTCACTTACCTATGACCTTATGCTCAAGCAAACTATGCTTAATTGCAATCTAAGCAATTAACAGCATGACGAAAGGAATTGTGCAGTTTCAAAAAAATTTCAATAGTGTCACCAATCCACCAATTCTATCTCTGTCTTGGCATGGTACAAGTATAGCATCGTAGTATAATGGCCTTACCTCCTTTAACATTGATGTGATTGCTTCGAAATTGGTCCCTCTAGCCAAGGAGCGTGTAGCTGCAGCCTAAATCAAGAGACTCCGATTAAAAAATGGATATGAAAATTCATCCAACCAGCAACCACTTTATAATCATACCTGGATAACTGGACCGTCTGCCAAAGGATCAGAGTAAGGAACACCCAGTTCAATTATGTCACATCCACAGGCGTCCAACAACTTCAAGGCTTCTGCCGTTGTTGAAAGATCAGGATCGCCGGCTGTGATGTATGGAATGAGCGCCACCTTCACAAACAAGCATGCTTATAAAAACAACATTATGAGAAATGAGTTATATTTCCTCTCACCAGCTTCCCCCATCCAAATAAATTTTCCAGACCAAAACTCTTAATCCAATCCCCTCCTCGCAACCCGAACCCCACAAATAATTCAATCCAACCTATGTAAAAAGTCGTTTCATCTTCTAATGTTATCAATTGATAACACAAATGAGCTCCTCTAGTCTCCCATCTTTACTTATGACATGGCTAACACAGAAATCAGTAGCAATATTAGATTCAACAGACATACTAACACACAGAGACTCTGTGCAGCTTTCATCTCCGCTAATGGAGTAAAATTTCCAAAACTGCAAACAATATCCAAGTCAATCCCCATTCAACATGTCAAGCAAAATCAATCTACTCAAATAATATTTATATATATATATATATATATATCAAATGCACGTCAACTATCAAGACAAAACCCTCATATAACAAAAATTTACTATGGGAGCGGTACCTACTTTGCCTTGTTTCTTGAGATTGGAGAATGTTTCTCCTATACCAAGACTTCGGGTTGCAGTGAGAGACGCCATTGGCGCGAACCTTCTGGTTGAAACGATAGGGGGTTTATTACGAACGATGAAATGGGTCTCCGTTTTCTTCAGTTGGAGGAAGGAAGGGGTTGGTTTCAGGGCAACAGCCATTACTCACTGCACAGCAAGGGGGCTATTTTGACACAAAAGGTTTGGTGTTCCGGCGGGCGGGCCTAAGGGGCTGTACTGTGATATGGCTTTTCTAGTTTTGTTTAATAAGGGTTAGTTTTGGATAGTGAATAGAGATTCGATTTTGTAAAGAATATATAGGTACCAGCGCTCCTTGTTCACATTGGGTTATCGGGAACCTCGAAGACTATCGTCTTGTTCAAATCCTCAGATAACGTGACAGCTAGTTATTCGACAATGATATACAATGTGGCCCAAAAAAAGGAAAGATAGACCAGTGGTTAAGGCTCGGTTCAGTCCAGGTATAAATAATTTGAAAATTTAAAATGTTTTGAAAGTATTTTAAAAAAAAATTATAAAATTTTATTTTTTATGTATTTTAAATTTTTATTTTTTAATATTTTCATGTCATTTTGATGAGCTGATATTAAAAATAATTTTTAAAAAATAAAAAATTATTTTAATATATTTTTAAGTAAAAAATATTTTAAAAAACAGGTATAAATACACGAATATATATTTTTCTTGTTGAACTTAAAATCTAACTTAAATAGGCTTAACATCTATAATTTTTTTAGCATAAGTCCATAATTTTATGAACTTTTTTATTTTCTACAAAAATCTGACATTCGAGTTCCATCGTTTTTGCTAATAGAAGTTTCATAACATGCACTCGTGTTAACAACCAAAAAAAATCCTCAAAAAAAATTATACATTTGAGATTTCTTGGTTTCGGGCTGAAATCCTCGGATGTAAAATAAAAGAGTAAACCCACATTTATCTGGCTCTCGACATGTATTTGAGGATTATTGATGAGATTCTTTAATGTACGTGCATGTACATGATCCATGTTTTACAAATAGTAATTACATATGACTTGATCTTGTCCAGGCTATGATACCTCTGGAGTAGGGGTTGGCGGATTGAGGGTTGGTGGGATCTGATTTGCAGGGATGTTTTGAAGTGTGATTATAATTATTTTTAAAAATATTTTTTATTTAAAAATATATTAGGATAATATTTTTTATTTTTAAAAATTTATTTTTGATATCGATATATAAAAATAATTTAAAAATACTAAAAAAATATTAATTTTAAAATTAAAATTAAAATTTAAAAAAAATTAAATTTTTTTAAGATATTTTTAAAATATAAAAAACAAAACATTAACAGCAATAGCAAGTGAGAAACAGGAATGAGGTTCGAGGACCGTGCTGTTTTTTGTTTTTGTTTTTTTTCAGTTGCAGCATGTTGCAAGAGTTTATGTTTTCAGAGGCTACGCTAAGCATCGCCATTGTTAGAAATTCAATTCATAAGTGTTTTTAGTGGCACCGTGTTACAATATTGTGTTTGTTTTTATATTTTAAAAATATTTAAAAAATAATAATTTTTTTATTTCAAATTTTTTTCAGATTGTTTTGATATATTAATATTAAAAATATTCTTTAAAAAATATATATACATCTCAATGTATTTTAAAATAAAATATATTTTAAAAAGCAGCTATTACTAAAATACAAAACAAGCTTTTAGTTAATTAGGGTTGAATTGGGAAAAGGGGGACAATTTAGTTTGAAATATTTACTTTGTGTAAAATGTTTTATAAAAAAATGTTTCCATGGATTTTTTTGTGCTTAGGTTTTTGTACAATATTTTTAAAAAATAGTTACGGTAAAATATTTTATAATTAGCTTCAATCTTTGTTTATTTTTTAGAAAAATATTGTTAGCTTATTAGGGCTCTATTTCATGTAAAATAACTTGTTTTAGATAAAAATAATATTTTACTATGTTTCATTGATTTGGTTCTATATGTGATAATATCTCAAAAAATTCAAATAGCTTCGAGACAATGTTTATATCTTAAATAATCATTTAATTTCTTGATTTTGATAATCTAATTCATTCTTTATGACTGAAGTGGTTAATGCCTAGTGTTTGATGAGTCTAGGTGGTTGGTACTGATAAAATATCTTATTTGATAAATTTAGAGGTTTTTCGATGTTTAAGTGAATATTTTTTTTACAGAGAGGATAGTGATATTTTAAAGAGAAACTCTAAAAAATAAACATGTAGTGGATATCAAAAATTGTAAACTTAAAGTTTTAAGGGTTTGTGGTCTCTCTATAACTCGTAAATATTGTTTTTGTATGGAGATGAAAAGTTAAAGTGTAATTTTGTCCTACTAGCATCAATGACTAAAAAAATCTTTAGCATATGCATTAATAAAAAATAAATATTTTTTATACAATATTAATACGATGAAAATATGGTAACTCATTTAGAAATTTTTCTACAATTTATCCCTTGCTTGTTGTTGATATTTATAAAAATATAATGATTTCTTATAAAACTTTTATACATCCAATGATATGACGAGAGTATAACTCAATCTAGGTTAAATCCACGAGGGTTGAACTATTCCTCTAAGCTGAGTTCGTGACACTGGGTGCTTCCTTAAAGTTATACATATTGGGGTTGAGGCTAAGCCAAATATGTTTTTTGATAGTACTCAAAGAATTTTTTTAGACTAGTTAAATTTAGACTTCTCAATATGTTAATAAAATCTACTATTATTTTTTTGTGGTTGGTTTATGCAAAAAAAAAAAAAAAAAAAAAAAAAACTAATTGTTAAAAGAAAAATGATAGAAATTAAGTAGTGGCGAGATCAAGGTTTGATGACAAAGATAGTTATGTAAAATATTTTCATCTCTCAAGAACTAAAAGTTGTTTTCATGTGTATCAAATATTTTTTATTTAATTATAAAATATTTTTTATTGATTTTTTTTTTCAGACGAATCAAACATTAAAAAATTAGAAAAATATGTTCCTTTCAACTTCAAATTGAGGAACAATATGTAAAACATTTTATGCAAAAATCGGTGGTTCCTTTCGTACATTTTGACTTGCATTTTGACTTGCTTTGGTCTTTAGGAACGTTACCCTGCAAAGTGCGAGCTTTTCCTCAATTCTTCTTAAATTCTCCCTTATATCACGATATCAGGTGGAATTCAACAAAGAGTCCGTTACAAGTCATAAAGTGTACTAGCTTTATTTTCAGGATTTGATTGAAAACGCGGTTAATTTTTATTTTTTAAAAAGTTAATAATTTTTAATATTTTTAAATTATTTTAATATACTAATATAAAAAATAATTGTTTTAATATATTTTCAAATAAAAAATATTTTAAGTTTATAACTACTATAACAAATTCAAACATGATCTAAAAATACGAGCGGACAGTTAAATCTGGAATTTCTACTTTAATGTTCAAGGTCAAAACTCTGAAAAGTTTGTTAAAATAAAATAAAACTTTGAAAGAGGTAAGGTGTGGATTTAAGAAAGAATTATGGAGCTAAACCTATGTTTTCATAAAAGTTAAAACAAAAATCCAATTATATATTGCATCATTTTTTTTCTTTCTCTAGTTTAGCCGTAGCATTCCTGTGATTTCAAACTAAACATATAATGAAATTAATTCATTCAGATTAAAAAAAGTTATTAACACACCATAAATTTTCATATACCAAAGCAAAACTAGACAGGTCCGCATTAAGATGCTTTTCGTCCAAATTGTTTTCAACTTAAAAAAATTAAGGCGATGCAAATATTTAAAAAAAAAACAAAAAAATTCAAGACTGAAATTATTAATATTATTAAATTTAATTAATTTAAATAATATAAAAAAAACTGTGGAATAAGTAATTACACTATTATCGTTTGAAAAAAGAAAATGTTCCTGGTGCCACTAGAAAAAAACTATATTACCTCCTATAAGAATTTCATAATTTTTTTTTTTTGAAAGGGTAAAATAACAGTGATGCATGTCCGGTGATTTCACCCTGGCTTTCAGTTTTTTTTTATTATTTTTTATATCCTCCGACCGTCGGATGTTTCCTCCATAAAGGAACTGAGGAGGTGGTTTGCTGGGCAGGGCCATTTGGGCACACAAACACGAGAAAAACGACACCGTTCCTCAATAATCCCAAACCCCAAACAGAAAGGATAGCCATTGGCTGGAAATGTAAATTCGAGGAAATGCGATCCTTTTTACATAAAGTACAACATTTTTAAGCAGGATAAAAAGCCTCTCCTTTTTGTCTCGCCTTGTCTCTCCGCTCTCAGTACTCCTCGCTAGTCACTAGCTACCTGTGCTAGTATTAGAAAGCAAAGCAAAGCAAAGCGAAAGCTGAAACTTTGAAAGCCGAAGTACTTGGCTATAAAGAAAAAGAGGAAAAAAAAGAAAGAAGAAGGTAACCAAACAGTCCTTAACTCCCTCAATTAAAACGATTTTGCATGTAAATTGATGCTATTTTGTATCCCCAACTCGCTATCTCAACTCACTTCGACTCCTCCGAGTCCAACTCCAAATGGCCAATAATCCAACCGAACCTCCAACCGACGATTTCCTCCAGGAAATCCTCGGGATGCCTAGCTTTGCTTCGGCTGAAGCCGGTTTGGTTGGAGCCGATGCTGGCCTGGCTGGCGCCGCTGCTGCTCAAGCTTCTATGATGCTGCAGCTTAGCTCCGGTGATGGTTCCGGCCACATCTCCGACCTTGGCGGTGCTCCTGGAGGAGGAAGCGCCGGGTTTCACGGCTTTCCCCTGGGGCTTAGCTTGGAGCAAGGGAAGGGAGGGTTTCTGAAGCCCGAGGATGCGTCTGGGAGTGGAAAAAGGTTCCGTGATGAGATTGTTGATGGCAGAGCGAAAAATGTGAGTGAAAGTTTTTTTGTTTTTTTTCGGTGTTAGTTTGGTTATCGTTGGAGCGAAAATATTAAAAAAAGAAAAGGAAATTCTGATGTTATTAGAACTATTAATTTAGAAACTTAAGACATGCAAAACTGTGGCAAGCATGGTAATTAATCTATGATTCAAAAACCAATTTAATTTCTCTAGATAAATTATTATTTATTTTATCTTTGCTTGTATATCTTTAATGTTTCTGGTTCTTTCTATTAGAGTCTAGAGAGAGAGGGAGGGAGGGAGGGAGGGAGGAGGGAGGAAAAAGAATCCATATAGAGACGTCAAAGTAGGTTGATCTTTGGAGTTTACTGTTGTGAGATTCCAAGATGTGTGTATTTTGACAAGGAAAAGAATACAAAGCTGGCTGTTGTCGGTTCTTTTGAGTGGTTAAGACTGATTACTATGATACACTTAAATACAAATGCTTCTTATTGTAGTTTTCTTTCTAGCTCTAAATTGAAAATTACTTTTTTGTATGACTATGGTCAGTAAGGAAAATTATGTACTATAGTGGAAATTGCATCGGGGGTGCTGTAGCAGAAAGACACTGGTGTTTTCCAGCTAAACATTGTAGCTGGCTGATTTGATTTGAAATTGCAACAAAAACTTTTTTGAGTTGAAAAATGATTTCTTGGGAAGTCGAAAATTTGGGGTGTGGTGGGATTTGATTTTACTGGATTGGACAACTGGCTAACTAGCAAAATCGTCAGCCTTTGGAGTTGGCATGTAAGGAAAAGTTGAGCGGGGAATGATTGTAAAAGTTGAAATTGACAAAGAAGAAACTTGATTTTGCTTGAGTGAAATCCACTCAAGTGTTCAGATGATGTCAACTGAATCAGTTTTTCAGCTTTAATAATGACCATATATTTTCTTTGGTTCATCTAATCACCAATTGTAACAGTGTCATAGCTGGTCAGGATACACCTCTCAATTTTGTGACCTGGGTTCACCTTGTTCTAGTCCAATCCTGTGGTGAAAACTTTCAATTTGTGGTCATATGTTATGTGCTCTAATCTTTCAAATTATTGCCAATCTATGCCAATAAGCACCTGGTCAATATGTTCTAGTGATTGCCAAACTATACTTAATGCCGTGCTTCTTTTCTGGTGTTTTCACAATAACTTTGATTTTTTATGTCCAAAGTTATCTTTTCTCACTTGATTAGCTGTTGTCCAGAAATTTATTCTTTCATGCACACATATTTGGTTTCTTTTTCTTTTTCCTTTTCTTTTGCACCTTTATGAGGTTGGGATTGGAGGATGTAGCAGTGCTGGTGAAATAGCTATATTTCCTGTAATCTTGGTCTTTGTTGATGATATATTTCCTGTAATCTCGGTCTTTGTTGATGAGATTCTTGTATTTCTGCAGGTTTTTCATGGTCAACCAATGCCCACAACCGTTGCTATAGCACCGCATCCACCAGCAATGCGCCCAAGGGTACGGGCTCGACGAGGTCAAGCCACAGATCCACACAGTATTGCTGAACGGGTAAGCTTAATGTAGAATGTGCAGCAATGGAACCATGGAAATAGGTTAATGTAGCATGCACTACAATGGCAACCATAGCAATAATGCAATATTGTCAAGACTACAGATGTCTCTAGAAAAATCATCGACACTGGTAGTTCCTTATTGAGTATAAAGTAAAATGAGAAGAGTAGAGGGATTGCAACTTTAACATTCTTGTTAAGGAGTGAATTATAGGTTCCTATTTGTGTTCAAATTATTTTGTTCATTAAAAATGTTATTTGGATGATGGCTTGGCAATTGTATTCAAAGGAGGCTTTTTGTTGCTTGATTAATGTGTGGTGTTACTGAACAGTCAATGCAAGTATTTTGGGGCTGCTAAATACAGCTGGTTGGTGATTAACATGACTAAAATACTGTGTTTATAAACCTATTATGATGAATCTTATCCACTCTCTTTGGAAAAATCTGGTAAAAAGGCCTTCAATAAAAAAAGAAAATTCTAGTAAGAATCCTGCTGGGAACCAACTTATCTTAAGGTTTTGACATGGATTATATTGTGTTGAATTGAAAAGTATTCCTACACTATTTTCTTTGGATGGGCATGTTAGCATGTGATTTTGACTATTACAACCTTTATAGTTGGTATAAAAAATGAAATGTTGGTGTATATGATAATTATTTGAAGACTTGATGAGGACTGAGGCGCTGGCTCATAAGTTCATTTTTTATCATCTTCTGATTCCATTTGTTTTTCCCCTTAGAAAGTGCTCCATCATTCTTGATCTTTTTTTCCCCTTTTGGGCACAGTTGCGCAGAGAAAGAATAGCTGAAAGAATCAGGGCATTGCAGGAGCTGGTTCCTAGTGTCACCAAGGTCATTGTCTTTTCTCTTATGTCATTTCATAATTTTCTTGCAGAATGGGTTTTGTTTTCTATATTGTAGGAAAATTATTTCGCATTTCGTGCTTACCTCTTTGTTGAAAGGAAAACATTGAATAATTAACAAACTACAGGTCAATTTCTTTTCAATCAAGTTAATAGTTCTTTTCCTAAATCAAGTTGTTTCAAAAAATAGAAGGGCTTGTGTGAGTAAACGTTAATGATTTTAAATACTATGACAACATCCTTGTCACAAATCTGTGGTCTGTTTTCAGTGAGAAAAAATTGTTGGTATAGATTTCCTATGCTGCATGTGTGAGGACATAAATTATGGATTTTTCAGAACTTCCATTTTCCAGAAGCTTGTTGGTACATATTTAACTGGGTTTGCGTGTGTGAAGAAGACACAGGAAATTTTGTAGTTTGATAAAGCTCATCTGCATGCTGACTCCTTCACTTTCAAGTCTTTTTCTTTTTGGCTTCCAGTCATTTCTGTGCTGGAATTGAGAATGAAACACGTATTTGAAAGTAAAAAAATGGACAAGTGATAAGTATTAGAAGGGAAAAGAAAAGGCTATATATATATATATATATATATATATATATATATATATATATATATATATGGCATGTGTAAGCTTTCATCGAACTTGATTCCTCAATTTGTAGGTGGGGATTTATAGATGTATGCTCTCGGAATATGGCTATAGAATGAGTGATTTTGGTTGACTAGAGGAAAGGAAGTTTTACTAAGCATAATGTTTGCTTCTTTCTCAATCAATCCTCAATTTATGCATAATTTATTTGTACAGACGGATCGAGCCGCAATGCTTGATGAAATCGTGGATTATGTGAAGTTTTTAAGGCTTCAAGTAAAGGTATGATACCAAAATTTTCAGTTTCAGAATCCTTATTCAGCTGATCTTTTTGTGGTGAACATTAATATTCTTGTGTTTGTGAAGAGTCTAGAGGGTTTTTATTCATTCCTTCCCCCCTTTTACTTTATTTTATGTTTGTGAATAATTGATTATCTCAGTCAAGGTTCTAATGATTGCCGAACCAATTAGTGATTTTAGCAACTCCTTTCTTTCATCAAATCCAAACAGACTTCTATGCCAAATTATTGGTGGTGTGAGTTTAGAATAATGATGGTCATTTCCACACCAAATTATAAATTCACTTTTGTCTCTCTTGTGGTGTGTGTGTGAGTTGTTTAGAATAATGATGGTCATTTCCACACCAAATTATGAATTAACTTTTGTCTCTCTTGTGGGTTTTTATTCACTCCTTCCCCCCTTTTACTTTATTTTATGTTTGTGAATAATTGATTACCTCAGTCAAGGTTCTAATGATTGCCAAACCAATTAGTGATTTTGGCAACTCCTTTCTTTCGTCTAATCCAAACAGACTTCTATGCCAAATTATTGGTGGTGTGAGTTTAGAATAATGATGGTCATTTCCACACCAAATTATAAAGTCACTTTTGTCTCTCTTGTGGTGTGTGTGTGTTCTTTGGTATTTAAATTTCTGAAATGTGAAACAAGTTTTTTTGTGTCTTGAACTGCTGATGGTATTTTTATGAGAAAATTAGTAGCAAGTTATATCTTCTTTCCTGAGGGCAGATTTGGATGCTCATAAATTTTTATGATTGATAATACCTCCACAATAGATGACAAAATTATGAAATGAAGATTGCCTGGAAAAGGTGAAATATTTGATGTTGTGCAATTAACATTTTGAATATTCAATGTCTTATCGAGTGCATACCTCATTAATTGGGAAATGGAGTGCCACCAAACTGTTAGGAAACTTTCTTTTTAAATAATGTCTCGTCATTAACTTAACAGGTATTGAGCATGAGTAGACTGGGCGGAGCTGGTGCTGTTGCCCCACTTGTAACGGACATCCCACTATCATCAGTTGAGGTAATAAAGAAAAGATAGTGTTTATGGAGGATAATTCACTTCCTTCCCTCTAGCATTCAGGCAGCTGAGCTTGCTCTTTTTAATTATAGGATGAAACTGGCGAAGGAGGAAGAAACCAACCAGCTTGGGAGAAGTGGTCGAATGATGGCACTGAACGGCAGGTAGCTAAGCTAATGGAGGAAAACGTTGGCGCTGCCATGCAATTTCTTCAATCGAAGGCTCTTTGCATCATGCCCATCTCACTAGCCACGGCCATTTACCATACACAACCACCAGATACCACTACTATTGTCAAGCCAGAAACAAATCCCCCATCATAGAACCGTTGAAAGGGGGGGAGCATCCCATGGTCCTGTCTAAAAGAGTAAAGTCACCAAATGCTGAGGGTCCCACTACTTATTTGTCACGTTTCAACCCCCACAATCAAATGTTCCCCTAGTTTCAAATTGCAATCAAAGTCAGATGCCATAGTTCTTGCTTTTGCCTTTTCTTTCCAGCCTTTTTTTTTTCAAACGGGGTTCGATGTCAATGCCTAAAAAAATGCAGGCAGGCCCTTGGTGTCCTGCCAAGTCCAAGTGAGAGGAGAATTTTCAAAGCTTACTCGATATGCTCTTCTTTTGGAATCAGTGGTGGGGAAGTGGAAAATGATGGAAGCGCTTTTGTAATGGGGCTCTAATTTTTCGGTAGTGGGTTGTGGGACCTTGTAAAAGAGGCAAGACTGACGGGTTATATGAATATATTATTATTGTAATAGTGTATTTCAGCGTAAATGGAATGCAAAGGTAGAATTGGATAATGGCTGGTTGTTTCAGGTCCAACAGAAAATGATAGCAGTGCTGCTTTGTTCAGAGAGGGTGCGTGCGTGGTGTTTCAAAAGGTTATTTGACTTCTTTTCCTCGTAAATCATATTATTGGAGACTGAATCATTGAGAGAGAGAGAGAGAGAGATCCAACGGGTGATTTGGGTTGTGTAGACTGCCGTTCCCAATCCGGCTATTCTGCTAGGTGGCCTCGAGCCAGCGAAGGCATCTTCTAATGGAATCATAAAATGCTCGTTCAGGTTGTCCCGACTCCCAAGTACGTAAGTGTACTTGGAGGACAGGAAACAGATTTCTTAAAGAGGACTTCGATTCAAGTGGGAAAAGATTGCGGAGCTCCGCGTAGCATGATGATATAATGCTTAGGCAAATGAGGTGTTTGGACGCCACACGGTGTTTGCACTCGATGCGTGTGAATCTGATGCGCACCCACGGCTGGTAACAAGATAGATTGAAGACAGCAACATTCGTTCCTCGTTGGAACTAAAGAGTTGTGGTTACAGAGCTTGTCGGGTTCAGTTCTCAATTCCTTCGCTGACCATAATCCATCCATCTCTGACCCAAACCAGAAGCGGGTTGGTCATTTGCAAGCCACCACCTACACGCTTATATCCAACTTCTACAAACGTGTTCGCATCTATCGCTCTATATCCGAAATTTGGTCATCCACGCTTCATACCTAACATGGTCATCTGCATCTCCATATCCTACGACGAAAATGGATAAACATCAATCAAATACAAAGTCACGCTATCAGCATTTAAGGAGGAGATATGTCGATATAGCAAAACTGACAAAATAATAATTTAGGATCGTTTATACTACTTGCTTGCTCCAGATGCAGGAGAGACAGCGCCCGTTATAGCTAAAGGATTTTTTAACGTCAGTGAGAACAAACAGCCTTCCCATGGGCGTATCCAGTTGGCTACCATAGGGCGCTGCAATAGCTCAGAAATCAAGATACAAAGCTTGCGGACAAGCGACAGATCCTCGTGTCAAAAATTATGGACCTCTGAATGACGTAAACTCGGGAAATCTGGGTTCCCCTTTTTCTTCAGAATCAACAAAATCTGACTCATGCTATCTTCAGGATTTTATTTTATTTTTCGCAGTGCTGAAGAAACATCTTAGAGATAGTTTCAGAATAACATTTTATTATGAACCTTGGCATACCCTGCGTTAACAACAAACTGTATTTTCAGTGGCCACCATACAAGGACAACAACGATCTGTAAACCATTTCACTACTTAAAATATGCGGGTGTATGGATTTAAACATCCACCAGAAACCATGCTGGTAGGAAAATACAAAAAATGGTTAAGCTTAACAAAACAAGAACTCAAGTAGGCCTGAAAAACTCCAAGCTTTGTGTTATTTGAGACAACATTTACCGTAGCTTTAGCAGGAATCAAGATCCCGACATGGAGGAGGTTTTGGTTCTCCATGCAGAGTAGTATTTCCTCCTTCTGGTCCACACTTAGTGCGTTTTGGGTTTTGTGTGCCATGCTGATGCATAACTAAAATTTAGTTTACGGCAATAATAGTGCTAATCAAATGAGAGAGAGAGAAAACCCAGGAAAAATTAAGAATTAGAATTCATCCCCTGCCCAGTAGTCTTACCGGTGGCTTCTCCCCCTTTCTTAGCATCTCAACTATCTCAACAACTCGTTTTGGAGTAACATCTTCCTGCAATTAAAATGAAAGCCAACATAAAATTCATAAAGCTTTACGTCATCTGAATACACAGATTCTCAACTTTAAGGAAACAAAGGGATTATAATTGACCCACATAATAATTGTAAGTATATCCTTCAGATCCATTAGAGTAATCGGCCACTGTAATCATAGGAGCATTTACACAACATCCCTGCAGAAAGGACACAACTGATATTACACAATGCATTGATAACAAAAGATGGACAAGAGTATCATAAAAGACCTGTATCTCTCCATTAATGTTCACCTTGACCCCCAATTGCTTGCAAGATTTGGGTTCGATCTCTCTGCTAAGATGGCAAGAGACTTTACAATCTAAGCTAATCAATATGTTTGCATTTGATCTCTTTTAGTACCCTTACATAATAGTGTGGCAACAAGTGGCATGCAGTTAACACACTGGATAGGAGCGCTCAAACAGTAATATGTGTAACAATAGAACCGGATAATCCATAACAAAATACCGGTAATCTCTGGTGCTAGCTTTACTTTTTGTATTTGCTAAATTGGATATTGAAGATTTCAAGTACATCTAGTAATTACCACATTGAAATCCATTTTCCAAAAATTTCATTGGAGCTACCAGCATGGATGTAGTTCTTTCCAATTATTGAGCCCTGATTCAAGTACTACCCAAGGAAAACAGTGCTCATTTTAATAAAGATGGATGAAGAAATACTCACCATACATTCCATTTCTCCAACAGAGAAAAGACCATCCTTGGTTACTTCTGCACTTTAAAAGTTCAAAGTCAGGGCTTATTCTCCAAATCTCAAGTCAAATTCTACATGGCATGAGATCCACTGTAATGTGAAAGAAGACAAGCTTGTTATTTGGAACTCACCATTGCGCTTCACTCTCAGGTGTTTCAGTAATGCATCTTCAATTTCCCGTGAACCCCGTATCATACATGGTGTTGTGCCGCAAACCAATAGGTGATATTTGCCCACCTGAAAAACCAATTAAAGAGGCAGTAAGCTGCAATTGCATTACGTATATGAAGAGAAAGCAACGTGTAGAAAAGGATAAATTTTCTCACCGGAGACCTGTTGAACATTGAGTAAAATGTTGCGACTTCATACACACGGATAGGAGCAACTTCAATAACCTTAGCCACCTAGAGGATCCACGAAATATTTGGACACTGTTAATCATTTATTGGTCTGCACTCCAGTGAGATTAGCTTTCTTTTAGCCATGTGAAGATATCTGAAAATCTGATACTTACAACAAAAAAGTTTAAAAACTAACAAAAAGAAATTGGCAATACATGTTGGCCAAACAAGATCTGATTATATTAACAGAATAATCCAGATATCTCTAAAACTTAGAATGACAAATTGTATACTATTTGATGTCAAATGATACAATTCATGGCCAGCTTGGATTTTTACCAATCTATCCATTTATGTTCAAGATACCACCTCTTTTGCATGTCATATAATGTTTTACTCTAGGAATAAGAACAGAGGGACGAAGAGAAACTTGGACCTGCTGAAACGAGAATACTGTTCAAAGTGCCAAGCACAGAATACCTTCAAACTAAATAGAGTGTTCTACTAGTTTTTTTTCTTTTTCCAATACAATACAGTAATATTAGGTATAACCTTCAAGAAAACATATGGGTATGCATGGTTTCTTTTCCCTTTTTTTGTTTGATGGTATCCCTAGGCTAGCTTGTGTGAATATCAACCATCAAGGCCAGGACTAGGGAATTATTAGAAAATAGATCCTCATAGCCTGGCCTGGTAATCGAACTATGCTTGACAAAGCGAGGAGCATACCCACCAGGCCACCAACCCTCAAGGTTATAGCTAGTTGATATGACAGAATATGATCAGTTATGAGTTTTGGACACTCCTATCCAAATGCTTCAGTGATTAAGAAATGCATTCTCTAGCTCTCCGTTAGCTTAACATCAGGGAATCTATCTCTAAATGACAACATAGCAATTAAACATGAAAATAATGCTAAAACCTGATTTTGGAGGGGTTTTTTAGCTTGATTGCCATTAGAAACTTTATGTTAAGAAAATGAAAAAGAAGAAGAAGAAGAAGAAGAAGATTACTGAGACCAGATTAACCCAGCTTCAAACCAAATGTAATCCCTAAATGGTTCAACAACAGACAAGCAACCAACAAACTGTTCAACACGATCTGATACTATATAGCATTTTACTAAAACAGAAAGGTGCAATGATGTGTCGGTATCCAACTCTAACCACTAATAATTTGTTTACAACAAACATATCAAATGTGCCATTAAGTTCCCTGCTCTTGACTAGACCAGCTCAAAATTACAGCTAGAAGTTTATAGTGTGAATTAAAATCATTAATTTTCAAGTATCATGTCCACTTACTGCATTCATTGCTGAAACAGGGAGCCACCCTCCATGCTGTTGCTGCGCAAGATCTAACAGAGGAATAACTGCTGATTGCTTGTAGTTGGATGGATAATGAGATACTATTTCTTTAACCTGACATCAGAGGTTAAGAACAATGAAATGTTAACATCTAAACATTAAAAGAAAATCTGCTAAGAGATACTATCAATGTTTTGGTTAAGGAAGTTCTCTATTGAGAATTCAAGATCTGCAGGAGACAAACTATTTAATCGAGATTCCAGGATTATAAGAGCCAGCATATGTACTTCGCTTGACTGCCCCTGGTACCACAGTACAGGAATAAAAGGCCAATGCCTCACCCATTGACACTAATAGTGCAACCCTCACGTCTAGTAGCCACTTTATGCTGGGTTCATACTGCTGCTTCAAGGAAACAAAGTTGCATCCTTATAAATAGCTAAGTTTTTGGTGAATTGGCAAGTGTTTTTTTTCCCAGCATAAGTGAAGAAAGTAAATATTTGCCTTTGTTGTATACAGAATTCTAGGTATAAGCTGTTGATGTTATGTTTTCTATTCTTCCTTGTAACAAGGATGACATCATTATCAGCATGGTCACAAAATTGCCTCCATTAAATGCAAAGAATCCACTATCATCCAGTAATGCAGAGTTTTAGCAATAAAAAAAGGTAGTTGCATCAGCATGCCAAAGAGGAAAGAACACAACTTCTTCAGAGATCACATCTTTTCATTTTCTTGTCACTGTAGAACCGCATCCCATAGATTATAGAAAAATGTGAATTTGCGGGTTGTTTCCTAGTAATAAAAATCCATTAAGGAGATTAGCCTATTCCCAAAGAGGAAAAGAAGATATAGAGAAGGTAGCCAGCAAGTCCCACAAAATGATATGCTGCATCGCCAATTGCATACCGACAACTTATCATGTCTGCTAAAGTCTCCTGTAACCAACCAATGTCATGCACAATGCAATTAATTCCAAGCCTGCATTTATAAGTTATTACTCCCATTTCAATGACCAGACTTGTAGCATCTTTATAATGGTGGATTTGGCAACTTTAAGAATTTATTACCTTCGTGACCTGGCTCTAGTTTTAACAAGGTTATTCATCTCACCACTCGCGATAGTTTCTAAATAACCCAGGCCAGAGCTTATAATACACTAAATTCAGAATTGTCTCGCTGATTACTGCTAATAGTTTAAGAGCATAAAGGATCTCGATTTACAGGAGATAAATGTAAAATGAATGAAATTTCATTTAATTAACACACATTTACACAGACCAGCGGAAAAATAAGAGCAAATCAAAGATTCATATTATTAGAAATTTCACATTACCTTTTCTTTATTCGCGGCCGAAAACTCCCAAGGAAGGTCCGGATTGTTATCTGCAGTATCAATGTGCTGCACCAAACCCCAATTTCGTCAAGCACACCAGTAATTTAAAAACTTATATATACTTTAAGAATCAAAAGCAAAGAAAATCAATGATTTCGTAGCAGCGAGGACTGGAACTTACGTAGTTCAAGGCAGTGGAGAAGGATCTAGCTGCCTGTAGAAATGAGAGAAACGGAAAGAAATGAGATCAAAAGAGGCGAGTGGTTGGATGCGGGGAGAACGAGAGAGAGAAAATCGAAGGAAAAAACCTGAGGAGTTAAGCGGAGAGATTGACGGATGTCGAGGAGACGCCTGGCTACGATACGAGCTAGCATTTTCGGAGGACGCTGAGCTCAGTGGAGTGTGGAGACGATTGGGTTGGGGGTGGGGGGAGTATTTACCAGAAAACGGAGAGAATAGATGAGCGGAGCCAGGATGGTGCGTGTACAAGACAATCAGCGTGTAGTAGGCGAGTTCGTTTGGCCCTTAACCGACCCTGCTCTTCTAAAGTCTGGATGCACGATCATTACTGGAAACGGTTGTTTAATGGCCCGGCCCATGAAACATGGGAGGAAATAAACTTGAGAGTGTGTGCATGGTGCCATAAAACTATTTTTTTTACATTTCTTAATTTTTTTTTCAGTTTTTTAATGAAAAAAATGAAAATTTTGATTATTTATTGAGAATGAGAATGAAAATGAATTTTTCACTAATAAAACATATCACAACTATTCCTCGTAAAAAAATAAAATTATAATAGTCGTCTTGATTTTTATATTTATGATAATATAATTATAAAATATTGATATTATTTCATTAAAAATAAAAATGATCATGAAAAGGTTATAGTTTTAACTCAAGAAAAAATATATTTATATTATATTCACGATAAAAATTAAATTTATAATACTAGCTGAATATATATATAAAACAATAGCTTTAGTCGTTTACCTTGCTATAAAGTATTTAAATATAAAAGAAAAAATATATATTATTCATGTGTTTCATTTATTTATAAAATAGTGGGAAATTATTTATAAAGGCATGTGAAAAACCTCTTATTTCTCCATCTTTAGTTTGAGAGGCAGAAGTTAAGTAGGTCGATGAAAATATAAAAAATACAATAAAAACATAGAAAGTTTAATGAGAGAATAAAGTTGCAGATATGAACCCTTAATTTGCAGTTTTTATTTTCTGAAAAATAAAACACATAGCAATTGTCTTCTTAAAAAAAGTTTACAATGCCCTTAAAAACATGTCAAAAAAACCCCACCTCTAAAGAATTATAAATTAAAAAAACATAGAGAAAATAAACAAGAGATCCAAATTAAAACATATAATTTGAAAAACCTCGAAAAAATTAATAAAACAGCTAAGACATGAGCATCGATACTCAAAACACGATTATAAAAGATTTGATAGTTCATTTAGTGATACAGTAACTACCTCGAGGATAAATGCTTGTGAAATCATGTATACGAATCTAAATATAATCAAACAGTTAGATATCATGTCATTACAGTTTCAAATAGGCAACCATCTCTCACCATCACAAACCTTTTTTTTATTTTTAAATATGTCTTCTCATCTAATAATATTAGATCCTCCCCAAATGATTAAAATCGCAAGTGTCTACAAGCTCAATTAAATTAGAGGAAGTGACCGAATTATAATGATAAAAAAAAGTCTCAATTGATATCTATTATGCCCATGAAAAAAGAAAAATTTCAATGTTAAACGAGTTTGGCTTGGTGATAAGAGTATATTCTATATGTGTTTTTGCCCCCTTGTTATAGATGTTAGATATGAGCTTGTATAGTTTTTTTGTTGGAGGTTGATTTTAGTTTTTCAAGTTTTTTTTGGTTGTTTAAGGCCTTATATAGCTTTTTTTTTTTTTGTAAGTGTATAGGTTGTTATTTAGGTCAAAATATAGTTGAAATTTGATTTTTTTTGGGTGTGAAACACCCTTATCCTGACTTTACAACAACATTTAGTCGCTGGAATATCAGTAAAGTCACCTATTTATTTTTTTAATTTTGAATTCAGGAGCGGACAACAAATCACATATCCTATAATATATAAATAAATTAAACAGCACATGTCCTAGACGAGCCTTTTGTTTTGGAGGCTCAGGCTCCCTTCCCCTTTTTTTTTTTTCAATTAGACATTTTAAATTTTACTTATTTGTTTTTTATTAATATTATCTTTTAATATTTTATTAATTTTTAATTGGTTATTTGTTTTGATTTGATAGTTAGTTGGTTATCAATTTATCTAATTAAATACACGCATAAATTTTTTAATTTAGAATTTAGATTTTTCTATGTAAAAAACGTATAAAAGTTTTCATTTTTTTTTTTTTTGTTGAATAAAAACTTTGTCCACCGCGCGCTCTAGTGAAATGCTAAAAGCAAAAAAATGGTCCGCGATAGAAAAGGAAAAAACCTCACAGACATGGATCCACGAGAAAGCCCAACGCCAATACAAAAACTAACACCAGCCCACCCCATTCCTTTTTATTTTTGTTTCTCAACAGAAGGGACAGCCAGAATCCAAAAGTGAAAAGAGGAGCCAAAAACCCTTGAAATAATATTTTTGTTGCAAAACACAACCTTTTAAAAGGCTTCCCATTTGCACAATCAGGCACTTTCAAAACCCCACCCACCGCTTCAATGCCACCCTTCACCATAAGTACTGTTAAGACCTAAGAGTTTCATCAATGGCTTTAGTGCGAACACTAGCACTATCACCAGCAACTAACCTCTTTTTTTCAATTTCGAAACCCCCCCTCACAAACACCAAAACTCCTGCTTTGTCCCTGAACCCTCTCTCCTCCTCCTCTAAGAGGTTCCACTTCCAACGCAGCTTGAAATGCTGCGCTGATTTTAGAGATAACCAGTACAGTCAAGCGGTCACGCATGCTAAACCGGCTGAGATTCAATGGAACAAGGAGCTCTGTAACTCGGTGCACCTCATCGGGATCGTTGGGGCTCCTGTAGAAATCAAGCACCTCCCCTCCGGCAAGGTAGTCGCTTGGACACGACTTGCTGTCAAGAAATCTGCAAATGATACCTCCTGGTAAGGAAATGCTCATGTATAAAACATAAATAAAGTTGGGTGTCTTGAAATTTAACATTTTCAATTTTGTAGTTTTATTATTTATCGCTGCGATTGCGTAGCCTAGTACTCTTTCATGCCAACAAAACAAAAAAATTATCTTAGGTTTCTGTCACACATCTGTTTCCTGTTTTCCTGTGATTTTAGTAGTTTTGCAGTTCGCTTCACGCTGTTCTAAATGCTTCACAAAATTCAGATAAAGTGCCTCAGAAACATTTTATGAGAACGACAATGCTTGTTTCGCAGGGTCAATTTGACATTCTGGGATGATTTGGCGCAAGTTTCTTCTCAGCATGTAGAGAAAGGCCACCAAATATATGTGTCTGGTCGATTGATCACAGATTCAGTTGAAAATGATGAAGGGAAGCTGCAGACCTACTACAAGGTTCTGTGACGGTCATATCTGTTTTTGTGCTAGTTTTTTTTTTTTTTGTTCAAATGGATTTTTATCTCTTCGGACCTCTAGCAGGTAGTTGTCCAGCAGCTGAATTTTATTGAAAGAAGCTCTTCAAGAGGATTACATGACTCCGACTTTAATAGCACGGCAGCTGGTAAATCACATCTCTTACGAAGCAAGATTTTGAATGTAAATTTATGGTGTGGATGGTAATGCTATTTGCTATATAATTGCCTGCAGGTAGTAAGTTTGGTAACAACACTGCAAATGACATGGGTTCCATGGAAGAACGGTGGCAAGCTTTTTTTGCTAATCCTTTGGAGTGGTGGGATAACAGGAAAGATAAGGTAATCGTCTCGGTTTATGAACCGGAAAATGCATGCATACATGTGCTTCTTGCCAATTTATTTTTAGAAAGTTCTCGAGTGCTCATTTGATGCAATGACCATTTTGTGCCTGCATGTGCTGGAAAAAAAATTCCCTCAAGCATTAGGATCTTGCTTTGTTAATCCATGTTTAGTTGATGTTATATTTCATAATCATTTATGCAAATGGATCGAGAGGCCTGAAGTACTCTGCCCCTTGTTAATAGTGAATGAGGACTTGAAATTGATTGTTTGCTGTTATATATTCCTATATGATTAACATTATTTCTTTGATTTGCAGAGGAACCCAAAGTATCCTGATTTCAAGCACAAAGACACTGGCGAAGCTTTGTGGGTTGAAGGCAGGTACAATCCTCCTTGGGTGAAGTCCCAATTAGCTATATTGGACGAACGGATGGGATCTCTTCAAGACCAGGACTCTAGGCTGCACGAAAGTTCAATGTCTGGTGATGATTTCATTTCCTTGTCCTAGCTAAGTGATTCCCTCTTTATTTGATGTGATTTTTGGAAGAGCTGAAATAGGTTTTTTTTGTATATTATGTAATGTAGAATCTATGTTGTCTAAAAGTTGCAAGTTTCGCAGTGGCTTTTGAACCATTTAGAACATGAATCAACGTTCTTGTCATTATAAAATATTCTTTGTTTTGGTCTTGAGAAATATGTCCAACATGGAAAAGTAATTCCCTGGGGATTTATCCAGGAGCACCATAGCTTTTTCTAAGTAAGATGAGATTATTTAGTGTTTGTGCTAGAATGCTCTGTTGAACCTCAATCCATCCAACTCGGCTTCAACTTGATCTATTACCACCAAGGGCTAAGTGTAGGAGTATGATGTAGAGCTATGATATTTCTGTGTTATATTCTCTATGTAAACAGTCCAAGGAATTTGAAGTGAAGTTAACCATAACACCAATAACAATAATCGTAAGATTCATTTCCTGCCATTTTGTATTTCAATACTGCAGTCCCAAAGTGTTGTTTGTTCTCCAAGCCTCCAGGTAGTCATTTCACAACCGCTTAAATCTCCAAGCTGTCTAGCTGTGTTTGACTATATGTATGTACAGAAGTGCTTAGCATCTTGTATTGTTTAAGTTAGTTTTTTTTTCTAGTAAGGATCGATATCCGTGGAGGACCAGGCTTGACTGCTTTGAGTGGGTTTTACCAAATCAAACCCCGTTTATGATAAGATTCTGTATCCATGTTGCTTCCTCTATTTTCTTTATGGATAGTTCACATTCTGTCATGCAAGGTGGTGCTTCTAATTAGAACATACACAAGAAATTTTTCGTTAATTTATGGCTTATTTGGTATTTATTGCAGCTAGTTCTTAGAATCATTCCTGATGTATAGATGCCTTTGTTTTTCTAATTGCAATGCTCTTTCATCATATGTGAAGTATGATAGACGTAGCAAGTCTTCAAGAATACAGAAATACTGGAGCTGGCAGCAACTCTGTGGTCTCTTCCTAAGCCATCATTTAGAATGGGAGTGCATCAGAGAATTTTATACTCCTATCAACAATCTCTCTAGTCATGGTTGATGACGAGTTAGAAATACTGAAATGTGTTTCTCACATCATCTAGTTCGATTTTGTTACCCACCAAAAATGGAAGCTTGCCAAGCTATAAACATGCGCACCCCCCCCCCCCTATTTTTTTTTTTCTGGTCTGACAAACATGAAATTTCAATCTGAATGTTAGTAATGCATGCTTATATTATTGGGTAATGCCCGTCGAAGCAACCTGGCTTGGACGGAATTCTTTCTCCGGCAATAGGAGGAAAAGTTTTCTGCAATTAATTATTCTGTACATTCATGGAAACCCGGTTTCAGTTGTTTTCTGTATGAATGAAGTGGGATGCAAACTTCTTTATAAATGATCATCTCGGATATTAGTGCTTGAATGGGTGTTTTTGCTTGGACTTAACCCCCATTCTCCCGAATATGCTGGAAACAATATTTGATAGACGAAATCATACAGATCATAGAGTGCAGAACGTCACTTTCACAATTTTATTCTTCATATTTTCTCAAGGTTATACATAATCAAGGCTAGTGTAAGATAGAACCCTACCTCCTGTGGATATGAAGAGGGTATGAATCCTTGTTGGAATTGCTCTCGTCTGAACTTCATTAGTGAAAAAGGACTCAAGTATCTTGGTAATCAACCCATTTTTTTGAAGTGATCGAGCTAGATTTCGAAAATTTTATGCCTCATGTGTGATGATATATACTAGGTTTCACTTGAACTTTTTAAGAATAAAAAAAAGGCCTGGATTACAACACAAATATATTTATTTCTGTTACTAGCACTGAATATTGAAGACTCGCTCGTTTATAATTCAGAAAAAAAAAGGTGTGGTCTTTCTGTGTATAGTTTAATTGATACATATCCAGATCTTGGAAACCAAAACCAAGGAGGGAGAACCGAAGCCAAAAAAAGAAGATCTGATCAACTTGTTTCTGTTCCTAAGAGACCTAATCTCTTGGAGAATCCAAGCCAAATCACTCTTCCCCTAAATCACCACATCTCCTTTTGCTGTCAGGTTTCAAGTTTTGTGTTTTGTTTTATCAACAGCCCAATCCTCTAGCTTCTGATCCTTTCATAATTCTCAGCCTCTTGCAGGAGGAGATAAACATGCTGCAGCAAGAATAAGACATTTGTAAGTTTAGGGAAACAAATACGAAGCACTTCATATTCACGTAAAAGGAAAACTATGGAAGAGGGAGCTTACTCCCATGGAACGTCTCCAACTAGCATCCAGTCTCCATCTTTATCTTCGTAAGTAGGAGCAAATTCAGATCCATTGTACCCTTCATTCTCTGAGTATTCACCTGAAAAATTGCACGGACTCCCATTAGAATCAATACAGCAACAATACTAATAAAAATTAGAAAAAAAATAAAGAGTGATGCATTATCAGTACTGTTTTCATATTTGTGAGGGAGGGAATTGCATATAATCATACCAATGGTAAGCTTGAACATATTCTCCAAGGCTTTGAGGAGCTCTGGGTAGCTCTTGTACACCTTAAGATCAATCTTCCTGAGATAAGGAGCTCCATCCACGCTCACTTTTACGTACATGCCAGCACCAGTATCAACTTGATCATTTTTCTTTGGTTGCAAGCAATTTTTCCTATAAGATCGGATTGGTGGCCATCCCACTACTTGTGCCCTGCCATCATTAGCCAACATAAACCATGTTAATGCATGCCGGATAGATTAACACAAAACATCATAGTTGCTTATCAATGTTCTGTTAGAGGTGAAAAAACTTACTTGGCAGGAGGGGCACTGTCTCTTTCACCATTTTCGACATTGGAGGACACACTAGAACTGCCCTTGGACCAGGACTCCTCTGATATTTCTGGCGAGGCTCTCTTAATACTCCTAACACTAGGAGTAGTTGATGGTTTCTCCGGCTCATCACTTCCAGGCAACCCTAACCTCAGTTCTGTTGCCTTTAGATTTAGATCGCTTTCGTATGCCATTGACCTCTCCATCGCTTATCACAACAAATATTCTTGAACACTAACTTGATGCAAACCAGATAATCTCTATTTCTCTGTGTTTTTCCCTTCTCGACAATTTCTGCTTAGGGGGGATTCTTGAATATTCCAATCAATCAAAGTTGAAAGAACTAATTAATTCTTGAAATGAAATGAAACGGTTGTCGTGTTGATGAGAAAGATGGGATGTACGAATAGTTTTATAGGGGTGATTAACAAGGGACAATATCCAGGTGACTCTTTCTCTTCGTGCATGAACTTCATCGATCAGAAATGATAACCCCACAAGCCTGAGCCACACGCTCTACCTTCTAAGCCAATCATATACTTCCAAGTAGGGTTTTCCAGGTGGGGCTCACAGAACACGCTTCAGCTATGCGCGTGGAGCTGAATCATTTAAGTGAAAGTCAGCAACAGATATGGCTGCTTGTCAAATGAGAAGCACAATGGAGTTTGATGTTCCTCGCGAGGGGGACAAAGAAGAGACAAGCACAGCCGATGGTAGGGGTGATCATTTCCGGTTCGGTTCGGTTTTTCTTAAAAAAAAGCAACCAAACCGAAAAAAAAAAAGAAAAAAAAAAACACCCGAAACCGAACCGGACCCGGCCCAAACCGGCCGGTTCCGGTTCGGTTCCGGTCCGGTTTTTTAGCCAAAAAACCGGAAAAACCTATATGCATTTTTTGGGCTTTTTTTGGACCTTTAATGGGCTTTTTAATGGGCTTCTAACAGATTTCTGGTGGGCTTCCAATTAAATTTGCTATTATCTCATTTTCTTTGAAGATTCCAAATATATTTAATTTTTTTACCCTTAAATATTCAATTGTATTAAATTATTATTATCAATCTTATGTTTATTAATTTTTTTGGCCATTAAATATTCATTTATATGAAATTATTAGTGTCAATCTTGTGTTCAATATATTTTTAACTTATTAATATTTTTCTACTTCCGAAAAGTTTAAATAAATAACACACACTCACAATCACACACCAATAAGTTAAAATCCAAATTACAAAATACAAACCATTGCTTCAAAGGGCTTAAAAAAAAAAACAACAAATAACATTATCATAAAAACACTCCAAGCCACAAAAAATAAATCTTCATGTGCACATCATCTCAATAAAAAAGCACTTCAAGAGCATTGCACTTTGATTCCTGAAATTCATAATCTAGAATTATAACATGATAAATTTAAATCAGAAGATATAAAAATTAAAAAACATATATATTTATACCATACGTTTTCAATACATGCATCACAAATTCACAATTTGTGAACTAATTATCATCCGTTGCTAAATGCAACTTTCCACCAGATTCTATAAAATAAAATATTAAACATGTTAGAATAAAAATGTGTTAATTAATAAATAATAAAATATATAAATGACGCTGAGTAAACCTTTCCGCTGCACTTTCAGTCTTTTTGTTGTATGCTTCGCCCAAAAAGACAGGTCGAATTGAAAATATCTATTATAAAATTTCACCAGAAAATAAAAATCAACCTATCAGAGTCAATGAATTTGTTAAATAAAAATTTCATCAGAGTCAATAAAAATCATCACACCATTCAAGTACCAAAAATATAAAGTTATCTCCACACAGCACAACCATCCCTTCCTTTTATATAAATCCATGTATCACAGCTCTTCTTAATTAAATGTTATCCTCACATATTTGCTTCCAAAGAGGTCAGTGCACATATCTTCTCAAATAATACAAACTATCAAACAAAATTTGATTTCGGGACTTGCCTATGAAACTCAAAACACTAATTCGATTTCCTAAATTTGCTAAGAATTTTAAAATCCACTTCAATTCCCTTGAATCTTTACTAACTTTATTCATGCAGAACACAATTGCATCTCAGAAAATTATGCTGCAATTGTTAGAAAATTATGCTGCAATCAAGTGGAAATGCTTGCACCATTCCAACTTAAAGTATAAGTACAACATAATCATTCACTGGCCAACATAAAGATTGACCAACCATATCAATCATAAATTAAATGGCACAAAACAATTATAAAGTATTGTTATGTAGTTCTAATTTCAGTATGACATAAGAAGCAATCTCCTTCGTTAAGAACCTAATGAAGTTCCAGGTTCATCCATATAGACATTAAAAGATGGAATATATAAATCAAACAGGGAAAAAGGTTAAATGAGCTGGTTGGCCAAGAAAAGAATATTCAACATTCTTGTAACAACAAGAAATGAGGACAGGTAAGGATGTCTGCAGCACAGAACATGACATTAATAAACATGAAGAGAGAAAAGCTAGAGTTTGATCAGCTACAAACATCCAAAATTATCTAGAACTAGGTTCAGAAACTAGAATGCAAGCCAAGCTTAGTTCACCTTGTTGACAAATATACCCTCTGATTTCAGCGACGAGCTCCAAAACACCATGCCAGGTTCCTTGAATAGAAGCTAAATCCAACAAGAAAGCAGCCTCGTCCAATGCATTCTGCAGACCAAATCAATATGAGCATCAAAACCAGCCCACATGTATTCGATGAGAGTTTCTAATCAAAATTTGGTTCTTGCTTACCGGCTAAAGTGGTACCTGTGCTGCTGCCTTTCCCTTCTTCAAATCCTCTTGCCTACCCTCTTCACTCCCCTTTTCCTTAATGTATTCAATTTGTTCATCCTCCCATTGTGCACTGCCTGCCGCTTCCTGATCAGGATTAACCGAAATCAAGAAAAGGGGAAAATAAGAAGGAAAAGTTAGATCTAAAAGACAACGAGTTCAGATTAAAGAAGGGTCAATACCTGTTATGCACAGCCTAAAGTCCACCATGGTGATTTTAAAGCAACCCTTGCAGCATCTTCCGATGTACGTCCAGCCCTAAAAAGAAAGTAATCAAAAGGATTGATTGAGAAATAACGATGCAAGGCTGGAAATATGTGGAAGCATTCTGGAAAGACTTGTACAAACCTCTGCAAAATCTCTGCCGTAAAAAAACACCTTGCTAAAATCAGCATGAGAGTTTAGCCACTCCTCGGGCCCGTCTCCATTAACATGAGATGCAACCCATTTGAGGGCTGTCCATGAATCATCGTATGCTGCAGGAAGAGGATGCTCAGGTGCTCTTCGGTAGTCTACGGAGACTCCTATGACCTTAGCCTCGGCTACTAGGGTATTAAGGTAGTTATGGCAACCGGGGACGAGAGGACAGGCGAGGGGGCGAGGGGGGACAGGGGACTGTGAGTAGTGAGTGAGAGGCTGGGAGGCGAGAGCTCAGAGGATTGAAAATTGAAAGTTTACTGTTTAGGTTAGGTTTAGCGACTTAGCGAGTTAGCGGAGAGAAGAGAGGGGCGCGGCGTGCAACATATTTTTCTATTTATATGAGGGGTTACGGAGCGGACATTTTTTCTTAACCGGTCCGGTTCGGTCCGGTTAACTCGGTTTTTGCACTGCAGAACCGAAAACCGAACCGAACCGGGGTTTTTTCTATATAATCTATTCGGTTCACTCGGTTTTATTATTCGGTTCGGTTTTTTCGGTTAATTTTTTGTCGGTTTTATCGGTTTACTCGGTTTTTCGATTTTTTTGATCACCCCTAGCCGATGGTATTGAAGACACTGGACCAGGACTGAACGGCTGAGATTTGGTTATTGGAGGGGCAAATCAAGGAACGTTGGATCTTGAGGGCTTGATGGGAACATCCCCATGTGAACTGAGGGTCCCACGTGAATGTGGGACCTCTAATTTTTTCGAACTTGATTTGGTCTTGTGGACGGTGCATGACATGTGGCACGGTCAGCTCTTGCCTTGCTGAGTCCTACATTATTTTTTTTCCTTTTTTTTTTAAACATTGTCTACCTTTAATCAACTTACTTCACCATGAATAAATCTGTTTACTGTTAGTTGACTATCAATCAATAAGAAAATCAAATGACCTACAAGAGGAATTCGAGTCAAAAAGTGCAAAGAACTGTGCATTTGCAGAATTTTCTACGAGTTAAACCTTGATCTAAAATTGTAGCATGCACGCCTCCATTGACAATATTTGACAAATTCACAAGAGGATTTGTCAGATGGTAACATGACTTTGGAATGAATCATCCTCATGCGTGAATCTGTGTATCATTATTCAACGCTTAGGGTTCATGTTCCAACTTGAAATTATATCATTTCTTTCTTCAGAATTCTGGCCTTAATTCAATGCACAGAAATAAATGCCAATCTCTTGTTCTTTGTAAAGGCGTTGTTAAAATAGAATTTGGCTTCTACTTTCTACTCCAAGGCAATGTAGGTAAACGTAATCCAACATCAAGATGTGCCTACCACACATTTATTACAAGGAAAGATGCCACCTTTTAACTTTGAATCCATATATCTCCGAGCTAGCCACGCATGGAGTACACATAAATGCCTGCGTAAATGGAAGCCCCACGACCAAACTCTACTCAGGGCAAGATCTTTTTTTGGCTAAATCTTGTGGTGCATAATTCACGAGCCTAGCCAGCCAGCAGCCCCAGATGGTTCACAAAATCTTCTCAATTTTTGCAATTAATTGAACGATAGGAGTGTATACCAAATCCAACCTGCTGCTTCTCTGTATGATAAAAATGCGATAGTGCTATCTGATTGTTACTTTTGTAATTCTCATCCACAATTTTTTGTTTTGGCCATGATACTTAGAGCTTCACAGGTGTAAACACATACAGCCTCTGCTGTCTTGGCAGGTTTGAAATTAAGTATTCTGGTGGCAAGATATTCATATCCCTGCATAATGCTCCGACTGTACAGACTTCAATTTCTTCAACCAAATTATTAATGTTCCTTTCGATATAGTGGAGAGCTTCACTGATTATCATATCTTCGCTCTTATCATTAATTATCCTTTGCCCTCCATCTTTTCATGGGCAATGTTTTCGATATTGCTCCTTTCCCTAATCCAAAATGAACTTGTAATAAGGGAGAAAAAACCTCCCAGGAAAAGTTTTTTATCTGATATTTTCTTCTAGAGATGATGATATTTCTACCTAGATAGGTGGCGTTTTTCTAGTCCATATTTGCTTCAAATTAAACTTAATTAATCGGTGCCTTTTGCTTTAATCTCGAGCATTGCTTCCAATCTTGGGGGTAGCAGCCTGGGATATGAAGCAGCTAGCTTCATTCTGGCACTCAAGTAAAAAGTAGCTGGCAGTTCTGTGTGATGGGAAATCGGCCACCCTAATTCTTATTTGCCGGTGCCAATACATAGCCACACGCAACGAAAAACCACCTCAGAGAGGAGAGTAATCATGCAAGATAGATGAGAAGAAGACAAATTAAGGGGTCCCGGTAATGGAACCAACCAATCTTTGAAGAAAACGGCTGGCAATCCATTTGAAGCCCAATTATTCACTCGTTGAATGAGCCTTGCCTGCCAGTCACAAAAAGGGTCTACCACCTTTCTCATAACGAAGATTTGTATCATGTGATCTCATAAATTTGAATTACTTAAAAGTTTATATAATTATTAATTTTAGAATTTATAAAAATTAGTTAAGATATATATAAAAAAATTTAATATCTATATTAATAAAAAAAAAAATTAGATCATAGCATTTATTTAATTGCGATAAACACTTTGTTTTGTATATATATATATATAATAGCATTCCAAGTACGTAACTCTCTTCATTAGAGCCATTTATTTAACTATAGGACAATTACAACAAAGATAGTAAATATAATAGGAAATGATATATTTTTACCGACACTATATATAAATCTATTAATATTTTATAACGCATATATATATAAAAAGATAGCAAGTGTAAGAAGCGATTTTCAAACATATCTACAAAATAGCGTTCAGTATAATTCTCAAGAAAATATTATTAATAAAGTCAATTTTTCTGTAGGGGGTGGGATAAAATTAAACCATTCTAAATTATACAAAATTCATCTTACTAAAAATTAATCTCATTAATTACTTAAAGGGCTAATTAATCATCACTGTAGTTAGTAGTCGTTGGCTACAATAAATATATTTTATTAAAAATGAAACATAAGTCATGTTATATTTGTGACTCAATCATTGCTTGAGTAATTAACATTGTAGAAACAAATAAATCATACAAGATTTTGATACAAACTGACGTGGTAATGATATTTTTCAAGATTGATCAATCATTTGTTATTCTCCATATTCTAAATAATAATTTATTAATGGATACATTAATTTAATATAATTTATTTAACCGAGGATCGGTTTTTCTCTCCAAAATCCAAATAGCAAGGAGTTCCCTTGGCTCCCCAGCTTGCCGGTAGCTTTAAGGGCAATAAATGGGCAAGGAATACTAAGGATATCAGATCTCAAATCGATCAGGCACACGTGTGACGTATTAAATGGTGATTGTGAGATGTGGGCCTGAAGCCGCACGTGGTAGCAAATGCTTGGGGTTTGGACTATTGGGCCTACAAGAAACTAAGGCCCAAACACCAGAAAGGCAAGAGCCACCACCCGCCCCTTCTTGCCCGCTTGTTTCCCTTGTCTGGTCCGAATGCCTCGCACGCCCGCACACCATGTCGCTCGACATGTCCATATGACATGCCTCGTCGAGGGGGATATTACATGTTACATGTTACATGTCACAGATTCAGAGTAAAATGCGTGGCCTTTTTCCTGTAGCTCATCTCGCTAATTTCTGTGGACCGCTGTACCCTCCATCAGTGAACAGAAGCTCCTATGGGTGCCTTTCTTTTCTCCTGTTTAAGCCTAGCAAACCTTCTAGCCTCTGTCGTCTTCTTTATTTACCCTTCTTTCTTTATGGCGTGCTCTGAGGTTGCTGTACTGCCATTGTCTTTCCCCGTCTTTCCCTCTCTTACCTGCTCTTGCACTGCCCAAAACACTTTGACCACTGGCTTTTTTCTCTTTTCTGATAATTTAATTTCACAACAAATGCTCTCTTTCGTTTCATTGCTGTGCATATCCACTTCATTAATTCTTGAAAAACTATATAAAGAAAAAGCACTATTATATTGCAAATCTTAAAACACAGAGAGAGAGAGAGAGAGAGAGAGAGCTCCGATCGAGTTCAAATCATTGTGTGGCTGCAAATCTTTTAAAAAAATATATATTTATTAATCTTGTTGAATGATCATGACGAGTTAAGAACGTTTTAAATGGAAAGTTATCGAGTCATATATCCAAAATCTCTCGTTTTTTTCTCGGAAGGAAAGAGTTTATCCACTAGCGTTGTTGAACCACACGTGAGGCTGAGCTCGTTCCACTCTGGACCCCATTAAGGACAGCTAATAATTGTCCAACATTGAAGACGATAGAGGCCCAAACCTAACACTGACAGTTACCGTATAAGTGAGTGGTGTTTCGGCCTCTTTCGTATGAAATAGCCAGGGTCTGGTCCATATTGATATCAAACAGCGAGACACGATTTCCGGCATCACGAGGCCCAGTTAAGTCATGCTTAGTATCTATGTGACTAAATAAATCACCATTAAGTTTTTTTTCTGTAATCAAGGAACCAGTCTCCGTCGACGCAAAGCCTGTATTCGTGTATAGAACAAATGGTAGTGTTGGCCACAAAGTTTCTCCTCCCCCGTGAGCAATCCCAAAGGAATTTTCAGAAGATATGAATTATGATCGAATGTTTATAAGGTAGAATTAAGATGTAAATACTTGGAAGGCATGCATTTATATGTCCCTACAGCCCGAGAGAATTTGTTCTCGTTGAAGGCGAATTTATAAGAGGACGCGTTCATGCGTGTACTTACATAGCAAGTTAGGTTTGCTGTGCAGCAATTATCAATAAATATTAACTACTACTGTTGTAAAAGGTGTGGGGAAAGTCCTGTAGCTTTCCCCACGCCACATGCTTATTCTTTTTCTTCTTTTTTTTTTCTTGTTTTTTTTATTTGTTTTTTTTTCTTTTTTTCTTTTTTTTGGGCTTTACATGTTTTTTTATCTTTTTTTTGTTCTTTTTAATTTTTGTATTTTTTTTCAAAATTAATTTTGTTGATTTTTTTTTTAATATTGAACTGGTTAAAAGTTTAGTTATGTAGTTTTTTTCTTTAAAAAATTATGGATTATTACAATGTTTTTCTACATAACTTTTTTTTTTTATGAATTTTTTTCTTTTTGTTTTTAAAATGGTCTTTGTTGATTTTTCTTTGTAGTTTTTTTTTTTTAAAAACACTGTGAATTGTTACAATGTTTCCTTATATTGTTTTTTTTTTTTTGTTATAGTGTTTCTTTACATGTTTTTTTTTAAATTATCTTTTTCATTTTTTTTAAATATTGAGCTGGTTGAGAATTCACTTTCACTTTCTCTACATGTTTTTTTTTTTAAATTATTTTTTTCTTCTTTCTTTGTTTTTTTTTCAGAATTATTTTTGTTGATTTTAATTTTTTAATATGAAGCTGTTGAAAATTTAGTTTTATAATTTGTTTTAAAAAAATACTGTTAATTGCTATAATATTTGATATTACATGTGTGTGGCTGCATATCGATGAACATGAAAACTGCAAATTGGAGCTTGAAGCTTACTACTAGGTGATGCAAGGAGCTCGTTTTCACGTAAAAGGGCGATGGTGGGAACGTTTTGAAGATAATTTAGAAACACGGAAAAAAAATTATCAATAAGTAGATGGGATTTTCCAGTGTTTCCCACAAAGAGAAAAAGGAAACGCAAGCTACATTTTTAATTTATACATGAAGATTGCGAGAAATTCCTACATTCTTAATTAATATATACTTCAGATATTCTTGATTCATATATACGGCCCTTGCTCTTGTAGCCAAATGGCCCTGGCACCTGGAACCATGACCTCCCAAGAATTATTGTGTCAATGCATAAGGTTAATTTGGAATGTATGCAGCCTTCTAATTAAAATCTGGAATAAATCTCCCAAAGTTTAGATTCGGAATGCATCAAGTACTGAAGCGTGTCAATTAATGCAAAAGGGTGCAATTATTCAACTTGGTATTTAATTGTTTATAGGGTGATTAAGCTTAAAGAAACGCCACCATCACAATAACCTATGCTACTTTTAGCGGTATTAAGGGAAGGGCAGGCTAATATTTCATAGATGCTCACCAATAATGCTCTAATGGGATTAATTAGTTCCAGTAATTTGTACGTGCATATATGTAGCACAGTAGCAGGACTCACGCTTGATCTGGATCCGCTCTCGAAGTGGCGTTTAGTTTCTAAAGATGAATTTTTCGACCATAGGAGCTGGTTTAGAGCTCCAAGAGTAGTCCACCATGCATATTAGTATTATAACCAGTTAATATTTTCTTTTGGATTCTCTGCACATGATCATACCTATAGCCTTGAGACCATTTGAACCATACTTAATTTGGTCCCTTATGTAACCACAATTCACTGATTATAACCTAACAAGTTATCAAAAACTCTCTCTACTCAATAGTGTAAACTGTTAGGTAAGGTCTTAAAATATGATTTATATTATTCTCTAACACACCCTCTCAAGTGAAAGTCCTTTATGCTTGAAACTTGTATATGCTCATATTACATTGTGCTTAATTATTTTTTATCAAATAAATAGAGATGATGAGATTCGAAATTATAACTACTAGATCATCAAGGTTTTAATATTTTATTAAAAAATTATCTCAACTCAATAGCTTAAGCTATTAGATGAAGTAACAATATCTCTGATCAATAATCATTGAATCATTATTCAGTCTCCCTAGCTAGAGAAATACAAGAAGGAAAAAAAACTGATGAACATGCGGCAGCTAGCAGGGTTATAATTATTATGATCACAGACACAGACCGTTTGGTGATTGATGATGGCTGAAAATTGCGCCTTTCTCTATGATTTCCTGTAGGGAAACAAGTGTCAAGATATTACAGAAGTAATCTTACTACTGTATAGGAACCATACACAGATCTTCATCGATCGAAGATGTTGATCTTAAAGGCAGTTCGAAATAAAATAGGATCCACTGTCTGCTTTTCCTTTGAGGAACGTAGAGAATTGATTAGTTAATTGCAGAAAATCTATATAGTCGGTTGATAATACATAGGCATAAAAACATGATAGTATAATATAAATAAACAAATTAAAGAAGTGGTAAGTGGGATGCCCAGCAGCGGCGCACATGGGATAGGGTTTGACACTTGGTCGACACAAGCCCAAACAAGTTCACATGGCTCCCTCCAATGCATCTAAGCACATGCTTTTCTTTACATGTTCAGGTCCCACGTACCTTCTAATTCTCTCAACCAACCCGAGCTCCAACTCTCTCATTTTTTTATTTATTTTGTTTGTTCTTCCTGCTTTAATTGATTTTTTCTTTTCTTGTTCCTTGATCGAGACCATTTCTGTAGTAGCTAGAAATTACATTTACCAAATTCACTTTCCCATTCTCCTGGCGTAATGTGCTTGGCACGTTCTTGGCAATTACAAGTGCTATATATATCTTATTGTTGCTCGTCCATTTTCCGCCCTCTGCAAGTGATCGTCAACATGGCCTGCATGTGTGCATGAAACTTCAGACCACCATCGATCACACGGCCAGACAAGCACGCGGCCATCACACAAGTAATTAACTATGTGCCTGACTATGAACACGCAGTTGAAGGACTATTGCCTCTCCAATAATTGCACATCTTTCTGTTTTTGCACCTACATCCAAAATAGAAGGAAAAAAAAAAGAGTTCGGTACAAAGTAAATGAAAAAATATAAATATAAATATCATCTAGTGAGGCCACATTAGAATGCCCTTTGAATCTCTACACAAATGCATGCATGTAAAATTGAAATTGAGATTGTTAGTTTTCAACCAGTAAAATAAATTGGAAATCAACTAACAGTTTAGAAGTTTATCTTGAAGTATCAAATCCTTCCTATCCAATCAGATTCCCTTGAACAAATACCATAGTCAATGAAGGGTACTGTTAAATACTAGAAGAAGAAGAAGGTGCAAAATCTCGATCTATTCTGCTCATTGATCTGCCCAGAAACCAAGTATAATGATGGTTAGCAAGAGGATATTCAATCAGGTCATAATTTGAAAGAAATGACGTAAATATTGCCTTTGAGCGAGAAACATTCAAGTTCCCGCTACTCCTCTCACCTGGGTGAAGTCTCATTAAAATCGCCTGCTAGGAACATGGGCGCTTCAAAGGATGATTTTAAGAGAGTGAGCTCATTCCATAAGGTTTGACGTTCTGAAACCGAAGTAGATGCATAGACTCCCGCGCGCGATAACACAAGAGAGCTTGGTAGAGGCATGCACACCAAACATAGCAATCCACTGTCCCCTATATTTCTTTGGAATCAACTTTGAAATTATCGTCATTCCATATAGCTAAAACACCACCTGATTTCCCAACAACATCAAGAATTGGTCAAATGTTCTCCATAAATTATGTAGGGAATGATTATGTTGAGCAAACCTGGAATTTCCATGCTTAATATCTGATTCCATTGATTCTGAAGAAATTTCCTCTTGATTTTCCATTGTTTCTTGAATGTTGCAAGTTTGAGATTGGAGTTTTACTCTCTTTTTTTAACTCCTAAGTACCACGTGGTGACTTTTACGGTTCATTAGTGTCTCTGTTGTGTCATAATTAAATACAAGGTAATTTAAATTGTGTAAATTTTAAGATTAAATTTTTTTTATTTAAAAATGATATATTAAAATAATATAAATTATATTTTATAATCTTCTCTCACAGTTTAAGCTTTTAAATTTTTTTTTATCATCAAGAAATGCAATGAAAATGTTATTTTCCTACAAATAGAAGATTAAATTTAAGCACCACGAAATGGTTCCGGGTGGCTCATTCATTTTACATTTGCGGAGATCCATCGCTTCTCCTGTAGACAAGCACGGAAGGGCAGTAGAAAGAGGTATAAAAATAGGTGGTCCAATGCCTAGTCGAAATGGCAAATAGCTGCCAACCAGCGCCACGGACAATTATCGGAAGCTAAAACATCACCATGTCGTCACCTGGCCCAGCAAACGTTTAAAAAACCAGTTCAGACAAACTCTCCACATGTCGAACTCCCATTAACCATAACTCAAACAAATGCCTGCCCCAATCCGTGCATTAATACCTATGAAACTCTTCCCCAAAGTCCCATATATATTATTACAACCTTCTTGCATAAAAAGTTTACCCTTCACTTAATTTCCCATACCTTCCAAGAAACAAACCCAAGCTCTCACACAACTACATGCCAATTATAAGCATAGAGAAAGAATAAAGAAAGTAGGTTTTAGAGAGAGAGAGAGAGAGAGAGGTAGAGAGAGGGAGTGATCAGTTTCTCAGAGGAAATTATTGAGGTAAAACGTAATCTCATCATGGAAGTAGAGAAGGGAACAAAGATGCGGTTTGAGGAGACAGAGCTAAGGCTAGGGTTACCAGGGAATGGTGGAGGGGGTACTGAAGGAGGAGAGTTCGCAAGGAAGAGAGGATTCTCTGAGACTGTGGACTTGAAGCTCAATCTTTCTTCCAAGGAGGGGGCTATTGATCCAAATCATGAGAAGACTCGAAGGGAGAAGAACCTTCTGGCCACTGATCCAGCAAAACCTCCAGCTAAGTAAGTTGCATGTGTTTTTTTTTTTTTTGTTATTTTCTTTTGTGATCTAATCTATTTTTTTCTTCTAACCTTTCTGCTTTAATGTTAGTGCATAATTATAGCTAGTCCATGATTATGTTTGATAAAGAAAAACAAGTGTATGTATTTTTTGTGTTTTTTTAAAAATAATTTTCACTTCAAAATAAATTACAATAACTTGTTTTTGAATTATTTATTTAATTTTTATATTAATATATTAAAATTATTGAAAAACAATAAAAAATTTAATTTAATGTATTTTTAGGATAAACATAATTTTAAAACACACTCAAATACTATTTTGCAAACTCAAAGTAAAATAAACAATAAACCACGAAGTAACATGTAAATATATATATTTTTAATAAAAAATAAAAATATTAAAAATATATTAAAATATTTTTTTATTTTTAATATTAATACATTAAAATAATTTTAAAAACACTAAAAAAATTAATTTTAAATATTTCCGGATCAAACACAATTTTGAAAAACGCATGGTTGCAAATTCAATGACAAGTGGACACTAACCCACGGAGTACAATGTAAATATAAATAAATAAATAAATAAATATAAATATATATATATATATATATATAAGTATTGTGTAAACAGTGAAAATAAAGAAAAACTATATAAATAAATGAGTGAATAAATAAATAAAAGGTGCTCGGTGATTCTGAAAGATCCATAATGAAGACATATAATTCTAGACTTGTTGCAAGTGGAAAAGCTTAATTATTACTAACATTATTTCCTGTGTATTACGAGGTGCAGCTCAAGGAGAAGTGCTCGCAAAAATATTATATTATCATGAGTTCTTAAATTGCTTTTGCTAGATTGCTAAGGCAGTTCAAGTATATTTATCTGAAATATTTTTTAATTACGATAACATTTTTTTGGAATTACTGAACATATATACAGGAGAAAGAAAGAAAGAAAAAAGCAGCTGAACATATATACATGATAAGTAAAAAGAAAGTGTCTGTATCGCAAACTTTCCAAGGTACTGTGGCATGAATGGATGATTGATCGATGGGTAAATAAATTCTATTCTGAGAAGAAAAAACTTGTTGTTTTTTATTCTCTCTTTTTTATTCTTATCACGTAAATTACCAAGAAAAAAGCATTATGAGTGTTAGATTTTTCAAACTTTTAGAAATTTTCAACAAAAAAAAATACATCAATTTTACTGATATATATCCTCTTGTAATTTGTGATGGCAATAGAAGAAAACTATTAATTTGGATACTCCGGCCACTTTCATTTTTGGAAGAGAATTAACATAATTAGTTTTATTTTTAATATAATTAATGGTTAATTTTATTTTAACCCCGTGAAGTATACGAGTTTATTATATTTTTTAAAAAGTTTATTTATTATCAATTATCTTCTGAGTTGGTTATTTTTCATTTTACTTTATGTTAAAAAAAAGATCTTATTGATAAATACATAAAATATTCAGAGGGTAATTGATAGATAACAAACTTTGAGTAATTATTATATACTTTAAAAGGGCAAAATGAGATTAATCCTTAAATATGAATAGTTAAATAATTTGTTATTTTTCACATTTTTAAAATTAATCATGTTTATTCATCTTGGATTTGTTATGATAGTTTAATTTTAATCCAAAAGTAAGAGAAAACAAGCCACGTAGCTTGATCTCATGAATCGGAAAACAATGATAATAATAACTGTGCCGGAAATAAGAAAATCATTGTCAGTATCTATAGAACTCCATGAATTCACTTGCATGAGGAAAATACAATTAACACCCAGATCCTAGCATGAATCACACTCCAAGTTTTTCCCTAATTAACTCGTGTTTTGCACATAGATACCTTGTTCCAATATTGTTTAATTTTTGGTTTAATGACCAGCTTGCTGCATCGTTCTTCATTTTCCATAGCCTCGATAATCCTCTAAAGTCTAAACCCTTCTACTTATATCCTGTTGGTGATTTGAAGCGAAGGTATGCTTAACTCATCATGATATGTACATCCAAACAAAATTTTAGGGCACAGGTTGTGGGTTGGCCTCCAGTCAGATCTTTCCGAAAGAACATGTTAGCTGTCCAAAAAAGCAGCATCGATCAGGAGAGTGCTGACAAGGTTCCTGGGGGCAACGCAACCTTTGTGAAGGTTAGCATGGATGGCGCACCTTACCTCCGTAAAGTGGACTTGAAGATGTACAAGACCTACCACGAGCTCTCTGATGCCTTGGGCAAAATGTTCAGTTCCTTCACCATAGGTAACATCAAAATCTAACGTCTAGCAAATAGAAGCTGTGTCAATTCTTATATATGCATGCAATAATCTGTTGCATAAATCGCTTTGCATTGAAGGCAACTGTGGATCCCATGGAATGAAAGATTTCCTGAATGAAAGCAAGCTCATAGATCTTCTTAATGGCACCGACTATGTTCCAACTTATGAAGATAAGGACGGTGACTGGATGCTCGTCGGTGATGTCCCATGGGAGTAAGTTCTTCATTGATCCCTCGACAAAACCTTAGCGTTAAGAACTAAGAATTGTTTCTTAGAGAGTGTGCTATAAGTCAATTGCAGCAGTACTAAACCTCAGAAAAAACCATCCTGTTCTCATTAACTATATTTATTAGAGCTAACATTGTGTTTATCTTAATTCCAGCATGTTTGTTGAATCATGCAAGCGGCTGCGAATAATGAAAGGAACGGAGGCGACTGGACTTGGTAATGAGTATACAGCATAAAAATAACACCAAAATGATTCTTTTCGTTTACCTCCTAATACAAGTTTTGTTTTGCCTTTTCTCATTTCAGCACCGAGAGCCATGGAGAAATGCAAGAGCAGAAGCTTCAAGTAGTGAGCACCACAGCCTGCTCCTTCGATCTCGAGGGTCGCATGCAGGGACCAAAAAATTAAGATGGTAAAAGCGCGCTGGATGGATTGAGCAGGCTCTTCGTTGAGGGTGTTTCTGCATTAATATTAATTGTACGTGGTTTGTTAGATAATGTTAATTTTGTGAGATGCTACTTGATCCTTAATATTTATCATGGACAAGAACGATAATAATTCTTAAATATGTTCCAAAAGACTCCGTCATGTGTATCTTGCTTGTTCAGTTGAATGGCGTGCTTAATTATTCATTATTATAGCTATGTATTTTATTTTTTTTGAAGTCAATATCGTGTGTTCAAATTCATTAATTAATTATTACAAAATTCATAAGTCATACAAACGTATAAATGTTATTTTTAGTGTTAGACGTAATTCTCAAGGGGCAGGAATAGGTGTGAGTGAAGGAAATGTTCCCATATGGAAGTTATTGTAGGAAGGGAACAAGAACATGTGCATGTTCATGGAGCATTTAATTATCCATGTCCATTTGTACAAGTTTCTTGATTTATTATTTTGGGCTTCCATACAGTATGAAAGCAATTTCCTCTTCCGAGCTAACTAACTAGCTAAAATATTTCATTTTATTCTAAAGTCCAACTCTTTTTCGGTAATGAATCTCTTTATAAACAGGCTGAGAAAATGGACAATAACTAGAGCACGTATATTTTTTAGTAGAAATTGAGAGGCTGAGGTTCGACACTCTTTCCGAGAGGCTAACGCTGCACTGGTCGGCGAACTTCGATTTATCTCGCAACCCACTTAACAGGGAAGAATAATGGATTGTTAATAGCCCTCTTTTGGATTTATATACTATTTCATATTAATTATAATCTAACAAGTCTTTATACCTCATTTAATTTCATTTAGCTCGAGCATTTAAACCTCGATTTGCCAAAAAAAAAAAAGCTAGCTATAGCCAGTAACATAGTTGAGTACCCTACGGGCTTTGATGAGAATCAAAGAGGATTGGTGGAAGTAGAGGAAACAAGTGGATCCCTTGAACATAAAAATTTATGAGAACATTTTAACCAGTCATGACTATGGTCCCAGCCCTATATTATATATATATGTATATATATATATATGTCGATTTCATCGATCATTGATTCGAATTTTGTGATCGACATCATACACGGCCGATGCTTTCTGGCACTTGTAATATGATATTAGTAGTGCTCTTATTTTAGGAACAATGATGATTCGGAAATCAATTCCTTGATCTCTCTCTTCCTCTCATATGTGGGATCTGACAATTTTTGCTGAAATCCACGCAGCTTCGTCGACAATGGCAATTTTAACAACTCTTAAAAGATAATTCTCGAACCAGTGCAGTAGCTTTGCACAAAGCGGAGAACATATCGCGAAATATCCGAATCCTTAAAGCTAGCTGCTCGTTCAATGGAGAGATGAAGGAGAACAGTATGTTTTGCTGTAGGAATAAGCGTCTAACGCATCCCGAAATATCGACCTAACATTAAATTTCTTTTAATAATATCAATGATCTGATCCTTTTTGTAGAGCCCAATAAGAAGATTGATCCGTCCGTACATCAATGAGAGATATAATTAGTTAGGAGACTAATTTGGGATTTGGATGCATTTCAGGACAATATTGCTTCATCAATCATCAACATCACCCATGTTAGTTTCATATTGCTCGAGAGATTTAGGGTAGGGACGTTTTCGTGAATTAATCTCCATGCACGAATATCTGTTTAGGTGGCAGTGAATTTGCAACCGAAGTTATGGAGATCACAAATGAGCGTTTTTTTATTAGTGCAAAGCTAATTTAAAATTGTATAGAGAACACATGGATGGAATAACAGCAGCAGCTTGCTCGGTATCGTTCTTGCTTTGAAAAAAATTCCTAACTTTTCAAAAATAAAATAGAAAAAAATGGGAAAATGATAAGATTTAATATGACTGGTCAAGCTTTTAATACAAATTTTAAGGGGAAAAATAGAAATCTGATTCATAGTAGTTTATTTTTTAAGGTTTAGGTATTAGATTATTATTCAAATTCTTGAGAGAGGTGATAAAGGAGTTTTTTTTAAAATAAAAAAATAACAGAGCACAAAATATCAAGAACTGAGTCTAGATTACATGGGCTTACGAGGACCTAGTCCATTCTAGTACCCATGGAGGTTGTATTAACTACGGGGTGTTGGTAATGAATTTTAACTTGCTTTTTTTTTTATTAAAATTTTAATTTTAATTTATTTTAGTGTTTTTGAATAGCTTTAATATATTATATTAAAAATAATTTTTAAAAAATATATATTATTTTGATATTATTTCTAGCCAATAAAAAAAAAACATTCTGAAAGCAACATTACAACGCTTTCAAACACTATTAATATCAATTAATATCAAAACAACAGCTTCTAATTCTAGACCACTAGTCAAATGATCGGAGGTTGGCAGTGGCAATCTCAACTGGATCCCTAGACCTCCGCTAGATTTGAAATCCCAGTTTTACGGTGAAAATCCACCCACGGTGTTGACAGGTCAGAGAGATGTCGAGTAGCATGTTAAAGGTGGACGACTTGTCTAAAAGAGCAGAGATCATGGGAGGTGGGAAGAACAACACGCTTAAGCACAAGGAGGCTGCTCACACGTTCGCCTTCAGGTTTCTACACGTACGCCTCGTTTTGCGAAGCGTTAGCATACTTGATAACACATACAAGTTTTTTCTTTTTACCATTTTTATTTTAGATGTCTTTCCCCCTTGAGAAAAGGTCAGCAAGGCATCGGCTAGAACAATACTCCACGAGAGCTCATTCATTAAAATGAGGCAGCAAACTATCAGAATACCAAGGATTTTGAGTTGTAAAGAAACAGGGTAATGTTCTGATTTTTTTGAAAATTAGAGTTACGAAAAAACTGGAACTTATTCAAATGCAATACTTCTCTATTTACAAAATTAAAAAACTAATTTCTTTTTTTTAATGAAGAAAATACATGAATGATACTATTTGTTTTATATATACGCATTTTGTAATAAGATAAGAAATTACATTTGTTCGTACTATAACAAAATTAATTTTCATTATAAATCTAGAAAAAAGATTTTTTTAATTGATGATACAGTTTTTTCATAATGATTTTTAATTTGAATGAAACAAGTATTAAGATGATTCCATTGTGCAAACCCTTTTAGGGTGCAAGATTGATTTAATTCCAAATTTCTGAAGATCATTAGAGCACAGAGGGACATTTTACAAGGCATCTCAAACAATCATGTCGACAGAAGCATCACCTACCATGACAGAATTTATTAATCATCTGTTCAAATAGCGAAAAAGGAAAGCATCTAGGACAACAGAAAGTAGAGCTTAGACAAGAACAATGGAAACATGATCTTTTATTAAATTAGGGAAAGGCTGAAAGAACTCTGGAGTCGTCATCGGTCTTTCCCGGTATTGAGTTTAATTTGAAACAATTGACTGATATCAAGGTAATGGAAATATACAAGGCAGATGGCCCTAACCATGATTCTGGACGACTGCAAACATTTTGCATGCACAGGGCACATGGCCAAATGAAATGGATAACAATAGAGAGATTACAGCATGCGTGAGGATTACACGATGTGTACAGTATGAAACATGTATGATGGGCATGTTGATCAGTCCACAAGCACCTTACATGGACGACTCCCAATTCTTCTCCGCTTCTTATCATCATCATATGGCTGTAAGGTAGAAGCAACATTAGCATACGAGCTTGCTAAACATTATTTTCTCAAGAACCAAAAGAAATTTACAGTTCATACAACCACTTTTTCCTATAATAGAATCTAAGAAAAGCATAATGTTGATGCATGGTTGCAGCATAATATGTAATGTTGATATACTACATAAAATGGTTTACAAGTTTTCTTGGACAGTTGAACGATATAGTTTGATGAAACAAGGTCGCCAACCTACCTGCTGACTCAGGAATAGCGGGACCCTAACCCTCTTTGAGCCATCAGCCAAACGTTTATGGGGGGATTGGTTTTCCATTGCATCAAGATTGTTGCTGACCTGCAGGCAGGCATGTTCAACAATTATGAGAGAGTACGAACACAATAGCTGAAACTTAAATGATTCAACTAAAGCCCTGAAAGTTGTACGAAAATCAAACTATGATGTGACTCTATACTAAAGGTTTAACAAAAACATTGCTTTTCAAAAAATACCAAACATTCTCAATAGGAAATTGCCAACCGACTCCAATTGTATTCTGTGCAAGACACTGACACATCAGAGCTTATCAAAAACATAGGAGGCTGTCAATGTTGATGGGTTCTACATATGACCAATGCAGTAAACTCAGCTCCGACAATAAAACTAACATCAATAATCAGACAAATGGCATCATAGGTATGCATAACTCATGAACTCTTTCCATGCCCGTGATGATACTGCAGGAATTATATCCAATTCCCAAAAGCTTTTTGTTATTATTAAAAGGATATTGAAAGTATTTTAGATGAAGTGGTAAAAGGGACTGCCAGTAATGTAGAATAGGACTTATTTGATAACCAACTGATTATTAACTATAATCAATTTATAGCTGGTTGCATGAGCTTTCTTGCTTGGTTTGCCAGATTGATTGCTATCAAACATCATAAACAGTTTGTACATAATCAATTATTTGGAGATTAAAAAACAACCAAGCCTTGTACAGTACAATAAGGAAAAAAAAAAGAAGAAATCTGAACTCGAATAGAGTTAAGTATTCACCTGACTCTGAATAGCCCCAGTCAGCAATCTGTGACATCCTGATGCATGCACACTTTCTAAACTGGGGCACTGCAGGAGCACTCTCTCTGGGGATGCAAGTATTAAAAAAAAGTTAACTACACGTACCTAACAGAAAAAATGCAGAATCAACACAAGCTTAAACAAATTATCAGCTGAAGGGCACAAAATTCCAGACCTGGATGCAAGTTTTTACAGGAGTTCAGATTCAAATCGTTGAGTTCTGGGCAGTTTAAGTATAGAGCCTGCATTTAAACTCACATTTTGAGAACTGCAGGAGATAGAAAATCAATGCAACCATGCACTATATTTCAGATACCAAAATCTTACATCTAAGCCAGAACAGCCCCATAGGCTGAGCTTTTTCAACCGGCTATGTTTAATGATAAGCTTCTGGTATATAAGGTGTAATTTATTTTTAAATGTCATCTGCAACTCAAAATCACCACGTTCATCGCAGGTTGGATTTTGAGAGCTCGGATCACAAATTGTCATTCCACAATCCATGAGTTCAAGAAGAGGCAATTGAGCTGTGGCAAATTGAATTCCACCTAAGGAGTGAAAAAAACAAGATAATTAATAAAAGCCTTTTGCAGGACCAAAGCATGTTGCAAATATAGATTCTAGGTTTCTTTTAGATGGAGAGATTTTAATGTAGATTACTTGAAGTGATGTTGGGACAGAGTGCAAGAAGAAGTCTCGAAAGTGTTCCAGGGAATACATTGCATATCATTCCAATGCCACTGTCACTGATACTAGACCTGAAAACAACTTGTAGTGTTAAAAATGCTATCTTGAAAATAAAATTATTTAAGGAATTCACCATTTTTAATAGGCATTTGTTCCAAAACATACCCACTCAGATCAAGCAATTCTAATTTTGAATAGCTTTGAGAAATGGCAGCAACAGATGCATCGGTAATTTCAGTTCCAAAAACAAGTGAAAGCATTCGCAACCCCCTAAAATCATGGAGCAACCAAACATTTATCACAAAAATGTTGTATTAGATATATGCAGGCATCCAATAAGTTGAGCTTCACATGTAAAGAGTAAAAAGGTAGAAAACTCTATGAAGTTCATAGTGTTAACAACTATTATGAGCATTACATGGTGTTAAGATACTCTGTTGTGGAAGAATATAAGCTGGTAATAGGATTGTTGGACAAACCTCAAGTTTGCAGCTGTGAGAGCAAGCACTGTGGCATGAGAAAGCCGAAATGATGCAACATGTATGTTTTGCAGCCGAGGACAACTCCTTCCCAAACCATCAACCATAGCAATAAGATCAGTACTCTCATTTTCTTGGCGAGAAAAATCTAGGGAAATCTCTTTCAAATTGGGACAGTTAAAGACCTACAAAGTAGAGCCACGGATAAGTAAAAATTGATGCATCTTAAATGCCAACATATTTTCTTCCAAACAGCATATGAGCATGAAACAACAGAAGACCACCCTCAAATGCCCTTATGTGGTCTAAACAACAAAGAGCTTCAAACTAGAAGACTGGTCGCACCAAGTGAGATGAAACAAATAAAAAAAAAAAATTACCATCTTAGATAGGCAATACAGATCTGAAAGCCAGAGTGTAGAAAGACTAGAGGAACAGAGGACGAATCCCCCCAGATTAGAACACCCTTCCATCTTAAGGCTTCTTAGGCAACGTTTATTAGCAACAAAACAACCCAGTTCATCACTGCATAGAAAAAACAGAAATTTGATCCAATTAGCAGTCATTTCTCAACAGTCTTTCATCACATAACATTTAATTGGGCGAGGAACAAGAAATTATACGATGCAGACCCTAGCCAGCAAATATGTATTTGAAAAACTAGGAAACAGAACAAAGATACTGATTATATTCCTAAACAATCAGAGAAGTCTACTGGGAACATATTGCAAGGCATAAAGCGTTGCAATCTGATTGTGCAAGGAAGACCTGAAAATGAAAAACAAAACCTTACAAGCCTATGATTGTCTAGGCATCACTTTAAATTCTGCAGGCAGTAGCTAAATGCTTAATCACAGTCTATGACTAGAAGACCATATAAAGTAGTATGTACAAAATTGGACCTACTATCCCATTCCAAGTAAAACTGTGATCAATATCACAAATCAGCCCCGAATCCATTAATCAATGCTTCATTTTTACATCATTGCCGCTGCCAGCAGGCAGTATTTCAACATGATTAGCATGAAATCATTTTCTGCCAGTTGTCGGTTGGCTCACTATGAATACCCATCACTAAATAAATAAATCAAAAAGCGAATCAAAAGAAAAGTAAAAGACTCAGCCAAATAGAAAGAAAATGAAACCATGCACATCAGATGAACCAATAATGAGTAAAAGTATGAAAGAACCCGTACCCGGTAATCCTATTGACTAGAGCTTCGGATGTAGAAAACTCCATCACTTCCAAATTAGGGCAAGAAAACGCAATGCATGCCAACATCGTCGCATCCAGATCACTGCGACAATCAACGATATAGAATCGATTTAACTACTCACAGCATCTTCAATTTCTTAAAATTTGGCCAGCTAAAATCGAAACTCACACTCGTTTAAACTTTTGTTCTTAAAAAACTCAAACAAGCAGTGCTTTGATTATATTAATTCATTGTTAATCATAGATTAAACGGTTAATTATCATTTTAGCATTTCTCTTCGTAAATCAAATTACAATTTAAGTGTATTTTTTTAATAATCCTTTAAAAACTTCATCGCATTTTGTTTAGACCATGTAAATTTAACCCGTTTTCGTTATTAAATCCCAAATGTCGATAATCCCCAACCGATCCACTTCATGAAACTGTAGATCTGAAGAAAGAGAACCCTCTCGAAAACAAACCCTAACCTTTCCGATCTAAGACTCAGTCTACTGAGTCCAGTACACCTCCGCAACAAAGATCCAACAAACACAAGCTGAGTCCTAGGTGGAACCGTGAGTCTAAGCTCCTCCGCCGCCCTCCATAACCTCCTCGCTGTCTCTCTCCAGCCCTTACACACCCTAGCTGCCGCCAACAACCCCTCCGGCGGCAACCTCCTCAAAATCTCCCACATGCAGCTCACCGGCAACTTCCCGGAACCTGAATCAAACAGATCCAACTCCGATTCATCGATTTCAATATCCGGTGATTCACACCGTAAGTCAGTGTCATCAAATGACAACGCTCTGCGGAGATTCGAGTGCTGCTGACGTGACGGCGGCGGTGGACGAGAAGTTGAGGTGGAGACTGAAACGGAGGAGTCAGTGGGAGTTTGCGTTGGTGTGGTGGTGGTGCTGGGAGGGAGATGGCAGACGTGACCTTTTTTAGGGAGTCCGCAACGGCCGCAGTTGTAACTGCCGCGGTGTTTTTTGGCACGGTGGGGGGTATCCATGGAGGTAAAAGAGGCGATGGAGCCGCTGGGAGTGGCTGGGGGAATGTGTGGTTGGTTTTCGAAGTGCATTGTGCGAGGGGGCTGGGGGAGAGGGAGGAAGTGAGAGGCGGAGAAATAAAGGTCAGAGAGGCGCGGGGTTGAGTAGCGAGAGAGAGGGTTGGTCAGAGAAGGGGCGGGAGATTTGTCATGGTTTCGCGCCTTGATATTTTTGTTTAAAGTATAAAATAATGGGTGGAGGAAGGTTTGGTGAGCGTAATGACGGTATAGCCTTCGTGGGCGGGTGTAAAACGCGTCCGTTTTGTTTGTTTCCGGTTATGGTAGGTTATTTGTGGGAGAAATTTTTTGTCTCCGTTTATGATTATGCTCTTTTTCGGCGGGTTTGGACTTTGGACATGCATGCCTTTTTTGATGCTTCTCCCCTGGTGGTTGTTTTGTTGCATTGCCCTTGCATCATATCACCGGGGATAGCAAAGGGTAGGGTTGTATGGATTTTCTTTGCACACATCGCCCTCATTAAAAATAATAATAATAATAATTAGCAGGGCTCATTTTTTAACTATAAATCAAGACAGAATGCATTATGGATGTGAAGAATGTAGTGATTCTTTTGTCTCTCCGAAAAAAAAATCTTGGCTCCATATTTTCATGAAGTTTAATTCGTCATTTCTGTACTGACAGTAAACAACTCGTTATTTTCATGTTTTAACAACTCAAAACTACAAACCAAAAAACTCATGAATTCAGGCTTAAAAAAGTGAATTGATAAAGGATTCACAGTGAGGTTATATGTTAACTTATCATACTTTAAAAATATGACATGTTTAAATGTTGTTGTATTGAAGCGTGACAATGTGAAATGTGAAAGGGTGCTATTTTGCAAAAAAAAAAAATTAATGTGTTATTTTCCTATAAATTTTAACTTATTGTGCTGATTTGAAAAAAAAAAAACAAATTAACTTAATGATTGGTTGAACTTGCTGGATCATACACTCTCTATCTCTCCTTGTATTATTATTTTTTTTTTTTGTAAATTTATTTTGCTAAAGTAGACAAAAAAATGTTATAAATTTCATGTATATCCAACTTTGTACAAATTACACAAAATAGGAAAATATTCAATTGTTTGCACTCATAAAATATCAATGGCAAATTCAAACGTTACTAATAACAAACCTATGAGAAAAAATTAAAATAGTTATTTTTAAACGAAGGATGTACAATGAGAAAAACATGGAAGAAATAAATACTTGGCATTATTAATGCTTAGAGAAAGAGAGAGAGAGTTTAATATCACACAAGGAAAATGGCAAGTCTCTTTCTTACACATAAATTTTCGTGCATGAGAAACTTAACCCTGATTAGATCTAAAAACAAGACTAACAAAGATGAAAGTCCTTTCGGGTGACTTGCTTGAAATTGACTAGAAATTCCCTATAAAGACTAGATGATGCGGGCAAAAGCTAGAGACAACAATTAAACAAATAACATATTTTGTATGGGTGAAAGGTGTTGCATGTGTAAGCCCTAAATTCACAAGTTTGTTCCATCTAAATTGTAATGATGAAGTTTGCCTCATTGAAAGGTTGACAAGGCATTAAATAGGTCAAAAACTCTACCTCAATTAGAAAACAAAAATAAATATTTTAAATCACAAGGGGAAAAAACATGAAATCTAAAAATAACAGGGGAAATCACAAAACTGCCAAAACTAGGGGCCTCGATAATAATTTTGATATTTAAAGATCCAATAGTCTACATGGCGATGCAGTGGCTATTATAGGAAAAAAGACATCCATAAACTCCTGTAAAAATTTGAGTAAGAATCCAATGGTTGGATCAAAAGTTAAAGACCTTTTGAACTGTTATTTTAGTTTGACGCGACTAAACCTTCTCCTTGACCTGTACATAACCCACTGATCCATGAATGCATATTTAATGTCATCTGTTTAATTTGTTCAGGGCAAATTCTCATGTAGTTATGGCAAGCTCATACTTAATTGTTTAGAATCACCCATTATCACGGGCTCAGTCAACTCATTATTCTTGAATTGGAGAGAATTTATCCTCGAGTCTTGTTCCTTCTCTAAATTAGAAGGCAAGTGCTAGTTGTTGAAGTCACCACGGGTCTTTATATTACGAGGAAGACTAGTCTTGTAAACATTATAATTTGTCTTCTACAACACTTCACAGATACCCATCTTCATTTCCTGCAGCTTGTTATACTCACCCACTAGAAATTTGTTACGTGCAAGGATTGCATATATTAGATCATTAACCTTAAACATCACCCTCACATGATGAATATCAGCTAGAGCTTTGAACTTGGTATAGTTGTCGTTGATTATACACTTGGCTCGTTCGTGAATTCCATATAAGTAATATATCATACCAGTAGGTTTGATGCTCAATCATCCAATGCGAGGAACAAGAACAAGCTCTAACACTCTAGAAGGATTTTGCATGTAAACAATCTCAAAAGGACTCGATTGGATGGTTTGATTCCAAAACCTACCATAAACAAACTATGCCCGTGACAATGTCGTATCCTATTATTTTGGCTTATTCTCCAACTAGGTTTCACAGTAAGTTGTCAATGTTATGATTAACCACCTTAAAGGGTGATAAGCATTGTTAAAATAAATTATAAACTTGACATTATCTTAGTTTTTTAGATGGAAATAACGAGGTAGATTTCAAATTATGATGCATCAAATGGTCCTCAACAATCACTCATTGTAAAAAAAAAATTAAAATCATTTTTATAAATTATCTAAAATAAAAATAACAATAAAAAATGTGGAACAATTATGAGAGATGAAAAAATTAAAGTTGAATGAAAATAAAAATAATTTTTAAAATGAAATAATGTTTTCAAATTTAAAAATTCTTCACTCAAAGAGAAAAGGGATGGGGAAAAAGGAAAACAAATTTGTGTCAAATTAGACTGAACCAACACACATGCGTCACTTAAAAAAAATAGAACATTATAAGAATCAAATGATGTGGTGAACGTACAACTAATACCACTATAGTTAGCAATAAGCACCGTTCGAATATGACAGAATATTTAAAATATACCCGACATGTCTCAACAACTTTTTTATTTTATTTTATTTGTACACAAACTAAAATACCCTTATAACTAAAGAATAACAAAAAAAAAAATATTATAAAATTACTATCAAACCCCTGAGGCTAAAAAAGATGGTAAGGTCAATAGAGTCATTGCATGGTTTATTTGAAAATGAAATTCTTATAAAATTCCTAAACTAACCGATATAACTGATATGATTTTTTAATTTTTTTAGGTTAATATAATTATTTTATTATTCTTAAAAAATAAAAAATACCATGTTGCCACCAAATAAAATAAATAATGAATGACAAATTAACTTTATAAGAAGACCCTTTTACCAGCAAAGTCCAGATCATCTACCTTTTCAGTCGAGAATAAAAAGGTAATTTTATTACCAAAATACACAATAATAATACTATGCATATCTAGAATTCTTTTCCCACGAGATGAGGTTATTGTAATTATCAATATCATATCATTCTGACACAATTTTTCGTACTTCGGCTTGTCCGGCCTGATACCAGTGGTCTGGGGCCTCTGCGGGCGTTGGACGTTAGAAGCCCCCCGAGGATAGCATAGCTCCACGATGGAAGACCCTTGTTTGTTATTGTTCTTTAAACAAATATTGAATAAATTTTATTTTTTTATTTAAATTTATTTTTTATATATTTCAAATTATTTTAATGCATTGTTATTAAATATATATATATATATATATATATTTTAAAAATATTATTTTAATATATTTTTTAAATAAAAAATAACAATTATCGAACAACTGCCATACTTTGAATCACAGGCAGTTGTGAAAAGCTTCCTAACGTGTTTGACAGTGTGGCAGCGATTGCTTTTTAAATAGTTTTTTCGTGCTGAAATACATGCCAATGATTTTTTTTTTATTTTTTAAAAATTATTTTTGACATCAGCACATCAAAACGATCTAAAAAGTATAAACCACACTCAAATTTAATAAAAAAAAATTTAAAATTTGATGAAACACCGTTTGGAATGCAATGACAAACAGTATCTAAATAAAAGAAAAAACGAGTTTTGGGGCTGCGGGATTGGTCATTTGTCACCGTGACTTGTCCCTTGAAGCTGTCATTTACTTGTTAGTATTACAATTGATTAATGATCTAACACATGGCAGTATAGACCACGATAATTTATTTCACACTCCTATGTTTTTTTAAATGTTTTTATTTAAAAATATATTATTATTTTTTAAAATTTATTTTTAAAATTAGTATATCAAAACAATTAAAAAAATATAATAAAAATAATAAAATTTTTTAAAAAATACAGAGAAGCCAAAAAAAAAAAAACCCTACCTTTCTCTTGCTAGCAACAAGGACTCGGCCCTTAAGTTGTTCCCACTACATGATTACAAAAGAGTCCGTAAGCTTTTTTTTATAGATTAGTTCAAACACCTATAAAGTTAACAAACTTTCTTCAATAATACCATCACTGATATCATAAAAAGAAAAATCTCAATAAAATAAATTAATAACACTAAAAATAATTATAAACAATGAACAAATTGAATCGTTATCTAAATATATTAAAGACTACTTACTTCTAGACAATTTGAGTAACTCACACCGGTCAATATTGATAATTATTTTTAATATTGTATAATTTATTTTGTCGAGATACCTTTTCAATAATTCTAATAATGTTATTATTGAAATTTCGATGTGTTTTCAAGTTTTTTTTTTCTAATTAAACTATATGTCAATTTTGTAATTTAAAAGAATTGTAGATGATACCGATATAACTGGTGAATTACATGTGTAAAAAATACTTAGTTTTTTTAAACTATGCTAATTTTTTAAAATATTTTTATCTTCTCTTTTTTTTTTACTACGCTAGTCCAAAAATACTCGGTTTCACTACATATTTCATATTTGCGGTTCACGGAGTGGGAACTTAAGATAGGACCGTGCAAGATAATCTATAGCGATTCGGCTCAGAGAATAATATCCAGCTAAAGCAATTTCATTCAAATAAAAAATGCAAAAAAAATCAAAGTTGTCGATTCGAACGGATCAGAAAATTATATAAAAGATATACTTATCAGGAATAAATATGGATAATTAAGAGAAGATACTCTGGCAGACTGTTTGGTCATAGACTCTCCGAACAGTGACTCGGGTGTCATTTATTTATTATTATTTTAAAAAAAAATTGTATTAATATGTTAATATAAAATATATTATAATATATTTTTTAATAAAAAAAATACTTTTAAAAAAACCACCGCTGTCCAACCGTAACCAAAACAACATATCAAAACACAGCAGGGAGTGATGTCTTATCGAGAGAAAACGATATGAGATGGATCTGGTTTACAGGATGGGGACCATGCACATCCTTTAAGAGGACTCTTGACTAAAAGAAAGCAATGCTAAAATGTGGGAGTATTTTTTTATTGTTTTTTACTTAAAATAATTTATTACATCCATGTGTATTTAATTTACTACTCTTGCATCAAGAAAACAAATATAAAGAAATTTCTGGCATCTTTACAGCTGGCAGACAAGTTTGAACTGGGTTTCAGTCATTAATTAGTATTCTTGATATTGTATTTGGCACGGAGTGAAATTGCTAGTTACTGCTCTGTTCAGACGACGCACCGGATCAGGACAGGTTTTAGTGAGAACATGTTAAACTAGCGATATTACTTACAGTTCTATGTTCCTGGAAATGATGATTATTGACTATTCGACATGTACTTTATCGCAAGTCAAATATGAGTAAAAAAATAAATAAATATGTGTTTTTTGGTATATTTTTTTTTAACTATGAACTAATACGTTTATATATATATAAAACTAGATAAATTAATATTTGATAAAGATATAACTAAGGTTAAAATATTTGATCTTGCAATACAAAACTATATATTAAATTGTGTCTAGTAATTTTATTTATTCAAATATAATTTTTATATAATAAAATGATTATATGTGCCAATAAAAGATAAGAAAAAATCATTAACAAAAACGAATTATATGAAACTAAAAAGCTCAACTATCAAATAATAAAATATTAAATAATATTTGTTTTTAAATAATCTAAATCAATTTAGATTAATTCACCATGCAAAATATTTAGTGGTTTTTACTGTCTTAATTTGATAACTTTTATTTATATTTATAAATAAATATATTAGAACCCTTTTTTTAATTGAATGACTACGTTCATCAATGGTTAAAAGCACTAAATCTAAGTTTTGATACCATTAAAAATATAAAATACTAAGTATTTAAACTCTCATATTCTTATTCATTGATATTCAATATTATTTTAAACACACTTAAAATTTGAATGTATTAGCTTTTGTATTTGTAGAAAAATCATAAAATCTAACTATCATGATCTAATAAAAATTCTAACTAATTCAATAAAAATTTTAATTAACTAATGGAACACAAATTCTTTTTACTCCTTTTTAGATAAGGATTACTACTTGGGCTAGAATTCTAGCTAATATGTGACATGATGTTCCATCTTAAAGACTCGAGAGAAAATGATACGTGATGGATCTTGCTTTATAAAAATCCTGGGCTTAGTTCACCACTTATCTCTGTCCACGTGTACGAGAGTGGTAAGCACTATCGAAACTCACTTGAGTTTCTATTTCTTCCACTTATTTTTGCCTTTCTGTATTTCTAAAAAGTTTTATTTTTTAATTAAAAATTAATTTTTTATATATTTTAAATTATTTTAATATGTTAATTTTAAAAATGATTTTAATAAAAATAAAAAATATTATTTTAATATATTTTAACATGAATAACATTTAAAAAAAATATATGTAAGCACACCTCAAACAATATAAATTGATTATAAAACGCTGTTGTCCTTTGCTACGGCTGAGTCAATATTCTTGCAATAGGTGGTAATTATCCAGAAGAGAACGTCTCTCCGAATTTTATTTTACGACGTAACTCTTCAATCTCTCTCTTTCTTTTCTTTTAACCTCTCACTTAAACTTATCTTACAGTGCAATTATAGTGCAAGTGTCCCCTGTTCCTTGTGTGATATGATATGACTGCTGATCTACCATGGTAGAATTACTGTAGCAGGTACCATTTCACAAAGTAATTATCAGCTAAACGACATCAATTTAATCAAGTAAAAATGACCACTGACCATAAGTATAAACGTCTTACTTTCCTGCTAGACGACAGCTGCTCACTGCCTGTAGATCTCTCACTAAACAAGGCAAGGTTTCAATTACAAGAACTTTAATGAATCAGCCACACAAAAATAGCCAATGCCATGACTCCGAGCAACCCATGCGAATCACATGCATTAAACAATTCAAGTTCTTCAAGTTGGAATCTTCAACTCAGCTGGCTTACAGACCACGCCCTATTCTTACTTGTCATTGTTAGGTACCCAGAAGGCCACGCCCTGCGTATATATTATTTATTGACCGCCTTGAGTTTGCTTCACAGGCCTCCTTTTCAACAACAATGGCCAACCTCTCCCTATCCAGCACTCTTCAGTTTCCTCTCAAACAAGACATTTTCCAATCCAGAAAATGTTCCTCTGTGCAAATTCCAAGCCAAAACTCTCAACTAGGCCGATCAAGATCCATAGATATCACAGGAAAAACATCCACCAGTACCATACCTCGTGTCCTGTCCAAAACAAGCGAGTCGTTAACATCCATAATCACAGAGCTCGAAAAGGAACAAGACCACGACACAAACACGAACACCAAAGAACCAGAGCGAAAACTGGCTGATGTGTGGAGAGAAATCCAGGGTCAAGATGATTGGGTTGGCCTTCTTGACCCGATGGACCCACTCTTACGATCGGAACTGATCAGATATGGCGAGATGGCGCAAGCTTGCTACGATGCTTTCGATTTTGATCCATTCTCAAAATATTGTGGCAGCTGCAGATTTATACGTCGCAGGTTTTTGGAGTCACTAGGAATGGCACACCATGGATACGAGGTCACCAGGTACTTGTATGCCACATCAAACATCGACCTTTCGAATTTTTTCAAAAAATCTCGTTGGCCTAAAGTCTGGAGCAACAAGGCCAATTGGATTGGATACGTCTCCGTTTCTGACGATGAAACAACGAAATATTTAGGCCGCCGTGACATTAGTATTGCGTGGAGGGGCACGGTGACACATCTAGAGTGGATTTCTGACTTAATGGACTTTCTCAAGCCAATCAATGGTAATAAAATCCCCTGTCCGGATCCGACTGTCAAAGTCGAATACGGGTTCTTGGATCTTTACACGGACAAGGATGAGAATTGTCGATTTTGTAAATATTCAGCCAGAGAGCAGATTTTATCGGAGGTGAAAAGGTTAACTGAGATGTACGCTGATGAGGAAATGAGCATTACAATTACCGGGCACAGTTTAGGCAGTGCTTTGGCTATACTAAGTGCGTACGATATTGCGGAAACGGGTTTACATGTGATGCAAGATGGTCGGGCATTGCCCGTTTCTGTGTTTTCCTTTTCAGGTCCCCGGGTCGGGAATGTGAGGTTCAAGGAAAGGATCGAGTCACTGGGGGTCAAGGTTTTGAGGGTGGTTAACGTGCAGGATATGGTGCCTAAATCACCTGGATTGTTTTTTAATGAACAAGTGCCGCCTCCGTTAATGAAGCTGGCTGAGGGGCTGCCTTGGGCTTACTCGCATGTTGGAGTGGAGCTGGCTCTGGATCACAGGAACTCCCCTTTCTTGAAACAAACGGGCGACCCGGCTTGTGCCCATAACTTGGAGGCTCATTTGCATTTGCTTGATGGGTAAGTTTTTCTTCTTCTTCTTCTTCATTGTCGATGCCTGATTCTGAGTTTTTGGTCATCATGGTATTCTTTTTTTTTTCCTTTTCCTTTTCTATCAGCTCATATCAACAACATTAATATATTATCCACAGGGATTTCCTTCCTCGAGGAGCCTATAAATAATTTAAATCCCTTGATTATTGACCTTTCGTGGTTACTGATCATGAAACTTGTATAAAAACATTATGTGAAAGATGTTTTTAAAAATCAATTCAACTTCTCTATCAAATGGGACATTCACCCATTCTCTGTTTTGTTGTTTTGTTTTCATGAAGTTAAAGTTAATTCAGTGTTGGTTGCTGTAACGTTTACATGATATTATTAGGTTGTCATAACGTGCCGAACCACTGCTGTTGATATTATTGGCATGCAATTTATTGTTTTAAGAACTAGGATGCGGCTGGAAGATGCATAAAAGAAGATGATATGTTGACATCATGCCCCTAGCTAGCTAATATCTTACCTGCTTGCTTCTAGCTAGCCATTGTTAACGATCCAGGTAACTTGCCATCAATGGCGGCCATGATGATGACAAGTACTGATAGCTAGTAGCATTAAAAAGGGGACCCTTAAGGATGAAAGATGTAGATTTTTTCATCTTTTCTTTTGAATGCAAGTTTCCCGATAGAAAGGGAGAGATGAGGACGCATTATGAAAAGTGTTTTGCTGAAATTATTTATCAGATTTTTTTGTGTGTGTTTTTTATTAGAAAAATTCGTTAGTAAATAATATTTTCTAGGCAGAAAATGACTTGGTTTTTAATTATTTAAAAAAAAAACACGTTTTAAAAATTATAAAAAAATTTAAAATATCATGTTATTTATTGATTTTATTAAATTTAATCATTTAACTTTTGATTGATATATATTTTGTTTTGAATATATTTTTTTAATTTTATCTCTTATAATTTAATTTAACATGATTTTTTATATCAATTTTGTTTTTTTTTTTATTGTTATTTACTTTTTTTTTAGCAATTGATTTTTTTTATCTATCAAATTAGATATTTATTCTTTTAATTATTATTTATTTTATTTAAGATAATTTATAATTTTTTTTAATTTCATTCTCATTCAACTGTTAAATTTAAGATTTGTTTCTTATTCTTAATAAATTATTTTCTAACTCATTTTTCATTACACATTAAAAAATATTTTTCAATTTATTTTTTATAATATTATCAAATATCAAAAAAATAATTTTCTTTTATTAATTTATTTTTCAAAAGATACCACTAAAAAAAAACTATTTTATAGCAGGCAAACAGTACTAAAAATGAAAGATGGTCAATGACAGATAGAGTGCTTCAATAATCTGAATCTGTTTTAGCCAGCTAGTCCTTCAGTGTACAGTTATGAGAAACCAAAACAGTTGACTAGTCAATGTTAAGCAGCTAAAAGTCAACATCGAGACAATTCATCGACCTCGAATGGACAACGTCAAAAGGGACTTCAGTTTTGAAGATCAGAGGCGTGTAACGTGTAGATTTTAAAGCTGTTGAATTCCAATGCTGTACAAGTCACGTTCAGAAACTTGCCGTTGTTTGTGGTGTTTTTATTTTGAATTTATCTGCAAAACGGAGGAAGTGATGATAAACAATGAACTCAGGCAAAAGTATCGTGGGAAAAAGCTGATAGATTTCACTGATTTCTGTTTGGTTTACGTGTTGCAGGTACCATGGGAAAGGGCACAGATTTGTACTAGCAAGTGGAAGGGACCCGGCGTTGGTAAACAAGGCATGTGATTTCTTGAAAGATCATCATCTGGTGCCACCAAACTGGAGGCAAGATGAGAACAAGGGTATGATAAGGAATAACGACGGTCGGTGGGTGCAACCTGAACGCCCAAAACTCGATGATCACCCTCCCGATACGCACGACCATCTAAGGAAATTAGGCCTAGCATCCGACCATTAAAAACTCCCACTTCCCTGACATACAGCAAGGCAATGGGTTGGCTGGTGTGGTTATTTTTAGCTGTAAGTGCGTCGAGGAGGAATTTCTGGACAGCCAATGTAAAAAAAAGGAGTAAATTGGTAGTTTTAATCTATGGTTTTTACTCTGTATATTTACTTGGAGCCGATCTTAAAATTCATTAATCTATGGTTTTTACTCTGTATAGTTTTAAACTTATACAATGGTTTAAAACTGAATCTAATATTGTAACAAAAGGAACTAAATAAAATGCAAAGTAAAAAAACCATGGCAAGGTAGATAAAGAAACTCGTGTAATTAATTGCATTAACAAATACGATAACAGCAGTGCAATGGGAATCAACAACAGTCCACGATATTAATACGCAGTTTAGAATCATGTTTTAAACTATATTTCATGAAAATTTGAAAACCAAATGCTTGAAATTATTTATTTTTAAAAATTTTCAAGTTGTTTTAATATGTTGTCAAAGTTAATAATTTTTATAAAATAATAATAAAAAATATTATTTTAATATATTTTAACCAAAATACTTTATAATAATTAAGACTAAGAGATGCAATTAATTGTACATATTTTATTGTATAATAAAGATAGAGGGAATAAGGCTTTCTATATCTTGTATTTTAAAATATCGTAAATTCACTTACAAATCATTATAAGAAATATATTTATTTTATATTTCTGTTTTTATCCATCAAACCAGTAATATTTTCAATTTCCATCACATGCGATTTTTTCTCTTCTTCTTGTGTGTGGGTACGTATTTGTTTTGTATGATGAACTGATCCATCTTTGTTATCTTGATCAAATAACTCCTTTATTTAAAAGAAAAGAAGAGATAAAAAAGGAAGAAAATTCAATCTCCCAATTCAATTTTAATATTCTTTTCATGTATGTTATCACGTAGGATGAGCAAATGAATGATGTTGTTTGATGAAGTCATGAGAAAAACAGACGCAATAAAGATTTTCTATTTTCTATTGTTTTTTTCTATTTTCTATTGTTGCGTTCTAAGATGGTGGAGTGATGGCTCGAAAGCAAATCAATATCTTATACAAGTCATTTCTAAAAAAATAATTTTCCGTGAAAACATCGGACACTCCGATGCATGTATGGGTGTAGTGTGTGCACGTGCTAGCTAGAATGCGGTCTGACTTTGGCTGCTTGTCACCTGACTTTAATGGCTATCTGTCAATGTCCAGGAATGTGATGTGAGTTTTGCCTAGGAATCGAGTGTATATATACGTTAAGATATTGTATTTTTTTCTTGAAAAAAAAAAAAATCATTGAACATCTCAATCTAAAAACTTAAATTGTTAAGTGAGGTCTTAAAATATAATTTATATTATTTTTTAATACATCATCTGAAATGAAAGCCTTTGAACTTGAAACTTGCATAAGCCTACATTACCCTGTACTTATTTTTTATCAAATAAATGAGAATGATGAGATTTGAACTCGTAACCACTTAGTTATCAAGGCTCTAATACCATGTCAAAGAATCATTTCAATACAAAAACTGAAGCTATTAGATAAGGTCCTAAAATATGATTTATATTATTCTCTAATAATTATTGTTTATCTTATTATTTATTGTGCCATGATGAAAATATTAATAATAAAAAATATAATTAAGATAAAAAAAAATGATTTGCATTGAAAGTTTGTGCGTGAACTCTAAAAACCCAAAATAAATAAATAAATGTAATGATGTGCTGAGAGATGATTGGATATCTCAAGGTTGATATCAGCTAGAATTCTAGTTATTTGGAACAGCCCAAAACAAATGATTTTTTTTTTTAAATGTGTACTTATATATCACTTTCCATGTTAATGTTTGTAGTTGCTCTTACCAACCAATTCAATTCATGTTACTTGTATAAACTACAACACATTAATTAAAATGCATTTTGCTAATGTGTTTATCATTGTATTTTAAAAATATTTAAAAAAATTAATTTTTTTTATTTTTCATTTTAAATTAATATTTTTTTATGTTTTCAGATAATTTTGATATGCTGGTATCCAAAATAATTTTTTAAAAATAAAAAAATATCATTTTAGTATATTTTGAAATAAAAAAAAACTTTTAAAAATAATTATTACTATACTTCCAAACACATTTGTATCACATGTTCTTGTCAATTATATTACAGAAAGGTTAAACAAGAAGGTATCAAAACAAAATAGAAAATGACAGTATCATAGATTGAACAAGCATCAAAGGAACATGATATGCTTTTTTATAAGCCAATGTTCAATAATAAAGCTCTTAAAAAGAAGAAAATATAAGAAAAATCCACCGCGCAATCAAGAGCAGAACCAATGGGAAGTAAGCAGGGGTCGGGTCTCTATGAAACATTTTAATTTTTTTATTTAGTATTTAAATATGAAATAATATATTATTTTTATTTTAAATAAATAAAATTTTTAATAATATATCTTATTATATTAATTTTGACCTTTTCTATTTAATACCATCAGCTCCGTCCTGTGCACGGTCCTCTCCTTACTTTAAACCTTGCACTAAAAAAACTCTATACACAACAGGACGGGATATACAAAAAATTATAGGGTGGCGTTAATTCTTTTATTGCTATTCCCATTTCATAACCTTCATTAATATATATATATATATATATATATATATATATATATATATATTATATATATTTTTATTAAACTGAAGCCAAGGATAAAATTTATAAAACTAAAAAAGTAAAAAATAAACATTAAATTGTAAATCAAATTTGATCTTGCTGACTGGTCTTTTATTTTCTTTCATAACTAAATCATATTTAATTGCAAAATGGGTTTTTAGATCTTGTCATTTTATTATTAATAATTTATTTAATAAAAATAACATCCCACATTACTATTATCATGAGATCCTATTTGTATTTATTTTCTTTGGTGTGTATGATCCCTCAAATTTGTATCAGGATTTATTTTATTTTTTATTAATAAAAAAAAGAAATAAATGGGCCGGGCTCAACTAAAATAATGACACTAGGCCTATGATATAGTGAAACGGGCACACCTAATTATTAAAATCGGGTATTACTCAACAGTCAACCCGGACAAACAACCAAATTGCTGAACTTAAAGCAGAAAACCCTAAACCTTTGAAAAAGCTTAAACCCTAGCTAGCTCCTCCCGCCTCTCCTCGCCGTCTCTACTCGTGGGAAGCTGACAGCTTCATTCACCTTCTTAAGGTAAAGTCGAAATCTTAACCTGATATTTGAATCCCACTCTGTTTTCCTGAGTTAATTTGCAATTCCCTTCCTCCCTTAAATCCCAAACTAGGCTTCTCATCTCGTAAATTTGATTTGTATTAAAGCTTCCGTGGCTTTCCGGGTCTCTTTTATCTTTCGAATTGTAGATCTTGCTCGAATTGTTTTAGTAAATTTAGGAGTGCATGTAGTGATGCCACCTGGAATTAACGTACAAGGGATTTCTTGGTACTTGATTTTTGTGCATTTATAATCTCATGGAATTGTTAGATATGCAGTAGTTATGATTTTGGTAAGGATTTTCGTATTTATCGTTAAAAAGTATACACGAATTCATGTGTATGACCTCCATAGCTGAAGATAATTAATTTGTTTTAAATTTGGTTTTGTTTTGCACAATCAGGATTTATTTTACGGAAAAATGAGTTTGATATCTCAAAATGTTGGCTCAAAAAATAGAGTTAAGCGCTCAAATACTGACGAGCCTGCTTTTTTGGGGGTGAATAATTCAAATGCTGATGCTGACGAGCCTGCTTTTTTGGGGGTGCATAAAGATGATGAGGGTGGAATAGAATCTGATTTGGTCTTGTCAAAGACAAAGAAGAAACGAAAAGAAAGGGATGAGCTGCTAGAGAAGCAGTTGGAAATTGAAGAAGGAAAGGAAATGAAGAAGTTAGAGAACTTTTTGTTTGGTTCCCTATACTCTCCTGTTGAATTCGGGAAAGAGGAAGAGAAAAAGGATTCTCTTTCGTTCTTTTTAGACCGGTCTGTGGGCAGTGTAGAGCCTGGTTATGAAGAAGATGCGGAATTGATGAGGGAAAGCGATATAGAAGAGGAACGGAAAGCTGTGTGGCTTGATGAGGAAGAGGAGAAGACCAAAGTTAACATTGCTAAGGTTAATAGATTAAGAAAACTGAGGAAGGATGAGGATGAGAGTTTGATTTCTGGTTCTCAGTATGTTTCAAGGTTAAGGGCTCAGCATGCTAAGATGAATCCAGGCACTGATTGGGCCAGACTAGATTCGCGGTCTAGAAATGATGGTTTGTCCGATGATGAACTGTCCGACGAAGAAAATGGCATAGTGTTGGCTCGTGGTTACAAGAATGATAATGCTTATGATGATATTCTCCGAACTAATGAAGATCTTGTGGTGAAGAGCAGAGCAAAACTGTTGCCTGGTCTTCTTGAGTACTCAAGACTTGTGGATGCAAATGCTGAGGATCCTTCAAATGGTCCAATAAATTCGGTTCAGTTCCATCAGAATGCTCAGTTGTTACTTGCAGCTGGATTAGACCGGAGGCTTAGGTTTTTTCAGATTGATGGTAAACGGAATACCAAAATACAAAGTATATTTATTGATGATTGCCCCATTAGAAAGGCATCATTTTTACCTGATGGTTCTAAGGTTATCATAGCTGGAAGAAGAAAGTTCTTTTATAGCTTTGATTTAGTAAAAGCTAAAGTTGATAAAATTGGCCCACTTGTTGGAAGGGAGGAGAAGAGCTTGGAAGTTTTTGAGGTTTCCCCTGATTCTAGTATGATTGCTTTTGTGGGCAATGAAGGTTATATCCTTCTGGTGTCATCCAAAACAAAGGAACTAGTTGGGACTCTAAAGATGAATGGAACTGTTCGTTCATTAGCTTTTGCTGATGATGGGCAGCAATTACTGAGCCATGGAGGCGACGGGCAGGTCTACCACTGGGACTTGAGGACAAGGGCTTGCATCCACAAGGCTGTTGATGAGGGTTGTATTCATGGCACAGCTCTCTGCACTTCACCAGCAAGAAATTTGTTTGCTGCTGGTTCAGACAGTGGTATAGTAAATATCTACAATAGAGATGAGTTTTTAGGTGGGAAGAAAAAACCTATCAAGACAATCGAGAATTTGACCACCAAGGTGGACCTTTTGAAATTTAATAATGATGCTCAAATATTGGCCGTTTGTTCCCACATGAAGAAGAACAGTTTAAAGTTGATACACGTCCCATCATTTACAGTCTTTTCTAACTGGCCTCCAGCAAACAGCGCCATACATTATCCCCGTTGTTTGGATTTCAGTCCTGGTGGAGGTTTCATGGCCATGGGAAATGCTGCTGGAAAAGTTCTGTTATACAAGTTGCATCATTATGACCATGCATAGAGGAGATCTTAAACACTGGGATTCTTGATTCCCTTGATGTGATTTTCTTGCTGCATTTCATGAAGCTTAATTTTCTATGACTAGAAGGGCGTTCAGCAATATATCATTTTTGTCTACCAGTTGTTCTCCAGATTGAGATTCCTAGGGAATTCATGGTCGGGGAATGCATGTATTTTTGCAAAGAGCGGTATCTTTTGATCTGTCAAGGTAAATGACCAACCATCCAAGTTTTCTGTTTTACTGCAATTTTCAGAATCATTTGATAATTGCAAGGTCATAGTTTTTTATAACATCAGCTGTTGCAGAAACTTTTTATGTAGAACTTTCACTTGATGATAAATTTGTTATAATGGTGAAGCCTCAAATTTTTGGATAGATGTATCATTTCATGACAGCATACCCTCCTCTCAAATGATGAATTCTGTTATTGCTTGCTTGATTCGTTGCAAATGCCTTGGATGTAACTGTTTTGTTATGCATGTGATGGAGTTTTGGGTTGTGAATTTGCTCAATTTTGACAACAATTAAAGATTATCCTGCAATGCAAATAAGGAATTCGTGTAAAATATCCCTCACAGCTCACAAGAACAGTCTTTGCAATCACATGCACTGCACGAGATCATGCATCTTTAACTTTTCTTTGCCGATCATGTATGCTGCTGTACAGAAAAAAGAGAGATCGAGGCACCATGTCTGATCCAACGGAAACAAAAAACTCATGACACAAATTTTTCTTGCCTTTCAAAAGGAGTTGAATGAGTTCTTCGGGTGTATATCAACCTTGTATTCAAAAATTGGATTTGAATTTATTCTCTTTTAAATTCTTCAATTAATCCAAAACAATTCGTACTCAATTATTAAAATGTTATTTTTAATTATAAATTTATTGCTTCATATTGTTTTATAAGGGCATCTTAGAGAGCCAAATGAAAAGCCAACAGTAAAAAACTGTTTTTTTTATCTTTTCTCCCCTAATTGTGCTAAGAGCTTATACACAATTACACACCACACAGTTTTCTATATTCATATTTTTCCTTTAGATTTTATCATAAAACAAGAGAATTTTTTATTATAAAATATTTAACTTTTAATTATTAATAGAGATTGTGGTGAATGAAAATTATTATTTTTGCACGATTTTCTGAGGTTGCGTAACTTTTTTCTTATTTATATAAAAAAGAAAAAAACTTATTAAAAAAAATCTAGAAAAAAATCACTCTTTTAAGAATGTTATTTATTTAGTTCTTTAAAAATACTAGTTTTTCAATAATTGTATTTAATTTATATAATGTTTTAGGAACATACAATACTAGTTATTCATAAACTTTAAATCTTGATGATTGATGAATAAAAAGAAGAGAAAATTTATCAAAAATATGTTACAAAACCAAATATATTCCTTGAAGTAGGAACAATAATAATAAAAAATATTGAAATTAATACCACCCATTTAATATAGGAGTTCATGCATGTCAATATTTAAAAATAAATTAAATAGAGTGTTCATTGTAATAAACGTGTTAAAATATAAAATACAAATAAGAAATTTATATATTCAGAATAAATTTTTTTTTTATATATCTTTTCAATTCTTAGAGTACAAGACAAATATTATATTTATAGGGAAGAAAATAAAAATATCAAAGGACATTGGAAAATTCAAATGTATAAAAAACAATAGAGTCATGAAGTATAAAATTTTTTAATATGCATTCATATATATATATATATATATATATAAGTACAAATAGAATGTTAAAATACTTTTTTTTTTATTGGATTGTATATATAAAAAATTATATTTATACTACTAAAAAAAAACTATATCATCAATATGGCTCTTCTACATGGCTTTTGTTATTGGAGATAATTTTAAATAAAAAATCAACATCATGATTGGATACGATAACTTTTTCAGTATCTTACAAGAATATTACCAAAGGGCCAATTTTAACCATGCAAGATAATTATTGGTGCAGATGGAATAAATGTGTATTTGGTAATACGGTGGAAAATATTTTTCAAACTTAACTTGTCAATTAACTTTTTTTTTTTTCAAAACAAGTTTCAAACTTAAAATATAATTAATCTAAATTTGTTGTGTATTAAAATATTATCTCCTTATAAGAAGGTAAATCAAAATTGATTCATTTAGAAAAGCAAGAAATTAGCAATATAAACAGAAGATGATACTTTTTCTCTTTTATTTTTTATTTTCATAATAATAATAGTGATTATTATGATTCAGTTTATTTTTAAAAATAATTTTATATTTATATAATCCAGTTATATAAAATAAAATAAAACGGATATAAAAAACAATGACTTTAAAATTATGAAGAAAATCTTATAATCAAACTCAAAATTTCTTTTTAGTGCTTCATTTCAATAACTCAAAAAGCTTCTGCTAATCTTTTTATGTTAATGTACCCAGTAAAGAAAGAAAGTATTTTAAAAAGTAATTTATAATAATTATATTAATTTAACTATTGAAAAATTATTTTCATTAATTTCCATATCCATATATATATTTATTTAATTTGCTGCCTTAAAATGAAGACATCAAGCGTATTAATTAACTGATTACTTATATGATTTAAATTTTAATGATGTATCAACACGTGTGTTTATCTATTGCTCATTATGTCGTGTTTTTTTAATTTAAAATTATTTTAATATATTTTTAATATATTCAGTATTAAAAATAATTATTTTAAAAAATAATTTAAAAAACAATTCTTCTAAACAGACACTATGTTGTGCTTGTTTTTGTAATAGCAATACTTCGTTAAAAAAAAAAAAATTGAATTTTTATTTATTTTTTGAATCATTTTTATATCAATGTTAAAAAATATTATTTTAAAATAAAAAATATTTTATAAAATAACTACCATTACACTACCGCTTACCGAATTCAGGATAAAAGAACAGGAGGAATAGAAGAAGATCGAAGAAACAGCGTAATATCCTTCACTCCAAACTCAAACATAAGCACAAGTTGTTATAGTTCCCTGTTCTGTTTGGTGATTCGTGGCAGTCATGGAGGTCTCTTCTTCATTATCTACAACCTCCACCACCTATCTGCGGCCATCCACAGGTCTCTCTCTAACACTTTTTGTCTCCTTTTTGCGATCACGAAGCAATTTGAAAAAACAAAAAACAGATTCTTGTATCAAACACAAAAAAATTGTTCTATTCCAAAACTTATTCTTGGTTAATTATAGCACGGTAAAAGCTCGATTTGTTTTAATTTTAAAATATCGAACGTGCAAATCCTCTCTAATGCTGTCGATATGTTTTAAGCACAGGCCTGTGTTCGATTTCTATCTGTTTTATGTTGTCTACGGAGTAAAAATGTTGTGATTTTCCAGAGGCATTGCTATTTAGAAGGATTAAACTTCATCTGGGGCTTCCAATTTCGTTGACTAGAAGAGATTCGCTGTCTTTGTTTACGCGACCTTGTGGCTTGGTTCACAAAGTAAACTCTATAAAGGTTGCCTTTAAATTGCTATTTTCTTCTGTCTTTTTGAACTTTTTTTTTCCTGAAAAATTATAAAAAGAAGCTTATGATTTATAATGTTGATTTGTATTTCGTGATGTGTGGCATCAGGTATTATGTAGTCAAAAGAGAGAGATTCCTATTGTTGAGGCCGGGTATGACTAGTACACATTAGATCAATCATTCTTATGGTTGAATTTGAAGTGAACAAACAATTTTTTTCTTACTAGCCTTGCTTCTACTGTGTTGACGAGTGGTATTTTATTTTTATTTTTGCTTCTGTTTCATTTATAGTTCCATGGATGAGATATATGATGCTTTAGCTATACGGCTTCTTCCTACAGCACCAGCAGCGTCGAATCCTAATTTCAAGTAAGTTCTAGCCTCTTCAATGTAGGAATGTTGTTTACTTTGATATATTTGTACCTGATTGTAAGATAGTTAAGAATATCAACGGACTTTTTTTTTTTTTTTTTGGGGGGGGGTTGAATTTATGTGAAGAGCATCATTCTTTCCAGTCTTATTTTTGGTCATTCTGTATGCTAATTGCTATTCTGGTTGATTTTGTGACTAAAATTTAAGCAGGCATATTGTGGCGTTGGCTGGTCCACCTGGTGCTGGAAAGAGCACTCTGGCTTCTGAAATAGTGCATCGTGTAAATAGGTTATGGCCACAAAAAGCTTCTTCATTTGATTCGCAAGTCAAGCCTCCAGATGTTGCTGCAGTTCTTCCCATGGATGGGTTTCATCTATATCGTTCCCAGCTTGATGCAATGGAGGTTAAGCTTGCTTCATGGTTGTTTACTTTAGTTATTGAAACCTTTTCAGATGTATTTCAGGGTATGCTAATATTCTTGCATTTTAGAATCCAGAGGAAGCCCATGCCAGAAGAGGAGGTAAGCTTGACTTTGTTTTGTTTTTTCTACATTCAAGCCCAGTGTTCAAGTATTGATTCTTGTGTTGATGAATCAGCTCCATGGACATTTTCCCCAACCCTACTGCTTAGATGTCTGGAGAAGTTGAGGAATGAGGTGAGTGGCCATTGTTGCTGTAAACTTGAAATTTAACTTCTTTGGAAATGGTTAGTAGAGGATACCATATCTAGAAATTGTATGTGTTTCTGATTAATGATAAACTTTTCAGGGGTCAGTTTGTGCACCATCTTTTGATCATGGTGTTGGAGATCCAGTAGAAGATGATATCTTTGTGAGTCTTCAGTAAGTAATCATATACTTTAACGTGCAAAATCCTTTCAAAGGAAGCTGATTTGTTTGAATGGAAGGTTAAACACGTAGCCCATGCTTCATCTATGAATCCTATTTTCACACTCGTTGCAGGCATAAAGTGGTCATAGTTGAAGGAAATTATCTATTGTTGGAAGATGGGGCTTGGAAGGATGTATCTTCAATGTTTGATGAGAAATGGTAAGTATTATGTTTTGGCAAGGCTATTTTTCTTCCTCTATCTTGTCGTGGAGCAGATATATGATGCTGAGAATTCATCAGTTTTTTTTCATTAGTGTTATTTTGCCTAGTTTCTATACATCTGACAGGGCTGGACATGTAGCAACAATGTTGAGGGCTGTATCATGATTAAGGACAACTTTACACTCTTTAAGTTTTGCTTCCAAGAGCTTTTATCATGTTTAAATTGGTGCTATAAAATCTGTTTTATGAATATGCTCACTTGGAATGAGATGGAGAATGTTCCAGACTTCACTTAGAACCTTGTATCTTTACATGGGATTATCCTCTCATGAAGTTGGCCATGTTGGAATATGGAGTTAAAAACTGTACAAGAAAATGAAGATCAATTCTCGAAGTCAGATACGTCACATTATATACTGTTTATGTTTTCCTTTTACCTGGTTTGCCTTTTGAACTGTCATTCCTCTAGATACTTTTATCTTGAGAAAAAAATTCTTTCAGCTCAATTCCATCATGGAAATCTCCAAACAGATTCAAATGGATTTAGGACCATTGGGCTGCGATGTAGTCTTGAGATCACTATTTGCTGTAACCCTGTTGTCCAATCTGGTTAAAATCATTTGAAGTTTGTACCGCTGTTGCAATTAGTAATTTTGCTGTTTCCTCTCCTTTGCTATTTTATGAAACCATACGTGAGCAATTGGCACTTAATTCTACAGTCATACTCTTTACAAAATGTCCAACTAGTTAATCTGTCTCCCCTTTTCAACTCCCCTTTTTTAACACTGTATTTTCTTCAAGGATAGAATTGTATAGGCTTATGAGCAGATGATATCTTTAGCTTAAATGTTTGAGGTTGGGTGAACTGTTTGCACCATCTTGAACCCGTGCCCCACCTTTGTAGAAAGCCTTTTCAATCTTTCTTCTGTATTGGGAACTTGAGTTTAAAACTTTCTGTGGTAACAGCCTGAGTAATTTGTACTGTGTTTTTTTTATTTTTTGAAGGTTTATTGATGTGGACATTGATACAGCAATGCAGCGAGTTTTAAAGAGACATATTTCAACAGGTATAGGCTCATCTCTTCTGTTTCTACTAGTTACTGCTTCTACAATTCGGCCAGGGAAAGGAAAGGAATCTTACGATTTAATGTTATGTCATCTAACAGGGAAGCCTCCAGATGTTGCTAAGTGGCGGGTAAGCTTTACTTTGTTGTCAGCTTCAAACTTCTCTAGCGTCTATTCTTTTTTTTTTGTGGTTGCTGTTTTCACTACACCAGTCCTACTTTAGTGTAAATTCAATGTAGAATTACATTCATCTGCAGATAGAGTATAACGACCAGCCTAATGCAGAGCTCATTATCAAGTCGAAGAAAAATGCTGATTTAGTAATCAGGTCTATCGATTTCTGAAATTGTTTGACGCGATGATCTAATGGAGAAAGAGAGATGAGATCAGATGAATTTATCTGTTTTGCATTAACTTGATGGAAACTGAAAGAGTGAATGAATAAAGTATATGGCACTTTTTTCTATTCCTTGCTTTTAATTTTTTCACGTATGTATTATATTTGTTAGTTCAAGAACCGGACTGACCAAGTTATTCAGATGCGGTTTCTATAGAAGCAAGTCAATGCCTAGTTTCTCTTATAGTTTGTTCAGCCATCCTACACTGGAAACTATGTTCTGGTTGCCTAATCTGTTAACTCCAAGATTCGAGTCATATTTCCTTACTTAAACAGTGTCATTGGTAAATCAGAAGAAATCTTTTTATTTGGATGCGAGAGCAAGTAGAATGCTTCCTATTTTGATAAATTGTTCACCATTATCAACCTCATGTGCAGATGCACTTGCACTGTCTGTTTTCATCAATCAGAAGCTGGGGGTGTTTGGGTTTGTAGGATCTGTTGTTTTTTTAAAGTATTTATAGCTCAAAAACAGTGTGATTGGTAAATTAGAAGAAATCTTTTTATTTGGATGCGAGAGCACTGTTTGTTTTCATCAATCAAAAGCTGGGGTGTTTGGGTATGTAGTATATGTTGTTTTTTAAAGTATTTATTGCTCAAAAATATATTAAATTAATGTTTTTTATATTTTTTTTAAAATCAACATCTGTACCTCAAAAACTACTATCCATACATACGCTAAAGCAGAGACGGTATGCGAGCTAAACAAGAGGAGCGATTAAGAAGCAAGACAACACATAAATTGCACAGATAAATTATGAAAGTTTTGGTACAAGGTAGAAAAAAGCCAAACGTTTTGCATTATTTTTACATTCCTTGTCAATAATGAAACGAGTTCGGCTTTAGAGGGACAATCCTGATTCCTCATCCTCCTCGAGGGTGGCTGTGTAGGTAAAGTAGAGAGCCCAGATGAGGGCAAAAACACCCAACAGGATCCAAACAAGAAGGTTGTTGCTCAAACCGAAGGGAAGTCCTGTTCCTTCAGTGGACATTCTCTCATCCACCAGAGCCAAGGCTGGGCTTGACATGGATGCAGCGCACACAGCTGCCATCAAAGATGCACTCATCCCCTTGCATTTTTCCTCCACGCTAGGCTTTCCCTCCATGGAACAGCTCACTTTCCCCTTCTTTGCCATTGCTGGCAAGCCTGGAACCATAAATTAAATAAAACAAAAAAGAATGTTGAATGCCCAGTCAAATGATGATAATCAACTCTGATCCGAGTTGATTCCTATCAAATAGGTCTGGTGATTGCATCATTTTTTACTGAGAAAATCATAAACAGTATTGTGAACAAAATAAGATACAAACGACAGTAGTTTCACCCCGCGACTCAGAAGCATGAAATTCAAGAGAGGGGGGAGATGGTCTTACCAAGAACAGGTGAGCATGAGACTCCTACTGGTGGCTTGTGCACAAGAGCTGCACGGACGAGTGATGATGGAGTGGTGGTGCTAGCAGTGATGGTGGTCATCTTTCTTCAATTTGGAAGAAACTTGAGTTAGGACTGAGCACTGCTACAAAGGATACCAAAGCAGTCGTAGCAAAGTGTACCACAAGATTTTACAAATTAATATTATGTATCCAAACCATGAGTGTCCAACGCACCACATAACATGGATAGATAGGCAGCCCCTCCTTTGATATCCGCTATCCTCAGGAGTCCAACCAGCTTCTTCCACGTGTGACATGATCCATTTACGAGGCCAAGCAAATTACCGTAGGCAGTGACCACATGAACCGAGCCAGATTTTTCCGTAGTTAACGTCGTCAAGCCGGCTTCAAGTCCCATTATTCCATTCGTTTTAGCCGGTAAAAATTGTGGGACTTCCGATACGGGGTAATTAATAATATTTTATTACTTGAGTTTTTATTTTTTTTAAAATAGAAAAAAAAATACTGTTCACGGAACAATTAAAAATCTAGTATTAGTTACTTTTGGATTTTTTTTTGAAATAAATATCAATAGGATAAAAAATCATAAATAAAAATATTCTTATAATTTTTAAGAGATAATGTGTTTTATTTGTTCTCATCTTTATGCTTCTTTTTTTCCAAAATGAATTTACAAATAATTAATAACATATTACTAATTATTCCATGATCTTATTATTGGCGGGCAGGGCTGTGGATGAACTTGAGATATATGAGGGTTTTTTTTATAAAAAAAATCCTGTTATGAAGTAGGCAAGAATATTTTATTTTATTCAACCATTAGTTAAGAAAGTAAAATTCTATCTGTAAAAGAAATCTTTCAATTCTAATTACGCAAACATATTGATCAAGTCCATAGGTTGGAGCCTTTTATCTTCATCTAAATGGGAAATTACACAAGCAAAACTCACTTAAGACCACGACTCATCTGGATAAAGTTAAAAGGCGACCGCACTTGAGGTCTTGGCCCAACGGTTGAAGAGACTTGTTTCCTTCCTCTGCATTCTGGGTTCAAACCTCATCGTGCACGCCTGTCACCCCCGCGATGCCTTACATGTTCACTGGGTTTGCAGGATGTTCAGTAAGCCGTGGGATTAGTCATGGTGCGCGCAAGCTGGCCCGGATACCCACGTAAATAATAAAAAAAAAATGTTGAAAGGCGACCACATGAAGAGCTGTCCGTGAGGAAACCATAGAGCATCCACAGAATAAATCCCCACGAATATACCAAAGAAAATTGCCATATTCTTTTTAGTTCTGGTGTTTGAATCCTAAAGAAGAGAATATCTGAGTTGAGTTATGTACACAACAACTTGAAGCATTCGAACGTGCCCCCGGGGACTTATTTGATTTCAGCTTTTATCGCTTAGGCTCAGCTCCTAGAAGGTTACTGCCGCATTCAAGACAAAATGTGTTGGAACTTTACAAAAGAAATTTGTGAAAGAATCAAGTGAACATGTCAAGTCCCTAGAACAAGAAGCAACCAATGATGCGTGAGGTAATAGTATAATCTGATTTCAGTTACTCGTGGATATTGCACTGTTGTAAGTAGGGATGGTCGTAGTTGATATGCTTGCTCCAGTAACTCTTGTACTTTCCAATACCAATATCCAGCCATGGTTTCATGACTCCATCATAGTGTAATACCGCTGCCCGCTCAACACCGTCGAGTCCAACACCCGCCTCATGGCCAAGTCCGAGTTTATGCCATCTCCTGTCCAGAATAACCGTCCGGTTGTAGAAAGTGGCCCAACCTAAAGGCAAACTACCCGCTTTCCACAATTGCCTTGTGTGGCCCTGCGAGACATAATGGGGCAAAATAAGCATTAAAATATGCAGGACAATTATAGATTTATGCAGGATAATTATAGATTCATCCAAGCATATCACCAAGAGTGTGTCTGCCTGCATGTTTGCATGATGCATGCACATATGTTGCTAATGTATGAATTCATTGACCATCTGGTATTCAATCCATTAAGCCACTTTCCATGCCCGTGAAAATGAATAAATACTTGTTGAAACTGTGTTGACTCGTGAGCCAGAAACTAGAAGTGAAAACCATGCTTGCGGGTACCAAAAAGCCCTCTCACCTGCCTTACCACAAAGTCTGGCCTCCAATAGAAGTGCATGCTATATTCTGTATTACATACTGATGCTTTTTTTTCTTATGAAAGGGGCGATCACATAGGTCAGGCCCTTCAGGCTCACCCCAAGCTAATGAACTGCTCCTAACCCGTGGACTGGGTGAATCCATGGTACAATCTCAACATGCCAAGACTGGGAGTCGAACCCTTGGCAATCCAAGGGGACTAATACATGCAGATGCTCATTAATGCTCTATATGTGATCTCAAGACAAAGTTAATCAAAACAAAGAAAAATCAAGAGGGGTGTAAATACCTTTTGAAGAAGAACAACACTAAATCAGCACACATGGTTTTCAGATCAACAGAGATATCATAAATCCAGAAAGCATTTATCAGCTTGCAAGAAAAAGCAAATATGACTGAGAGAAATTTACATACCAGTTGCAAGTATTTATTGTAGAGAGCAGTTAATTTATGCCTCCTCCACTCTTGCAGATCAAACAAATTCATTCCAAATGCCCATGTACATGCCTTGGCATCAAACCTCTTAATCACAAATGGATCTGAGAAATTGATGAACTTATCCATCCGGCGAAATGAAGGTTCACCTTCACGGCACGTGTCCACTGCTCCAATGACTTTTCCTTTCATATTAAGACTCCAAAGGCCAGCTAGATCCTTTTGCACTACCACATCATGGTCAAACAGAACAATCTTATTCAGCTGGGGGAAGACATCTGGTAGATAGAAACGAAGATGGTTCAGTGCAGAAGTATATCTTGAATCATGGGAATTTAGTTGCTTCAATGTTGAATTGTAATTGGCGGACAACCCTTTGAAATCAACTAAGCTCTGGATCTGAATTGTAGCTTTGCCAGGAGGATTCAATAAGAACCACATTGAGATTGTTGGGAGATTGAGAGAATCAGTCACTATGTGAAGAACAATTTTCTCTGGCTCCTGTCAGTAGTTAAAGCAATAAAAGTCATCAGCATTGTTGCTCATGTCAAGTAGAAGTAAGCCATGGCACAATACTCAATTTGAAAAACTTTTTTCCACAAGTATCTAACCCAGCCAACAGGGAATGACAACAGTACCAGAGTCCTACTACCCTATTTAATGATTTGTAATGGTATAAGGCCAAGAATAAGACTGGTATATTTCAAAAAATAGTAGAAACGCTACAACTAGAAAGCCACATGACTCAAGAAAAATAGCACTATTTTTTTCTTTTCTTAATGGCACTATGCTCACACAGCCAAAAGCTTGCTTATTGAATTTGCTAGAGTTTTTGACTTACAAAAAGTGTTGTTTCGACTCAGACAGAAGGTATGATATTATGGAAAATACGATACACATGTTTGCAGACACTTTTTTTTTTTTTTTTTTTTTACTGTTGGAAAGAGAACAGGTTCAATCTGCACACAGGAGCCGCTGACGGAGGCCTGTTCCCTTGCTGGAGATGGCCCCGTAAATTTATTCCAATTATGCTTTTCTGTGTGAGCTATGCAAGTTATAATAACCTCACCAGAAGCCTGAAGTGAACTCTGTACACAGGCTACAAAACAATAATAACAGGGCAAAAGCAGTTTACCATGGCAGAGGAAACAGTGGAATTGACAACCACAGCACAGGCTAGAACATTATCGGAGAAAACAGCATAGTGATAGAGATCTGCATCATGCACCCTTTGTTGGTTAGGGAGCTGTCTTTCCTCAGGTGACAAGGCAAAATATTCAGCTGTCAACCGCATAGAAAGGCAGTGTAAGCCTTTTGGCGTAGTCCTTCCAGAAAGCTGAACAAGATACGTTGCTTGATTCTTCTGTGCTCGGACCTGTTCTTCAGCATTGTAAGTCATGGCACGAAGCTTCAAAGCCATGGCCGAGCAGTCCGGGAAAACACGACTGGCTTTTGATAAGGTAACCTCCAAGGATCTCTTTTTCTGTAGTGCACTGTTAATGGATGTTCAGATTTTAAACCAATTTTTGCTTCTCCCAAATATAAAAATCTGACATCATTTCATAATTCTACTACATGCACAAGCAATCATCAGATTTTATTTGCTGAACCGCATCCTAGAATCCCTGGTTAACTTTAAATTATGACTGCATATTTAAAGAATCAATGTCAAAAGAAAACATGTACTAGTGATGAAGATACCTCCTTGATAAATCTGAGTCCTTGTTGGCTGCACTAACAGCTCGTTCAGATTCTTTGATTCGCAATCTCAACTCTTTTACCAAGTGAGAGTTACTGCCTGGTGGTGCCATACTCAAGTATGCCTTTGCTCTAATCAGATCATCTTTCATCTGCATTACCTTCTCATCAGTAAATATCCGGAATGGAGATCGCATGTTCTGATCATGTCGAACTGTTGTTTGATTGGACTGCCCCTGCAGCTAAAACCAGAAGATGTAATTCGCAACATGCAATGGATGGTAAGAACAGAAGCCCATGCTTGTATCTCATATATGTTACAGAAATCAGAATCACAAGCATGAATAATTTTCCTAAAAAATTCTCATAACCAATGCCCTGACTTCCACTTCTGAAAAACAATGATTTTGGTCTTGCAGGCCCAGAATCATTGTGAAGTATAGAATATAGAATATTGACATGCACACTTACCTTTGCTTCTGATCTGGATGTTACTGTTTCCTGTGGAATCTGCCGATTTTCTTCTCTACTTTCATGATTAGTTCCTGAGGATGGTTACAGATCAGGGACATGTTTACAATCAACAATAGAAGGAATAGCAGTAAGGCTAAAAGAACACTTCTGAGCATTACTTTCCAAAGGAATTGACATGTTTCCACCTCTTTGAGAACTCTTTGAACCTCGATCTATTTCTCCAATATTTCCATATTTCTTAGAATCATTATTCTCTTCTGAAGTACTGTAACGAAGTCTAGAACCCAGTTCCTTCTCATCATACACCACTAGTTTCGGCCCTTTCAAACCTTCACCTTCTTCCTAAATCACCAAACACCCATGTTGACACACATAAATAGCTAAAAATAACAAAAAACCAGAAGCGAGCAGTAAATTTAAAAACAAAACCATTAAAAATAAATAAACATGAAACTACCTGCTCAATGGCATTAAGCTGTACAGAATCTCTCCTATATCTCTGCACCACACAAATAGAATCAATGTTAAATCTCTATTTACAGAACCCAAACTTAACAGTATAATTTGACCTTCTAATATTTAAAGGCGCCATGCGAAAATTTCACCAGTCAACAGATATTATAACTAATAGTACTAATATTCGCACTTAAACTTAGTTGTTTGATTCTTTTGAAGTAAATTTTCATTGATCCATACCCTTTCCCTTCCGCAAATTTTCTTAGCAACCAAACAGAATGAAAACTGAAAATCTAGTTAAAACAGAAACTTCTTACAAGATTTGACAAATCCGAAATCAACTCTTTCCGCCCTGCCACAACAAATCCACACGAAGAATTAATCAAACACATCAATAATCAATCAAATCACAACATCCAAACAACGAGTCTACTAATGTAGATTGTCAGTAAAAATATCAATAGATTCAATCAATCATCAGTAACATTTCTATCCTCAGTGAATTTTCCATTTCCTTATCAACATAATCTGAATTTTTAACAACCACAAACAGAAAAGTGAATAAAGATTTTACCTACAGAAACGAAAAGTATGGGAGCCAAGACAGTTAAACAGAGCAAAGAGAGTAAGAAAATCCTCTGCCACCGACGGAATTTCTTCATTTTATATTTAATTAAAAAAATTAAATCCTCACTATTTTTAGGGTTTTATTGAATCGAAATCAGTCATTCTCCAAAAAGCACATTTCATAGATTCATCAAATCAGCACAAATTCTATTCTTCAATAACAAGCAATGAAAAAAGAAGAAAGAAGAGCAAAGCTAGGTTTTCAGGCTTTCTTTTTATTGGTGCTGTGATTTTCACGGGGATATATATAGAGAGAGGGGGGCTAGTTTTAAAGAGCTTGATGCTCCATGCCTGCCTCTCTGTGAGGGTGAGGGTTTCTTTTTTATTTTTATTTTTTTTTGAACTATATATTTGTTGGTCAATTTTGGAATTTGCCAGATAGAGTACACATTTATATACTTTCGGGGGTTGTGCTTTGAGATTCGAGACCCGAAAACGACGATGAGTGACAGGTAATGGTAGCCTAGTGTGGGGCATACGAAACTAATGACGAGGAGTAAGATCATTCGTCGTTGATCTCCAAGTGACCGTCTTTGGGTCCAATCAGATTCTTTTGGACCCCCGAGTTTTAAATCGTTGAAACATTTAAAAAAAAAAAAAAGTAACTGATATCTTTCAGGTGTGAATCTTGCTTACATCACCCGCACTAAGGGACACGGCAATGATTGCTCCGATACAGTTAAAATCGAAGTGGTGTGCTACGTGGCAAGCAATGGACTGCCTGATCTTTTTGGGTGGGCTGATAATCTGTTAGTGTTGGGTTTTAGTCCAGGTTACAATGATGTAGTAAACAAGTGTTGCAATTTGTGACATCCTCCATTGAATTAGTGGCAAAGATCGGTTTCTTTCTATGGTTTTGGGATCACAGCACACGATGACCTCTTGTTTAGCTTTAAATTATTAAGTTAGGTGAACCTGGTTTATAATTTATTTTAGAAGTTGTTTTTAAGCATGGTAGTTTTTATTTTTTAAAATGTTTTTATTTAAAAATATATTAAAATAATATTTTTTATTTTTTAAAAATTTATTTTTTATCATCAGAATAAAATAATACGAAATTATAAAAAAAATTAATTTTAAACAAAAATAATTTAAGTTTTTATAAACTTTCACTTGGAACACACTTTCGAGCAACAGGTACATGTCAAATTCATTGTCTAGTGACATTTCAAGTTAGGTGAAATTGGTGCATAAAATTATTCTTTTTTCTTCTACCATGAGACATCTTCTTTTCCATGATTATGATGATTATCGGTTGTTACTTTGTTTATTTTAGAATTAATGATGTGCAAATTTAGGATAATTTATTTTAAATTTTACTGATCTAGTAACAAAAAAATAATAAAAAAATCTTAAATTTATGATGCAAATCGAAACCATGCAAGAAATATAACAATCACAAAAACACAAATCTTAATTATTTATTAATATTTAATATTTTTTTAATCAGGAATTTACAGTTTTACTCGCAATGAAAGGTTGATTAAGCTTAATTTTTTTTTTTAATTAAGAAAAAAAAAGGATCCTTAAGTTTTCCCACGTGTTTTATACAATTCTCTTAATCATGATTTTCTCTCTCTCCTTATTCTTTAAAAAACTTAACTACAAATTTCCTCTCAATTTTTATTGTTTTATTTTAAAATATCAATGCACTTTATTTAATGTTTTTATTATAGATTAAACGTGTATTGTTCTTTTTTCTTGCGATTATACGTCTAATATTGCTTGACAGGTGACTTTGTAAAATCATTATTTCCGTTTTTTTTTTTCAAAACATTATTGGCAGTATAAAAAAACTCTAAATTTATCAACAATAATAATAGTAGTAAGACAAAGAATCAGAAGAAAAGACTGCATAATAAAATAAACTGAAAAGATTTTTTTGGATATGCCACACAAAGTAATAAATCTCACACCATATGAATACGAAGCTAATTATAACTTAGTCCTCACTGTATAAAAAAGAATCAAGTAATTCCTTATTTGATGTTGGCTATCTTTAATTTAGTTTTTTTTTCAATAATATCTTTTGCATTTATATTTCCCATTTAACCTTATTCTCCTTTCCTCGCTCACTTTTTCCAAGAAAAAAAACTAGAAATTTGAAATTGATAAAAGTACTAAAAATATAGTTATAAAAAAATATTTTTTATATAAATACTACGACTTAAAAAGAAAAGATAATATTTTTGTAATAAAAAATATATTGAAAAAATCTTTTAAATAGTTTATAGTATTTATAAATTATTTATTATAAAATATTAAAATTTTAAATATTTATTTTTAATTTTTTTCGAGTCAATTAAATCTAGATGAATAGCTATGAGTTTGGGTGTTTAAGAGAGTGTAGAAGTTTTTTCCTACATAAAGAGTTGGGCATCCCTTTTACATGTATATTGAGTGTAAAAGATGATGGAGTATGACTTTTTGATGCCGAGAGGTGTTGTAGTGATGATTTTTTTTAAAATTATTTTTAACATTAATATATTAAAAAGATTTAAAAATATAAAAAATTATAAAATTTAATAAGAAAAAATGAAATTTCATGGAAGATGAAACTATCAGTTTTAACTTTCTATATAAGTAATCCATAGGGAAAAGAAATCTCGTGCCTTTTGCTTGTAAAAAAACAACGTTTTCAAGGCCAGTAAACAGAGATAGCGTGGGGTTTTAGATGATTTTTCTTCTTCTTTTTTTAATTTCTTTTTTGGTTTTCTTATAATGTTTTTTTGGGCCTACTACTTGCGGTGGTTTATGATAAACACTAAAGATAGATTATCATGTTTGAGCGTCCGGTTGTAGTTATTTTTTAAAAAAAAATTAAAAAATATATTAAAATAATATTTTTTTTATTTTAAAAAAATTATTTTTAACATCACCGCATTAAAATATTTAAAATTATTATATTAATTTAAAAAAAAATTTAAATACTTTTAAAATATAAAAAACGTAATTTATTTATCCTTTCATGCCGATTAGAAAGCAGTAGACGACAGTGCAATTCCCCGTGTTGGGAAACTCTAATAAAGTGGCTTGTTTATGCCACGAGACAGGAGGGTGAAGGGAAGGCCAGTACCGTGGCAAAATGGTGTCGACACCAGCGTACAAAAGAGTAGAAGCAATTTCTCAATGTTCATACCTTTATATTTCAATGTATTCACCTGTAAGATTTTCTTTAATTTTTTTTGTTATTATTTGTTTATTTCAGATAATTTTTAAGATTTTTTTTTAAAATTTATTTATTTATTTTCTTATCAGATTTAATTTTTCTTTTTTATTTTAGCGTAATTTTTAGATTGATATCTTTTCTCGATTTCATTATTCAACATTAAATTGTTTAGAAATTAATCTTCTTGATTGAACTCAAATCTAGTATTTTACAGGTTAGATTACAAGTTTAAGAAATTAGCTCGGGTTACGCAGATTCGCTTGGGGTTGCTTAGTTTTTATTTTTTATTTTTTATTTTTTAAAGCATAGTAAAATAACCAGTTGACCCTTAAAAGCAAAATTTCTTTAACTAGCACCCAAGAGTGTTTTTTCTGTTATAATGGATTTGATTGAGAGGAAATTTAGTATTTTAATAAATATAAAATATAATTTAAAAATAAAAAAATGGCTAGTGTGTGCCATGCACCACCAACAAGTGAAAACATATGCGCCCTTCAGACAACGCGTGAGGCGGCTAAACACCATGACGCCTTCTTCTAGGGCTTTTTTTTTTTTATTTCATCTTGGATGTTGTTTATTTTGAAAAATAGGTTTTATTATTTTCTATGGTTTCCTTTCAACCAAGGTATCCCGATCTTACTGCCTTGGCAACAGATTTGACCAATGAATCCAAGTATTTTTTCAGAGTTTTTTTTTGTAATTTTTTTTATTTTATCCTTTAATATTGGACTTTTTTTAAAAAATTAAGCTTCATCATTTTTTGTTTTTCATTCTATTAGATATCATGTTTGCATTACCTGACTTGTGAAATTTGGTAGTCTTACCTTGGTTTGTGAGTGTTTAATTTTTTTGGGCTTTTTTTTGTTGACTTTTTTCCCATCCTTTTACATCTATATTGTTAGGAATTAACCATCATTATTTTCTTCAATGTATTTTCTATGAAGATGGCATAATCTCATGACTCGAGTTATGAATCTGCATGCTAGCTCGAGTTGACTCGAGACGCTTTATTTATCCTTTTTTCTTTTTGATTTTGTTCTTTAGAACCGGGTTATCTTGGAATTTGGCTTTGTTATTTTATTTTATTTTGACAAGTGTTCTTTTCCTTCTAGTTATCGTCATCATTTTTTTAAAAAAAATTCATTCTATTTACCGTAATTGTTTTTTCTATCATATAATTGAATTAACACAAATTTTTTTAAAAAAAAATACACTCTAGCAACATCCAAGCATCATTTTTTTATGTTATAAAAAAATCATCCCAGTCCATGGCGAAGCACGAGACAACCTATCTAGGATATGATTAAGAGTGGTCATATAAAGATCTGATTGTAAAAACGTTTATCATAAGAAATAAACTATATTTTTAAAAAATACAAGGAGAAAAAACTTTCAAATAAGGACCAATTTGCAAATAAAAATAAAATATAGAGACTCAAGTATTTTTAAAAAAATTCAAGGACCAAAAATGAAAATTTATATATAAAAAAGCATGTAATAAAGAATATTAGTTACCAAATAAAGAATGCAACACATCAAATCTTTCCATTTCTTTTCTTTTTTTTCACATTACACAATTGATTACATTACATTTTTTTTTATTAACCATGGTTGTCCGACCAACTTACATATACCTCAACTAATCCCACGAGTCTTAAAGTTAACGATCATATAAGCCTCTAATAACCTTGAGGTTTCTGGGACTCAAACTTGTAATTTACAAAAAATAAATTTAGAACATGACTAGTTGAATTATACCCATAGTTTTGAAACCCGACACGGCCCAATGGGTTGACCCGGGACCTGGCCGATCCGGGGTTGAAACCAGACTGGACTAAGAAAAAATGGAGGAAGAAAAAACTCAGCGTGACCCGGTCAAGACCCGGAGCAAACCCGTTGACTTTTATTTGTTTTTTGTTTTTTTTACTAAAATGATGTTGTTTTAATTTTTTTTAAAAAGTTGACCTGACTAACCTAGTGACCTGATCAAAACTTAAAATATAGATTTTAGACTGGATCGATCAGCGGGTTAAAACCATGATTACACCCCTCATACTTCGATTACATTTATTTTATCCCATACATGCCGTCACAATTTGATGACTATGGGACCACTCCCGTAGCATAGCATTAAATTCCTTCGTTTACACGTTCCATCATTTGTGATATGATTGCTCTTGCGTAGAAAAGAAAGTTGCTAAAGGAGGTTGAACAACTTCGCTGCAAGGTATCTGTTTAGGTAAGAATAATTAAGCACATAAAAGGCTATGCCTATTTTCTTTGAAAGTGATAAAGTAAACCCTAATACCAGAGATTAACTTGTTGAAATTTATTTTTGCTATTTATCCAAATTATGATTTATTTATTTTTCTTACATATAGTCGTCGTGGGAAATGCATTTCAGACAGCAACGCATCGCATCCAGACAGTTACTTGAAGTTAGCTGCTATCTGTATACAATGCTGATCGGAGCACAAGTTGTTGAGTTTTGCAGGATTATAAATCATAGTATGCTATACAAGTCCATTTTCTATCCCTGCAGGGCATAGATTTGCTGTTAGAAAGCATTCAGTTCCCCAGATAGGATGAACTCGGATGCCTTCTTGTTGACAGTGATCATATATCGTGTCAGCTGGCCGGTGACTCTTCCGAATCATGTGTCAAGTAGACAGTTGACAGTCTGCAGCAGATCAACATTTCTTCTTTTTACAAGGTCTATTGCATAGCCTTTTGCCAGTTTAAAAATTTGGGTTTTTTTGCAAGGTCATACACTGGCTGCTCCTTAGAAGTAATATTTATAACTTGCATGACCCATGCCTGGCATCTTTTCTGATAATTAAATAGAAAGAAAAAAAAAATTAAATGTCGTCAAATCAAGTCAACCCATCAAAAGATCCGTATCATGAAAATCTGAAAAAAATTAAAAAGAAAAAACAAAGCTAATATTGTAGTAATTCATAGTGTTTTTTTTTTTTACAAAGGATCAATGGAAAAAAAAAAACATGTAAAAAAAGAAAAAAAAAAAAAACACATTGGGAAAGCTACAGTGTTTTAAAGAAATAAACAAAAAAACTACAATTTCAACCAGTTCAATAGTAAAAAAATAAAATCAAAAAAAAAATTCTGAAAAAAAAGTGCAAAAATTGACAATTTGAAAAAAAAGAAAAAACATGTGGGGAAATCTAAAAGTTAGATTATCATTCAGCTCAATATTGAAAAAATAAATTTTTTTAAAAATATATAGGGAAACACTGCAGCAAAACAAAAACTATATAGGGGAAACACTGTAGCAATCCATTATTTAAAAAAAAACTACAAAGCTAACTTCTCAACCAACTTAATATATAAAAAAAAATCTACAAGGATCATGTTGAAAAAAAATCATAAAAAGAAAAAAACCAATGTATGAGAATATTATAGCAATCCATAATGTTTTAAAGAAAAAAACTATATAGTTAAATTTTTAACCAGCTTAATATTTAAAAAAATTAGTAAAGATAATTTTGAAAAAAAATAAAAAAAAGAAAAAAATAAAGACAAAGAAGTCAATTTTGGGTAAAGAAAAAAAGAAAAAAAAACATGTAACCAAAAAAAAAAGAAACAAAAGCAAAAAAAAAAAAGCTACAATTAAAAAACTGCTACAGGACAAATATATATATAAAAAAAAAACTGTTTCTGTAAAAAAAAAAAAAAATCACAGCTGCTACAGTGATTTCCCCACACGTTTTAGAGTTATTTAATAGAATGCAGCAGATCATAGGACCTAGGGGGAGTCTTAGACTCCTTGCGTGGAGATGAAGAGAGTCTGCAGATATTGTATATTCTAAACATAATCGATGGCTAAAAGTCAAATGTAGCTTAATAGGCTGCTTTAAACAACCAAAAGCAAGACTGAAAAGCAATAAATTACCAATAAATCTGGAAATAATCAAAACCTAAACAGTATCAAGGAAAGAGATGAATAGAAAAGTTATATTAATCCCCCAAGAACAGCAATTTGGATCGGTTCTGTAGGTCTGGTTCGCAGAAGGGCTCTAAAATGAGTTTTCGGGGTGGATTTTGACCTTAAAAACAGCTTCAGGTGGTTTTTCCGATCAACCACGCCGTGGATTTCCAAATAAGCTTTTCGGATTGATATGATCTGCATCGTCATTGAGATGAAAAATCACGACACATTAAAAGACCATAATTCTGGCTGCGCTGCCTTAATCCAGGACATACAATTCATTGCGGTGTATGAGAGGCAGGTAGGGTTCAATTTATTATGTGTCGTACCACATTTGACATTAACGAGTTACCAACAAATAATATGGCAGGCTAACCTGGTCTTCACGTTGCCGAAGTCTGATATGGAAGGACTGAAAGTAAATGGGCCGGAAGCTGGAATTATAACACGTGGCTGATTCTCATTGAAGAGAGTTGGTCCCCTCTTATTCCATGAAAAGTAGATTTTAGAAAATTATATTTAAAATTTTTAAGTGCTTGTTACAAAATAGTTTTTAAAAAATTGTATTCAAATTTTTTTATATTTTTTTTTATTAAAAAAAATTAATAAAAAATACTTTTAGTGAAGGAAAAATTTTATATATTTCTAATAAAGTTTTTTATTTTTATTTTTTGAGGAAAAAAATTTTCAAGAATTACAAAAAATTTAAAAATATCTTGTTATTTATTGATTATATCAAATTTAATTTTTAATTTTTATTATATATTTTTTTTGAGTGTTTTTTTCAATTTCATTCCTTATAGTTTGGTTTATTTAATTAACTTCAATACTCATTTCTTTTATTTTTATTTTTTTAATTGAATTTTTTTTATCTATCATATTTTGTTTCTATTTTTTATTGTATTATTTTAATTGTTGTTTAATTTATGAAATTAGATTTTTTTTTTAATTTTATCATTCTTTAATTTTTCTATCTCTTAGATCTAATATTTATTCTTTTAATAAACTTGAAGAAAAGAAATAAAAATATTAATAAATTATTTTTTATTTTATTTTTCTTGATATTGTTAATTACTGAAAAATATTTTTTAATTTATTTTTCATGACATTATCAATTTTTAAAAAATAATTTAATTTTCAGAAATTCACTTTATACAAAAATAAATTTCTAAAATAAAAAAATATATATATTTTTAAAAAAAGGTACTCGGTTAAGATGCTATGCGTGAGAAAATTAGTTAGTGAGCTTGTCTTTGCGTGGGAACTTGAGCTGGAAAAGTTGTTAAAGTTAGAAACAGCCACTCCATGAATCAATAACAAGCTCTCTTTTCAAATTCAAATTCAAATTCCTAACTTTATATTACTCTCCGATGTATATTTAAAAAAATATATAATTTTTTATATATACACACTATTTCATGCTTAAAAATTTAAATTAATACTTTTTTAATATTTTATAATCTTGATATACTAATATAAAAAAATCTAAAAAAAACTATTCTACGCATTTTGAAGGAAAAAGAATTTTTAAAAAAATATAATGCATAAGATAAAAAACACACAGTTAATCTTTGAAATAATCTTAGAACCAGCAATTCATTTGAATGGAGTATGAGATTGCAAATATATTTTCAAGGGATGTAAAATCATATGCTCCGAGACAGTTGCTGAGTGGGCTCCAAAATCCTCTGTTACACGTTAAAGTCAATTAAATACGTGATGCGTTTCCTTGTCTAATTTTCAAGAAGCCACTCCGCGTTCTCTTTTGACTTTCCGATGCCAAATTGCAATGTTTCCCTGCCTTTTTCCAAACCACTCTAGTGTGAATGGAATACATTTCCCCGTTATTTATATATATAAAAAATTGATGTGATTTTGTTTTAAATTTTTTTTGTTAATATTAAATAAGTTGAGATTTTAACTTTCTGATTTGCTTTTTTTTGTTTTATTTTTTAATTATAAAATTAACATGGCTTGTAGATTTATCAGGATAACTCATGTTAACCTGATTTATAAATTTGATGGGATTTTATTTTTTTTTTCTTTTCTAATTGAACTTATTTTTTTATAGTCTATTTTTTATATATAGTTAACAAAATAGTTTAAGATAAAAGTTATATTATTAAAATTTATGAAGTAACAAAAATTAAAGGGTACGGGAAAATTACCATTCACTTATACCTGTTGCATTATGAATTACATTGTTTTACTTCTTTTATTTTGCCTTTCGATTGTTCAATTTTTGTTATAATTTACTTTTCAATTTTTTTTAATTTTATCTTTTAATATTAAGATGGTTGAGAATTTAACTTTGTAATTTGTTTATTTCTTTTTCTTTTTTGTAGGCTTAGTGTGGTTTTGTGGGATTGTTAAGGTATTCTTGGTTGCCTCAGTTTACAGGTTTAAAGGAGTGTCTTTTTTATTATTATTTTTAATTGAACTTGATTTTTTTATCATCTTGTTTTTTCTCATGTAGTTAAGAAAAACTAATTCAAGAGAAAAGTTAAGTTATTAAACTTTATAAGGTCCACGGATTTGTTCACATGTATGACCGATTGACTTGGTTCACGGGTCTGACAAGATTAATTATTTTTTTTAATTTGTTTGATTTTATCATTAGATATTGGGTTAATTGTGAATTTAATTTCATAATTGATTTCGTTTTGTTTTTTATAAGGTTGTTGTGGTCTTAAGAAAACATCTTACTATTAGGTTAGTGTTTAATTTTTTGCAATTGTCTATTTTTTTTATCATATATTTAAATAAAAAAGATTAGTTTTTTAAAAATAAATTATAATCCAAATGGAGTTCATAACCCGGTTTACAGGTTTAGCTTGCTAGCTCAGGTTACGCGATTCGCATGTTTAATGAATTTACTCACCAATCAAACATTTTTTTTTTTGTCATTTGATTGTTTTTATTTTATCATTCAATACTAGATTAGTTGGGAAATAGACAACATGATTTATTTTTGTTTGTTTATTATATGGCTATCATTATCTCAAATAAGTGTCTATTTTTAGGTTGGTGTTCAATTTTATAAGCATCTATTTTTATTATATGATTAAATAAAAATAGTGTATAAAAAAAAGTTATTAAACTTAGTAGAGTCTATAACTCAGATCGTAGAGGAACTGAGATCGATTCAATTTGTCATTGTCTCAATATTTTTTAAAAAAATATCATCTTGAAGTTATTTTAAAATTTAAACCGTGTTTTTTTTTTATGGTCATCAAAGTTTCATTTGGACTCATGAAATTAATTAATTTGAGTTGGATTAGCTACCATGCGGTTTAATTGAAAAATTAAAAACTTGAGTTAGGTAAAGAGCTAAGTCGGAAGGTTTTAAAAATGATAATAACGCTATTAAAAAATATTTTACACTTTTAATATTTTTTTTATATATTTAAAAAGAACTTGTTTCGATACAAGGCAAAGTACAGGCAATAGAATAGTTATTATCTATCATCTGTACCTTGCTCCTTCTTCTCTCTTTTTTTTTTTATCACCTTTCTTTAGTGGGATTTCTTTCTAATTACTATTCATTTCTCACCTTGCTTCCTTTTATGACTCCTAAATTCGTGTATTAAAATTATTTTTTCTCTAAACACACCATGCCAATATGAAATTATATTTTTAAAATCATCTAAAAAAACATAATCTTAATTATCAAACAATATGTCTGAGAATAATATTTATTATCAAAATAAATAAATAAAACTCTTCTTTCCCTTCTTATTTGCTCCTTTATTTAAGCACTAGCAGTAGCTTTTTCATTTTTGTACCAACATGCCGTGCTTATTAAGTTTCCAAACAACAACGTGCCGCTATGGAATAGTAACCCGACGACCTTTTTTTTTTTAAAAAAAATAAAATAAAATTAGAGTGGTAAAATAACTGTGAAACAACCATTTTTCTTCTAATTAAATATTTTTCATGTGGGGATGCGTGGGATCCTGTTGTGATTTAGCTAACTCATCAATGAATACAATTTCCTTCCCATGGAAGGCGTTTTTATTTTTATATTTTAAAAATAGTTTTTTAAAAAATTAATTTTTTTATTTTTTATTTTAAATTAATATTTTTTTGATGTACTGATATTAAATATTATTTTAAAATATTTTAAAATAAAAAAATAACCATAACTACCTTTCCACACACGCTTCAAAACCCTTTGATTGAAACTTGTCGTTATTTATATTGTCACGAATTGATCTTTCTTTCACACCACAAATGTTTATTTGATTATTAATTAATTAATAGAGATGGGAAATTGAATTAAATCCAACTGTTTCTGCAGTGTTGAATAATGGAAATAGATCCGTGTTGCTGACCTTGCTAACATGCACATGTGCGCACAATAGCACAACACCCTCGCAAGTCGCAATTCTCGCAGTCGCTTGCACGAAACCCAACTCAAGCCTAGTACGCACCTTCCTCGCCTACGCACCCCTGGCGCACTCTATCCTTACTCCCCATCTCAAAACTAAGCAGTTGAACTTGTCTAGCTGTAACATGGTCAATTTGTTTTTTAAAAAATAAAGCCTAGTAGCTGTACTTGTGTGGCTTAACATTTAAAAAATCATTATTACCGTTGTTTCTTTACATTATGACTCATTAAACAAGGAGATAAATAAAAAACTAACTATTTCACCAGCCTTCTGTCGCAGATCATATATATATATATATATTTAAAAAATTATATATGTAGAATTTTTTTTATGTGTTTTTTGCAGTTTTAAAAAAAATTTATTGCAAATTTAAAAGTTTATCCATGTATGTATTTAAATAAATCAATGACTGTATGTGTTAATAAATGAAAATAAAAAGTCATTAACAATAACTAAAAATAAATAGATAAATATAAATAAAAATATTTAACATCACAATTCGAGACATTTAACTAATTATGTTTGTTAAATATTTTTATTAAAATAATAATTTTATTCAATTAAATAATAATAAAATAGATATAAATATGAATTGATTGAATAAAATAAAACAAAAAAATAATATAAAATATTACACATATTAGAATTTTTTTTTAAATAAACATTTTTATTTTTAAAAATAAAGTTCATTTACACAAAATATAAAAAAATATAGATGAATTTAAAACAATCTATATCAAAAAAGAATTAAATAAACAAAACAAATCACAAATAAGTGATATTAATTGAAAAATAAAATTTAAAAAATACATATTAAAAAAATATTAATTAGAAGAAAAAATAATAGCCGAGATATTGTGGTTTAATTAATCAAACTAGTGATCCGAGCTATAAACTCAAGCAGGTTATAAACACACATGCGCGCGCTAAGTTCCTTAGCGTAGATAGCTTGGGCTATACACCAAAACTTGGTTTTAATTTTTTTAATTTTTGATTTTTTAAGGAGTGGACGATATATTGTCAACAAGTCTAGATTCTGGCTATTAGTGTGGTGGCTAAAAATATAGAATATTATATCTTTTGCCCTAAAAAAACAAAATTTATGCTATTTCAACTTCAAAAACCTCGCCAACACTCTCGAAATACCTACAAACAAACTCATTAATAAAAAAACCAAAGGAAATCTAAAAACATGAAATCAAACTGAGTTAAATTTATCTTCAGTAATGTAGATTTGTTTTTTTTCATGTAATATTAAGACTCTAACACCACCATCAAACTTATCCCATAACATGGAACACGTGTAAAAAAAAATTAATCTTGATGGTAAAAAGTGGCTTAAATAATAATTTTTTATCTTATCACTAGAATTCAAAACCCCTCTTCTTCAATTAGAGATTGAACAATAGCACAAGTGTATCTCTTGTATCAAAAGTGAATATTTAAAATTTTAAAAAATCTAAATTATATAAATCACATTATTTTAAAGATCAATGGTGTAGTATATTTTTCACGAAATCCCTAACATGTCACCAATGTTTGACATATTTTTCATTCCAATCCCTTTTCTTTTTATTTTACTATTGCTTAAAAAATAAAAAATAACTGGTCTTCAATTAAGATCAAATTACCTAAAATAAAATTATAAGAATCAAAATAAATTATTAAAAATAAACAATAAGTTTGTAGTGTTTCGTGAGTGTGTGAACATTCACCATCTATAGTAAAAAAACCCACACCTTTACTGTCTTCTATTATCATGGAAAATAATATAAAAACAATAATTAATTAATTAATTAAAATAACCAGGTTCACGCTCATTTTTTTTTTAAGAAATAAATAAATAAATACACGATTCATTTAATGTTATTTAAACCCTACTCGCCCCGGTCAACGTGGGTTCGAACAAATTGCCTTTAACGCAAGCCGAGTCTAAAAAAATTAATTTGAAACTAATTTCATTTGATCTACTTACTCAATAAGTTAATTTATGATTCTTTTGATTTTTTTTTAATTTTAATATAAGATTGTTTTAACAAAGATTTTTGTCTGTAAAACAAGTGATGCAAGCCTTACATCGAGTCCACTCATCATGCTATTTCTCAACGAGATCTAGACGGGTTATATATATATATATATAAACATCCTTTTGTCAAATTTGTAAGTTCAAAATCGATCCACCGAAACCACACGAGCATTCGGCACAAATCAACATTATAACCCAAATGTTATAATATCTAACCCTGCCTTGTGTTTAATAATAATATTTATTCTCTGTGTCTAATTAAATCACAAAAGCAAAGAGAAATCTCTCCCCACTACTCGCATCTCCACCGATCGACAGAACAATCTCATGCACTTCTCTAATTGGTATGGTAGCTCTCTTCTATATGTATCGTTCTTATTCTCTGGTCGAATGCAGATATAGAGATATGGACGTGAATCAATTAAAGCAGGTGTACTGTGGGTTTGTTTCTCGCAGCTGGTAAAACATAGCATGCAGCGGCTGGATGTGGACGTGGAGGAAGGAAGGATTAGAAAGGAATTGAGAAAGTTTTGATGGGAAATCAGAATCATCAGCATCAGGTGGTGAAAGTGAGGAGAGAAACGATTGAAGCATGCATGACATGTCCTCTCTGCAATAAGTTACTTAGAGATGCCACTACCATATCTGAGTGTCTACATACGTGTCAGTCTCTCCTTCTCTATCCATTTGATTGTTCTTTTGCCTTCATCTGGGTCATTACTGGGTTTATCTGGATTTGTTATCTTGGTTTTGTCCTTGCTTTGACTAGGTAGTTCTGTAATTGTGTTTAAAGAATGTGGGCATTTAGTACTTCCCTCTGCACCAGGATCTTAGATGATATCTATCCCTTTCTAGTTAGATTCCTTGCTTGATGAAATTAAAGTTGAATGTTGAATGTTGGGCATAATTTTGTTAATTGGAAAGTCTTTAACTCTCTTTTCCAATCTAATCTTAACTTTCTGTCGGGCTAGCTGCTGCTACTTGGTGGAGTAGTTTATCTGTTACAATGTAATCCTCTCAAGTTCAAAGTTAGATTAACCTAGTTTATGAATTTTCTATTGTTTATGCGAGATTAAATTTGGGTGAAGATTATTGTTTTTGAGCTTGTCAAGTCGGTAGATGAAAAATCTCTAATATATTTTTGTTTTTATTTCATTTTTCAAATTTCATCCAGTTTGCAGGAAGTGTATATATCAGAGGATATCAGATGAGGGACTAGATAGCTGCCCCATATGCAATATCAATCTGGGTTGTATTCCATTGGAAAAATTAAGGTAAGATTTTTGCTGTTTCTACTTGGGGGAGACTGAGAGGATGCCTAGCTGATATATATGGACATACACACACTGCTATAAATGCAATTGCTATTTTTGCAATCTGTTGAGGCAACAATAGTATTGTCATGTTCATTGAAAATACATGCACATGCATAATGTAGTTACTTAGATTGTGTTTAAGAGTGTGGTTGCGGTTGCTTTTCAAAGTGTTTTTCGTTCAAATATTCATCAAAATAATGTTTTTTTTTTAAAAAATTATTTTTAACATCAGCACATCAAAATGATTTGAAAACACTTAAAAAATATAAAAAAAATTTAATTTTTTCAAAAGCGCTTTTGAAACGCAAAAATAAACAGGCTATTAGTTGTAGATTACTATAAAATTTTGGTAAAAAAATAAGTTTTTTGTTGTTTGAGTCGTGACTAATCGATATGTATCACTGGCAATTGGTAAACAGGCCAGATCACAATTTGCAAGATGTGAGGTCCAAGATTTTCCCATACAAAAGAAGAAAGGTAGAGGCACCTGAAGTTGTAGAGTCGGTTACATTACCAGTTATAAGAAGAAAGGAGAGGTCACTCTCATCATTGGTAGTCAGCACTCCTAAAGTTTCCACTCAGACTACCACAACAGGAAGAAGAACAAAACCTTTTCCAAGAAAGGCTGCTGCTTTACGAGGTTCAGGTTTTTCAATTGAGAAACCCATTAAAAAGGAACATGATCGTGCTGAAGACAGTCCAGAGAGCTCAAGTTCACCTGAAACTCCGAAAAAGTTCAATCAGAATACACGGCAGGTAATATTAGCCATTATAGTAGTTTCTACTTTGGTGGATGCCTAATATCATTCTAATTGACTGTTGATATAAACTCATTTTCATTTATGATATCTTGAGAAACGGTCCATTTTACTATAAAGTCTCAGAACTGCTGTCTAACCATCGCAGAATTCTTCCTCTGCCGAACCTAGTCAACCTGCTCCTGATGATGAAGCAGAGAATGGGGCCGAACCAAGGGATGGGAAGTCAGATCTCTGGCAACCTTTAAATTTTTTGGTGGAAGTTGCAAACAGAACCAAGTCATTCAAGTCTATTCCACAAGTTAATGATGCTAAATTAGAATCACGACCTGTCCGTGACAATGAACCTCAAGTGCATAAAACCAAATTTAAGGAGAACAAAGACAAATCAAAAGTAAAGGATGAAAAGAATAATATCGATAATGTCTCTGAAGGAACAGTGGAACCAAAAAGGTTGCGCAGGATTCGTCGAAAAAAGGCAGCTTTTAATAACGTTTCGGGCATTTCATCCCCAGCGGTGCTGCACACTGCTGCTGCAAAGCAAGAAAGAAGAAATGGCCCTGTTTGGTTTTCACTATTGGCTTCTGAAGAACAGTGAGAAACAACCCCAGCTTTTCAACTAGATAAAACTTTCTATACCAGGAGTCTAATGTGTTTGCTTACTTAAATGTTCTTTCATTGTGTTCATATAGTTATTTCACTTCTTTTTTTTTTTCCAGGGAAGGAGATGCACCTTTGCCACAAATTCCTTCAAGTTTTTTAAGGCTAAAGTGAGTTTCTTTTGTCTTCACTGCATTCTTGTATGTACTCTTCATCTTTATTTTTCTTTTGCTATGAAGAATCCTACCTGCCTTTTTATTGCAAAGATATTACTCCAAGTTTCGGTACTTGGTATCTAGGAGCATAATGAAATTTTTTTGCTTGAGTTATGCTGGTTATATGCTAGAACAACAGTCACTGCCTGAGAGAGTGAGATTAACCTTTAACCATGTTTAGGTTGGAGGCTTAGAGATGTAAAGATGTAGGGAAATCCTCAAACAATGTGCGTTGAGGTGGTGCAGATTGTGAAAACAATGAAAACTCGAGTCATGACTTCTTGTAGATGCATCTGACTCATCTAAAGTCATCCTTTCTTTGTTACACAACCTATTCCAGCCAGAGGTCTGGAGGTTGCAGTATGGAAAGTGCGGAGAGGGAAAACCTGCGGATCTATCCAATTCAGAGAGTGTATCTCAAGACATTTGCTACCAGTCCCAAAAGGGACAGGTTATCTAAATTGACCAACTATGCCTAATTTGATAGATTCTATGCACATCTGAGCATATGTGAAGACCATTTCAGTCTGTAACTTACAGCTGAACCTGGACACTATGCTGGTCTGCTCTCTGTCCTAACTGGTAGAAGGTGCTGCAAAGAACCTGATAAACAACTAATTCCTAGCAGAACTCAGGGTCCACTGTAGATATATCAATTGACAGGTTAATATGTTTCCTTTTATCTTGTGATGGATTGTTTAACAAGTTTTTTTCCGCATTCAAGCTAAGTAATAATCCTCCCAGAAACACCCTGGAAATATTTAATTGCAAGAACCCAGTTTGAAATATGAAAAAAAAGCTTTTTCTGGTGAATGAAGTGTGAAACAATTAACTAATTCCAGAAGACGTGTTACACTTATTTTGCTCTATGGCAGGGATGGAAATGTACCTGTTTCTTTCATCCAGAAGTACTTGGTGAAGAAGCTAGACCTCACTAGTGAAGTTGAGGTGAGATGTGTTGACAAGCTTTATGTTCAGATCATTTTTAGCTAGGGTTAACAAAAAGAACCCGCAACATTTTAGTGTTAAGTATGTTTTTTTTAATGCATTTACAAAACAGTCTGACCTTGGAAAACCATGTTATCATGTTCCTGCACGCTAGTTTTGTCATGTTACAACAATTGAAGTATAAGAGATTGGAATTAAGTGCTAAGATCATCACATGTTGCCTTTAAAATGCATATCCTGCTCTTTTATTTATATCTTCTTATTACTTTTTGAGCCCTGCACTTGTCATTAGCACACATTACTCATGAACTGATCTCATTACTCATGTCTTCTAAGTCTGATTTCCTGTTGAAATTTGATTTTGCATTTGTTCCTGCAATAATGTGAGCAGATTTACCACGAGTCGTAGATTGTTTCTATCTCAGGAAATCAAATGTTTTGGATTTATTCTGCCATTAGTAAAGGGTGAACTAAGTATTTGTTTAAATCACGAGGAAGCATTTTCAATTAAGCAGTAGAACCCTATAGTAATTTTGTTATCAATTTTCCTCAACTTGCATTCGTTAATGATTTCAATATAGAAATACGCGTGTCCAATTCTCATTCTTGCTACTCCACTGTTTGGTATTCTTGCAGGTTGAGATCAGATGCATGGGAAGACCAGTGATCCCTACATTACTATTGCGTAATTTAGTTGATCAGTGGCTACAGGCAGCACCAAAGCCTGAACAGGTTCCAGTGTCTGCTGGTTCCTCGGCAAAGGATTTTGTGATGGTGCTGGCCTATGCTCGAAAGGTCCCAAACACATAACAATGCTCCTCTTCAATAATGTCCATATGATTCTCTGAACCCCGTGGCAACAAAGTGAGGTTTCTCCTAGGCTTGAATACCCACGAGCATGTCTCTCACGACTAGTTCCTCCATGATATTTGCGGTGCCTTTGCTGTAACCACAACAGTCTGCTACAGGGAACAGGGGATGGAAAGAAATTCTTTGATTCAAGGTTATATAAATGCAGGGCAATCTGCACAATAGTGTGGCATTACTTGCTGTTAGCCGACTGTGATGAGGTGCAAGTTCACGGGTGTTCTTTCAGTTATTGTATGATTATATACCATCTAGTGCAAAACTTTCAACTGGGACCATCCCCTTTCTTGTATGCATATTGCACGATTTACATGGTGCTAGAAGATGTACTATTTGCTCAATAAGACTTTCGTTCTCATCATTTTCTGTGGTTAAAGCTGGATCTGCCTCGTTGACTGTCCTCCACAATAGAAGGTTTTATATTTGGTGCCTTTTTTCTCTGTTGAGTTGAGATCTTAGTTTTGCCCCAACTTGACATGTTTTTTTTTTTTAATTATTATTCTTTTATCATTTTTACATGAGTTTTTGCATTACCCAGCTGAATATTGGTGGCTGCTGCTCTCTCGAACGCAAAGCGTCCCATTTTAGACTGTTCGGGGCCTCAATCTATTTAATCATCGAGTAGATGGGCCGCCCTGTCCTCGTGCCCACGCGGTCAGTTCGCTATTTAGCGTCCTCTATACGGAATGAGAAAAGATAAAAGAAAGTGAATCTCTTTGGGTCAGCTTTGGTATCATGAGACTTGACTGTATCCATCAATAAATTATTTTCTTGCAAACTGCTTGGAAAGACATCAATAATAAATTATTATTATTATTATTCGCTTTTGGGAAATCACTGTTCCCGGACATAGTTTTTTCCTTCTCATTTCCATATTTCAACATTAGTTTTTATACTAGTTAAACTTTTAGAAATTAAACTTTGTTATTTATTTTAGTTTTTTGATATAGTATTATTATGTCTTGGAAAAACATATTATATTTAGTTGGTGTTTATTTTTATAATTATTTATTTTTTATATTATTAAATAAAAAATAGTTCTAAAAAACATAATTATTATAAATTAAACTTAATAATTTATTTTGATTTAGTTTATATGCGTTACAATAATCTTAGAAAAACATATAAGCATTGAGTTTATGTTCGGTTTCTTGATAATCTATTTTTTTATTATATTATTAAATGAAATATAATTCCATAAAAAAATTTTAATTATTGAAAATTAAACTTCATGATTTATTTTTTATTTTTTATGGAATTATTGTAGTTTTAGAAAAGCACCCAGACATTGAGTTGGTATTCAGTCTTTCAAGCATTTATTTTTTATCATATAATTAAATAAAAATATTTTTTTAAAAAATAAAATTATTAAACTCAATGGAGTTTATGACCTAAGTCGTGGGTTAATTTAGGCTGACCTGAGTTGATCCGATGTGTCACATTCTCAGTCTTGTTTTTAAAAATATGTTATATTGAAAATATTTTTGAACTTTAACAATATTTTTATTAGTCATCCAAGCTTTTTTAACTTGTGAAGTTGATTGAATCACGTTAAGATAACTTCTATATAATTTAATTTGAAACTTGTGCTAGAAATATACTAAAGAGATTTTATATTCAACCCTATGAGTTCAATTTAATGATATTTTTGAAGAATTTCCCTTATTATTGGCATTATTGGTTTTTTCCCCTGATTCTTTAGCTGAGTATTCGTGTAACAGTGCACTTGCTAGGTGCACTATTGGTTTAAAAGAACAGGAATTCTTCTATTTTCTTTTTATATTTTGAATTTCCCATATGCTTTCTTTCTATCATTTCAAGCTCTCTCGCTCTCCATCAATCGAACATGTGTATCTTTACTTCAACAACTGATCGAATTTTATTAAGATTTCTTTTTATACCAATTGTTTAATGAATAGCATGTCCAAAATATAATCCAACTATGACAACGAATATAATCCTTGCAATAAGGATGTCTGCCGTATTGTACAATGCAATCAAAGCTTCGGACATAAGGATGCCTATTGTACAATACAGCCACACAAGTTCTCACAAGCAGACAGACAAAACATTTGCTTGCATAACATATCATGACGTTAATTTAGACGAAAATATAATATGCATGAACTCATCCTATACCTTCAAATTTCATCTTTGCAAGAGTGAAATTTCAACGGTACAAGCTGTAGCAGCCATTGGCTTTTCCAGCCAGCTATCCAAACTCTAAACAAAACCAGCGGTCCACTCAGTATGATGGGATAAAAGGAAACTAAGCAGACAAATGCTGTGAAGATTATGGATTCTGATAACCTCTACGGTGGCTTGCAAGTCGCATAACTTGGCCAGCATATTACATGGAAATAGAGAACGTGACGATTGAAGGATTTACAAGATAGTCTGAGGTTGCATGACTCGAGCTACAGAGGTACCTTCACCATGGATTTTACTCCATGTTCGAAATCCTGAGGTATCTTCGATTGTATTGTTACTAGAAAAGAATCAATTTTATAGGAAAGGACTTGGTAAACAGCCAAATAATCTACCTTAATTACTTGCTAAAAAGACAGATAAGACACACAAGACCTTGTCAATATCAAATAAACAATAATTAAAAAAAAATCACTAAGCAATAACACTCTTGAATTAATGCTACAAAGGCAATAAAAACATGCACAGAAAATACATGAGAGACTCCGTGGAATGATCATAAGCATAAGCAGATATTATGGTTAACGTACTTAAAGCTATTACACCATTGAACCATCATTACTTGCAAAGGAAAATGACCTAACACACTCCCGGGACCCCATATAAATTGAAGCTTTTATGGAAACACTCCTCCAATCTGGCATATAACAAGATAGGAACCAAAAACTCTTCAAAAAACTACGGGGAAATGGAGACCAATACCAAAACTAGCTTTTAAAGTCACCAAAACAAGGATTGTGACAACAGGCAAGGCACTGATTTTGCATGGCCAGTGACAGCAACATTGCTAACTTTCCCTTGTCAATTTTTCAATTGAAAGACTTCTCCTCACATGGGGAAAATGCATTAGATCCACCTTTATAGGAAAATTCCGCCTTAATACTGATGATAAAACTCGAGAGACTGTACGCTATATAGCTTATAAAGAATGATTCATGCTTCTTAACACATGGGCAAACAACCATCTGGAACGTCTCTTTTCATGAAAAAAGGAGGACAGAAGGAGACCGTTACGCACTTATGCACTCCTAAGGCCAAGAAAAGGGAAATTCAGAGACAATCCCACCTTCCAACAATTCTTTTTTTTAAAAAAGAATTCTTCCCAATCCTTCCACCAGCATTTATTAGTTCCAGATCCAGGTCTTCCGCCATGGCACCAAACTTGTAACCATGTTATATCCGGATGCTTGTGTATCATAGCCAAGTTTACACCATAAGAAACAACACAAGCAATAACACCGATGAGCTAGTACCTCACTGGGGCTCTTGTACTACACGAGCTAGGGTTTTCGTTCAAGTCCCGGATTGATAAACACACACACCCCTTTGATCTAAAAAAACACCATCGTTCATTTACTTATCTACGAATAATACATACTGAACTGTCTTCAGTTTAACCTAACAAAATCGGTGCAAATTTAAGTGTACATAGATATATAATACTTATATCATCAATAGCAGTTGGAAAACAAACACAATAAAACGAAGAAATGAACACATTTTGCATTGAAATTCAAAGAAATCATTCATAAGAAGTACTACTGCTCCTTTCAAATATGGCAAAGAACACCATGTAGTAAACCATCTATTTTTTAAAAAAAACCTATACTGATTCATCACAACCACATTTACAACACTCTCATCTCATCAAAAAATAATACTTGCTAGCAAAAACTATGAAAAAATCGATTCAACTCAAGATTGGTCAACTAACCAGAGAGAAAATCAGCTGCTCCTGCCGAAACCAAATTCCACCTGACTTGTGCGTGTGAAATTAAATTCCGAAAGAAATCTTACTTTTAAACGCGAGTATAGCCAGCTCTCATAGGACTCCCCACAACAGAAAACAAGCCTTCATCAGCCAAATCATGCCCATCCAAATACAAATTCTCAGTTCCCCTAAACGCAGCGTGTAATACAACAACAGCAACCCCAATCAAAACCGATACCAAGACATTTAACCAGACGTGAGTGAAAATCAAAGCAATAATAGTAACGACGGCAAGCAAACCAAGCACCACACGATCATCAATCGGACGATGGAAAATCACCAGTGGCTGGTCACGAAAGAAGTAGAGGAAAAACCAAGCGACAAAGACGATTAAGAAGACAATCATCGAGAGAGGGTGCCATAAGAGGCTTAAAAAGAGGATAAAGAGGATTATCATAGTGTAATTAACGCGAAAATAGTAGAGGTTGCGTTTTACGCGGATTGTGGCTTCGCCGAAGGAGAGCGGGCGATTGAAGGAGGAGAATTCAATAAATTCGCGCCATGGACGGCACGTGGCGAAGAAGTTGGTTGTAGTATCGGCGGAGCGGGTGAGGAAGGTGGACGGAGCTGCGTTGGACAGGAGGGAATCGTACGGAGCTGGAGCTGGAGCTGGATATGGAGAAGTCATTGAGGAAACGAACGAGAGAGAGGGGGAGAGATTGGAGATCGATTAGCTGTTACAGAGAGTGGCAATCTTGTGGATCTCTACGACTGATCAGTATTATTTCTTTAGAGGGCAATTGGTTTTTCTATGGTTAGATATTTGTTGAGACAGAGCTCAGGGGCTGGTGAAGACGACGCCGTGCTAAGCAATAATGTGCGAGCGAGACAAAGCTCAACAAGGAAAGTAGCCAATTAGAAAGGTCAGCAAGGAATGGGGAGTAAATTGGGGACCCAATAATGAAGAGAAACGTTGCAAATCTTTATAGTGAGAATTGCCGTGTTTACTAGACTCCATTCCTTTGACCTCGCTTGCTGTTTTTCGTTTTTGTTCTTTTTTCTTAAAAAAATAATTAAATAAGTTTTAAGAGATAGAAAATTAAAAAATAATGGCTAAAACTTTTAAGCAGCGTGGGAGAGAGGAAAAAATTTGTCTCAGATTGATAATTTAAAAATTGTAACGTCCCAAGATCTAAAAATCCGGCTTCCGATTTTCTAGACAAATAACCAGGCAATTTACTAGGCAAACAGCCTGTAAACACTAAAATCATATTAAGAAAATGGCAATTATTAATAAACTTCTCAAGAACATTTAAGTAAACTTCTGATTTGTAGTCCATAAAGAGAAGAATCCGCAGGAATCACAGATTGTTTGAGCGTCAGCATTACCACTAAGAAAGGACGCAAACAAATTTCACATATTTGGAGGCATGTCAAGAGCTTGTAGAATATCTCTATGATCCCTGCAGTAAAGAGCAGTAGGAGATATTCAACAGCAGGCAATCATAAAAGGTTGAGCTGCAATCAAAGATATTGATTTATTTTAGTGAAGCGATGTTAGGATCATCCTTCATATATTACTTGTAAACTCCATTTTTTTATTTTCCCACTACAAGCAAATTTTGTTGAGCTGAGAGTTTTCCTGTAATGTGCTGTGTTTGGGTTTAGGCATTTTGATGTTTATATTCATCTGTATATTCTGTTTGTTTACAACATTGAAAAAGATGTGGGCATCTAGTTGTAGATAAACACGAGTGAATTGACGAGAAAGTGCTGAATCTAGCGGAACTACATTTAGTATACCTGAAAAGATCATTTAGCTGCCTGGTTTTCCGATCGAGCCGCATACCAGTAAGAAAAGATTCTGCTGCACGCTTGAAATCCTGAGAAGATGAACTGGTCAGAGACGCGTCATTTTTTCCGGTGATCAAGAAAGACGGATGAAGGTGACGATCTACTTACTTTTGATAAATTGCAGGCAACTCCTTCGGCGTATAGTGTGCTTTTGGCAAGGAAGGCAGCACCATCCGGCTAGCTGTAGCATCTCTCAAGGCAAGATCACCTTCATTCAAGTGAGCCCAGCACAAACTTCGATTGCTTAAAATAAATGCCAAAAACATTTGACAAGATAAGAGAGCTGCTTCTGTGTCAAGAGCCTGCAATTTCAACCAAAACGTTAAACAATTCAGATATATATATATATATATATATAAAAAAACAATAATAATAGTAAAAGAACAGGAAGAAAGTTGTGTGGAGAAATATAGATTGAATCAGCAAAGCTCACCTCCGTATACCAACGGATGGCGTTAACATAATCCTTTCTCATGAATGCATCTTCTCCCTTGGATGCTGACAGAAAAAAATGCTCGAATTTTCTGAGTTTCCTCTGTGAGAAGATTCAGCACAGCTTAGAATTTTGAATGCATCTAGAAATTAAAAACAGGAATATTAGCTCTTTATGCATAAGGTAGATTATCGAGTCTAACCTTTCGTTCGAACTTTTCTGAGTTAACATACTTCATAATTCCATCAAAGCTCCAGTCAGTAACTTTTGGAATAGGAAATGTAAGTGGCAAGAGAATTCTGACATCCTCAATATGACATGACCACCTAAAGCAGCAACTTCAACTGGTTTTAAACCAAGCTGTTTGACAGTCAATTGTAAGCATTCAATCCAAATAAACATATGATAAAATTACTGAAACTCGATACGAGGAAAAGAGCTCTCACACTATTAGTCACATTTGGATCTGCTCCGGCATTCAGCAAGCATCTTATAGCTTGTGTCTCCCCGTTAGAAGCTGCCACTTCTAAGGGTGTCGTCCCGAGAGAGCAAGTGTTTGGATCAGCTCCAGCCTAAATACAAAACAAAGTAAAATGATGAGGCAGAAATTAAAAACCTGAAAGCTATGGGATATGAAAATCAAGTCAGAATCATACCTGAAGCAATAGCTTTACACAGTCAAATGACGAAGCCAAAATGGATGCCACCAGGGGGGGGTGAATGAAATCAAAAATCATGTTTGGCTGCAATATGTAAAAGAAATTATTCACTTGTAAACCAAAAGGAAAAATGAAGTGAAAAAGGAGAGAAATAACGCCCTGATAGATCAAGCAAATAGGGAACGGGACAGCATCAGAAAATGTTTCAGCAAGATAGACAAGAACAGAAAATTGCATTAAAAAGCATGCAACAGGCTAACGTTTCCAGTTCATTAAAAACAATTAACCCATCTATTGTCTAGAAAGATTTAGGAACTAGTAAAGCTTACATTGGCATGATTATCCAACAAGATTTTAACAGCTTTTTTCTGACCATGAATTGCAGCACACTTCAATGGTGTGCCAGAATTAGCGTTTGCATCCACTTCAGCACCTTTCAAAATCAGCAGTAACAGAAATTTCTTCAACCCTGAAACAAAAAGAGTACATAACACAAACTAAAACTGAAACTAATTTATGGATCAAGCACAATTACCAGGACTTAAGTAGTGTCTATCATCGTTGAAAGACTTTCAAGGATGATAAATACATGGCAGCTATATATCAAATGGCGACTACAATGATATTTCAAAACCACACAGAACAGAAAGTTTATAATGTAAAAAATAAAACATAAAAGCACAAAGAGCTAGTCCACAACTATAAACTTCAAAGTGAAACTTGTACACAACCTGAGTTTGCAGCGTAATGGAGAGGAGTGAGCCCGCTGTCGGTTGCAGCAATCGGGTTTGCCCCATTCTCAAGAAGATGAACTGCGGTTGGATAACGATCTGCTGTAATAGAATTGTGCAAAGGAGTTTCACCTGGAAAGAGGCAAGAGAACATTTCCATTACAGACTTCTTGGAAACACAGAACCTGCACGATCATATTCTTTAGAAAACAGAGAAACAAACTTTTTGCCAATATCGTAAGTGAAGATAAAAACTGAAAAGAGGGAGCTGCGAGATGACATATGGTTCAAATACAATCTCTTTCGAAATTGAAATTTATAACAATCCAATTTGTGCCATATACCTTTTCCATCTCTCGCATTAACATCTAGTTTAGCTTCTGCCGTAAGGTACCGGCAGACATGAGCCCTTCCTCCTACTGCAGCAAAATGCAGTGCAGTTCGACCATTTAAATCCTTGATGTTTGCTACTGTTTCCTCTAAACCATCTCGCATATCAAGTTCATTTGCCAGTCCTGCTCCAACATTTCATAAAGATAGAAATATGTTTCCAAAACTAGGATAAAACCCTCATGTACCTCGATGTTATCTATATCCCCAAACACAAAACAGAGAAAAAGAGAATTATAAAATCAATATGTACTTACTTTTCAGTAGGTTGAGATCTCCATTAAATGCAGCGCCAAGAAACTGATAATTACTGGCAAAATCTGCAGGCCAAAGACGAAGTACGAAATTAAGATAAACCCCATAAAAACAGATGAACGCAGAGAGAAACCTCAAATCATTTAAAAGATGAACCTCGACGGAACGCCATTTGAGAACAAAGTACTTGTTTTGGAGTAGTGAGTGAGAGCAAAACAGATAGAAGGGGAGGCTTTTTATAAAGAAAATTTCGGGAGAACACGCCAAGGAAATGAAAAGACTCGGACAGTGCATATAGATGTCCTTGATTTGAAATGAAATTTATGACAAACTGTTCAGTCACCCGGTTAATTATTACCCCTGTGGCTAGTGGTTTCTTGGCTCCTCTTAAAATATGAGATCGAGTACAGAGACAATTCACGAGGATCTGTTTGGTTCCCGAGAATAATTTTAGCATGGATTGTGACTGAGAAGCAAAGTCGGAGATTGGATTTTGCATAAAATATTCACCTCCATAATGCTTTATGAGTTTGGACCTGTTTTTGGTTTACTCTTACAGAGGTTTTAGCAAAAGCATGTCTCCTTCGATTTATATCAAAGGCAGTCAAAAGATCGATCCAAATGAGTTTTTTTTTTTTCCTCTCAAATTGCAAATCCAAAAAGCGATGGCAAACAAGCATATCTTCAGGGTTTCTGGAAAAAATTCAACCACTTTATAGTGATTTTTTATCCACAAGTAGCCCCTTCAACCGATTCATAATGAACAAAATTTGATTCCGTATCACCATTCCATCTGTCCCAAACTATCAAATATGAAATCAAATGTATCAACCTTGTGTCCAAGCAATATCAAATCATGTTCACAATTCAAAATACATATTAAACAATCTGCTGCCATCTTTGATAAAAAGGGAGCAGGCAAACCAAGGGTTCTACAGGATATCCTGATGGCAAGAAGGAAAAATGTGTGTAGATTACAATATATATAGTTTGATAATCTGTGGCTAACTTTCATGCTCCAGCACAAGAAAATTCATATCAAGACATTTTATCGGTACATCAATATCAATTCTTACAAGTCATGAAAGAACTTGTAGGTCTTGATATCTTCCACAATAAACCTGACAGCACCAATGCAACCCAATACTGCAACAACTGAGAACCAGGAAGCTATAGCTAAATTAAGGAGCTGCACTGATATGCGAAGCTCCATGTTTTTCGGCATTCTTCCAGATTTCAAATATGCTATGGCAGGGAAAACAAAATCCAACGGGGTAAACCCTATGGCACCACATATGGAAACAAAGTCACCAAAAAAGGGCATCGCTGCAGCAATGAGGGTGATAAGAACAATGTAAATGGAGGTGCACACCAGCCGAATTAAGCAGTTTTTGAGAGGGAAATAGCTGGCAGTCTTGCTCCGCAGCATGTTGTTCTCGAAGTAGGCATACGTTGGCCTGCAATATATCTGGATAAAGAAATTGTGGGCGGAACAATTGCAAAGTATAAGAAGAATGGTCAGAAAATCAGCGTCCATTAAATTTTCTGCAACCAGGAATCACCCAAGATCTTAAACTGGTTAAAAAAGAATTTAAGCCAGCCACCAGAAGTGAGAACATGTTTTGAATAGAAGATGTATGGGAACAGAGAAAGTTAGAAAGAACAGCAATCAAGATGGGGAAAAAATGAATCTTTTAAAAAAAGACAGAAAGACTAAAGAACGGGTTTCTAAATTCACGATAACACACACAAATACACAACGCTAAAAAAGTACTATAACTCAAGTGTTTTCACAGTGTTTTTGAGATGCAGATAGTGACTTTGCCTAGGTTCGCAGAACATGTCTCTTGACAAGAAAAAAGTCTCATGGACATCTATCAAAAAATGCTAATGGCATATCACAAAACCATTAAAAGTTAAGTGGTAATGTAATGGGTTTTGCCAGTACTAAAATGTCCTATAGTTTGGTAGAAGAGGGGAGCTTATTCTATTCAACCCTCCAGGTCATAGCAAAGTTATGAAGATAACCTGATAGCATCCTGATATCTGAATAACTGCGAAGAGATTTGCCATGACAATTGTCCATTCTGGAACAGTCAGAGAAGCCAGAATGTAAGGCTGAACTTCTGACCCAAATGCCCAGTATCCACAGAATGCCAGTTGCCAGTAAGTCAAGATAATAACGGTGTATGCTGCTGATACACCTTTATACATGTTCTTTTTTGCAGGCTCTTTTACAGTGTTCTGGCAAGAAAACGGCCATTCAATGAGTGTTGAAGATGTAGAGAACCAAAGAAAATGGCCGAAGGAGTAATCGAAAATAATCTGGCAAGTCTGCTACCTGTATTTCTGGAAGCATCGCATCTCCAAAGGAGAAGGCAATTGCCCCCAAAGCATTGAAGGCTTTAAATCTCTTAAGAGAGGAGCTCCCTTGCACACTGTAACTCACTGATTTTCTATCCATATTCTCACCTAAAATGGTGCAGAAAACATGAAACTGCTTGAGTCACCAACAGGACCATTTTTACGAGAGAAATGAAGACAAATAAGATACAAAAAGATGGACATGCAAATTTACCAAGCCTACCATTATACAATGTCACTCCAATTGTTGTGCCAGCAAAGCCGATAGTGCTGAACGTGCACAACGCGTTGACCCATCTCAACGAGTGGATATCAGGGAGTTGAGAGAGAAAAAGTTCGAAGGCTCCAAAGAAGATGATAAAATGCTGCAAGGTCAGCGTGCCCTCTTTGTGATAGTGCTTGTAAACAGCCTGCCGAGAAAAGGAATCCACCATTTCCCCATCCCACAACAAAACGAGACCGAATTGAGAAGAAAATTAAGGGAAATGATGCTCAATAAAGATCTCTCGGTATTATCTACTGACCAACCTTGAGGCTGCTTCCGGCAGCAATTTGAATTGCAATGTTATTGCCCAAAGAAGCCACCTGCTGAAAAAATGCAACGGACCAGTAACCCCAGAATCCTTCAAGAATCAGAAACACAAACAGCGAAGCAAATAAAAAAACTAAGGAATCCCATTTACAAAACAAACCAAGCGATATCACTACAAAGCACTCGTGTGTTAAGTTGTAGAATTCAAGTATTATTATTATTATTATTAGCAGGGATTAATGAAGAGGAAATTAGCGAGACTAACCGAAGATGCTTTCTCCGAGATGCCTATATGTGATCTGCTTCTTCCCATTCCATCTCCACAAAGACGCAATCAATAGACTCGAGTACCAGGTGGCCAGTGTTGCACCTACCAAACTACTCACCCCTGAACCCAAAAAACATCTTTTTTCAAGTCAGAAATCAGTCCCTCTGATTCAATCTTCAAAATATTAATAAAAGAAAGGATTGAGACTAGAAATTACCAAGGGGCCAGCCAAGAGAAGCGAGAGCAAACGGTAAAGGAGCATAAGCAGCAGGGGTAGCGATTGTTGTGGCAACATGGAACGCTGCGTGTTTCCAAGTGCCTTTGCCTTCATCAACTTCTCTTGAATCTTGTCTTTCTACTGCAGCTAAAGCTACATCTTCTCTTCTTTCTTCTTCATCAACTTTCCCCGTCGAGTTAAGTGACATTTTTCAAACCTTTTCTTGCAGCTTTGTGGTGTCCCAGTGGAGCAAGTAACAGGCTAGCAACACAAGAGGTGAGGAGTCCATTTGATAATTAATGAAATGGACGGCCTTTTTTTTTTACTTTCTTGTATAAAGAAAGATCAAAGCCATTGAAAATTGAACGCTGAAATTTCTGAACAATTTGAAAAGGCAAGATACCAATTATTTTTTTTGTTTTAAAAATGTTTTTTAAAAAATTAATTTTTCTTATTTTTTTATTTGAAGTTATTTTTTTAATATTTTTATGTGTTAATATAAAAAAATAATTTTTTTTAAAAAAGATATTTAAATATAAAAAAACACCCCAAATTCTATATTATTACCGCTGCAATCGGCAAAATTACCATTTTATGTCAGCAAAAAAATTCCAATATAACAAAATGACTAAACTGCCCATATAATCTAGCGCAGGAGGGGCTTCCCATGAATTCCCAGAACTGAAGTCAACTTCTCTAACCCCTGAAGTAGCGTAATCTGATGAAGCAACAGACAAAAACCCCGAGCCCTTTGGAATCGAATCCAGTTCAATATTCCCCCGACACTCGGAGCGTGTTTCACAATATTGCTGTTTTTTAAATAATTTTTTATATTAAAATATATGTTAATAATTTTTATTTTATTTTAAAAAAATTATTTTTAACATAGCATATTAAAATGATTTTAAAATACTAAAAATATATTAATTTAAAATTATAAAAAAATATATTTTTTTTAAAATACTTTTAAAATATAAAAACAAACAAATCCTTAAATTTCATCACTATCCTCGCAAACCCCGAACAAACCACAACCAGAACCCCTTCACGAGGCTAAAATCTCAGATTCACCGGAAACAACCGAGACTCCCGGCTTAGCTGGTCTTGATCCCCAACAAACCACACCACCTTCCTTAAAAACACCGCAAACTAAACCCATCACCAGAAAAAATCCTTCTAAAAACAAGACAATCAATATTAGACTTATGAAACGAATTAAATGATGTTTTTATTAAACTTCCAGTGACCCACGTTTCCATATTCTACACTAGAAAAGCAAGATCCTTAATGGCACGAGCATGCTATTTGCCTGAAGCAATTTGTGAATAAGAGTTGTATTGGGAACTTTCTGGGAAAAGTTTTTTACCCGGATTTGATAAGTTAAAGCAAAATGCTTGAGATTTGTTGGATGTGATTCCACAAATAAATTAATAAACTCTTCGCCACATGAGAGAGAGAGAGGGCCATCGCTGGAAGGGAGCTGGAATATAATTTATAATCTATAAAATTAAGTTAATTTATTTTTCTCTATTTTTATAATTTGAATTTCATTTTAAATTCAAATCAACATTCTCGATAGATTCTTATCACAAAAATTAATTCAATCCTTTAAAATTGAGTTCAATTTCAAGGTTCCAAATAACCCGTTAGAAGAATTGTTTTCTTTAATAGACATGGAACAACTAAGTGGCATGTTCTCCGCTAGATGTTAGGTCTTTTTTTTTCTAACATGTCACACCAACAGTTTTTAAAGAAGAAAAAAAATTAAGATTAAATTTATTTAATTGAACCGGATTTAATAAATTTATTTAATTTAATAACATAATTATAAGAATATGTTGAAAATAAATAAAGCAAACAAAAAAAATTGAACTCAATAGAAAACAAAAAGAAAAAATATAAAAAATAAGATGTTAGTATCTTATCGAAGAATAAAAAAAATTCACTAGAGAATTATTGTTACTCTGTTACCCATCACCAAAAGGAATTCACCAATAAGATTTTAATGTCACTATAAAAGGTATAAAAGGTCGCGTGACAACATTAAAAAAGAATACACATACTGTTAGAGTAATAATTTAAAAAGCAAATCAAATAAAATATCATAAAATGTGAATCTAGTGTTTAAATTTCATCCATCAATCTACTTTAACTTAAAAACTAAATTTATTTAAAGAAAACTAAATTTAACAAATAAAACTTAAAATAACCCGAGTCATTTTCAAAAGTAATGAAAAATTATAAATAAAGCAAGTGAAACAAAAATATGAGAGTCAAATCTTCGGTTGAATAAATGTTAATGGATGAACTGAAAAAATATGAGCCTAAAAAAAAGGAGGATAAGCAAACCTAATCTCCTAAACCCAAATTAATCTCTAAAATTTGCAACCTATGAAATTATAGATTCAAATTAAATCAAGAAGCTCAATTTCCAGCTAAATCAATATTAAATGATAAAATCGAAAAAAAAAACATCAACTTTAAAAAGTAGCCAAAGAAAATTCAACAAAGAACGATAAATAATAAAACCCAAGATAACCTGGTTATTTTCAAAATTAGTGAAATATTCCATAGTTTTTCTACTCGACTGGGAGGTGAACCCAGAGCAAGATCCATGCCCTAGGTTAGATGAGTTAACCCCTGTTAACCTGTGTCAACCATTTTATTTTATTTTATATAAAAAAAAGTAAAAATGGCATTATTGTGAGAAAAAAAATTAAAAATAAAATATAAAAAATTCCAAGGGTTTTAATTGGATTTTCCTGAGGTTGATCGGGTCACATGTCAACTTGGATTTTTGATCGGGTTATATTGGGTTAATCCTTTGTCTGTTTTTGTGAAACAAATCTACAGAAAGCGAATAAATAAAAATAGCATAGCCTAAAATCTAATTGAATAAATGTTGGATGATGAAATTGAAAAAAAAAAAACATGAGTTTTTTTATAAAAAAAAAAACCTAGCAAACCTCTTAAATTTGGATTAATCTCTAAAACTCATAATATGAACTTCTAGACTTGGGCTCAATTAATAATCTCAATTCTCAACCAATTTAATATTAAATGATGAAATCGTAAAAAAAAAATCAATTTAAATTTTTTGTAAAGGTAATAAAAAATAATAATCAAAATAATAAGGATTAAATCTGATAAAAAAAAACTTACAAGGGATGAATTGCAAACAAAATCAAAATCAAAATTTATTTCAAGTAAAACAAATAGCAATCAAAAAAATAGAGACTGAATTTGGAACATGAAAAAATTTAAAGGAGAATGAAATTGAAAAAAATAATTAAATTTTATAAATTATTCCAGATAAAATAAATAGTAATAAAAGAAGATTAAATCTAAAGAAAAAACAAATTGAATGAATGCTTTGAAAATTTAAATGGTTAGTGCAAAAATCAAGGAAAGAAGATAAAATAAAGAAAAAAAATAAAAAATTGTTGATGCCAAACTAGATCCAAGTTTACCACACGCACCTCAGCATCATGAAAGGGTTATCGAGACGATTCAAACATTATCATGAAAAGAAGCATTTAGTTATTGAACGATGATATACTTAATGTCTAAAATGCGCGGAGGCCATCCAAATGCACATGTTAACAAGTTTTTTTTTATATATATAATATTAATTAAAAAAATCCTTAGGTCAACAAGTTTTATAGTTTAGTAAATTTTGCTTTTAAATGTAATTAAGTTGTTTCTTTTGTTACACTACAAAAATTAACAAGATTAAAAAAACCATGGATGCAAGTCTATTATTTATTTATAAATGTAATAAATCATTTTAGTATAAAAAATGTATAAAAAGACTAATTTATCATCACATAATTTGAAAATAATTGTATATCAGTAAAAAGATGAATTACCCCTGACATATATTTCAAATGTTTTATCACAAATGGAAAATCCGTGGTCATATTATTCTAATGAAAATAATACGTGAGTAGAGGTATATGGTAATTTCAAAAAAAAAAAACCCTAGCAAACCTCTTAAATTTGAATTAATTTCTAAAACTCAAAATATGTGAATTTCTAGACTTGGGCTCAATTAATAATTTTAATTCTCAACCAATTTAATATTAAATGATGAAATCGTAAAAAAACAAATTCAATTTAAAATTTTTGTAAAGGTAATAAAAAATAATAATCAAAATAATAAGGATCAAATCTGATAAAAAAAAACTTACAAATGATGAATTGCAAACAAAATCAAAATAAAAATTTATCTAAAGTAAAACAAGTAGTAATCAAAAGAATAGGGACTGAATTTGAAACATGAAAAAAATTAAAGGAGAATGAAATTAAAAAATAATAATTAAATTTTATAAATTATTTCAAATAAAATAAATAATAATAAAAAAAGATTTAATCTAAAGAAAAAACAAACTGAATGAATGCTTTGAAAATTTAAATGGTTAGTGCAAAATTCAAAGAAAAAAGATAAAATAAAGAAAGAAAAGAAAAAAATTACTGATGTCAAACCAAATCCAAGTTTAGCACACGCACCTCAGCATAATGAAAGGATCATTGAGATGATTCAAACATTATCATGAAAAGAAGCATTTAGTTACCAAACGATGATATACTTAGTGTCTAAAATGCGTGGAGGCCACCCAAATACACATGTTAACAAGTTTTTTTATATAATATTAATTAAAAAAAATCCTTAGATCAATAAGTTTTATAGGTTAGTAGATTTTTCTTTTAAATGTAATTAAGTTGTTTCTTTTGTTACGCTTAAAAAATTGACAAGATTAAAAAAAACCCTGGATGCAAGTTTATTATTTATTTATTTATTTTTAAATGTAAATAAATCATTTTACTATAAAAAAATGTATAAAAGACTAATATATCATCACATAATTTGAAAATAATTGTATATCAGTAAAAAGATGAATTACCCCTGACATATATTTCAAATGTTTTATCACACATGGAAAATCCGTGGTCATATTATTCTAATGAAAATAATACGTGAATAGGTATATGGTAATTTCATGAGGATTTTTATATCTGTTTTTGTAATATAAACTTAATTAGATACCAAGTTGTAATATTAATATTCAAAACTTTATAGTCATCAGAAAATAATTTTTTTGTGAGTTTTAAAAAATATATTTTTTAAAAAAATTAATTTTTTATAATTCTTTTTAATAATTTTGTTTTGTTTCTGAAAAAAAAAATTAATTTTTATTTTATTTTTACTTCAAATAATTTTTTATATTTTTTTATATTATTTTAATATATTCATATTAAAAATAAATTTTAAAAAATATTTTATTTTATTATATTATATTTTTAAATAAAAAACATTTTAAAAACCAAATCTTCCTGTCTACATGGCTTGTAAAGCGGCCCTAAATATAAACACGAATTTTAAAGAAAAAGCCCATCCCTTAAATTCCAGCAAAATCTCTCTGTGCCTTCTTCTTCTTCTTCTTCACCAAAACTGTGTCGACGGCAGTTCCCCATTTGTGAAAATCAAGCACTTCTCTCTCACTTTTATTACTTTCTGAACGCAATGGTTTACATAACTTCGTGGGATGACTTCGTTGACCGATCCGTGCAACTGTTCCGTGCCGATCCCGATTCTGTATGTTACTTTCTCCCTGCTTTTCTTTAGATTGCGTTCTGTTTGGTTGCGTAGAAAATTGAAGGAAACAGAGCCAATTTCTATTCCTATTTCATGATTTCCCATTTTTGCTTGACGTATTAGTAACGCATCGTAGTAGTGTAGTCGAGGAAGACGTTTTGATTTTTGATTTTTCTAAGATCGAAATAATTAATTCTATTTTCTCCTTTATGTAACAAACTATACGGATTTTCCGTAACACTGCTATTTTATGTTGCTTATTTTATATTATTTATTTATTTATTTTTGTGGGTGTTTATATTGTGGTATTAAAATGGGACATAGACGCGGTATGTAATGAAGTACAGACACTGTGATGGAAAGTTGGTTCTCAAGGTCACCGACAACAAAGAGGTACTTATCGGTTTCAGTTTAAGCTGGCATGTTCAAATCTGTGCTTATATTATATATGAGTTTGCCATAGTTTATATATAAAACATTGCAATGTTAGCATTCTATGATAAATGTAGTGGATTTGAGCTTAGAATATATAAGAATCGGAGTGTTTGTTTTGAGAGGAGTTGTATATGGTTTAGAATGTAATTTTGTGAGACTGGAAAGTATGCGGGTTTTCTCTCTCTCTGTCTGTGTCTGTTAGGGGTTTTTATGGCCTCTCGCCATTTTATGCATGACATTCTTGGCTGGTGAGATTGCAAGCAAATTCTTGAACTAGTTGCGCAGTCTAATTGAGTGCTTGTTTGCATTTGCAATTTATCTTGTAAATTGACTGTATTTGGATCTCTATTGGATTTAATTCTTGCACGAGGATGCTTTCTTTTAATGAATTTAAGATTCACTTGGATTGCTTTGGGGAATAGGTGGCCTGCTTGGTTACCAGAATGAAGCATTTAGCACATGAAAAAAAGTTGATTTTAATCTATATCCATTGGTAATTTTGCGGACCAGTTTGGAGAAAGAAGCCTAAGATATTTTTTGAGGAAACTTGAGATGCATGTAAATGGAATGGGAGATAGCTCTTTTTAGGTTGGACTGTTCGTTGCATTGATTTTTTGACGTATTACTTATAGAAATCACATGAGTGAGCGTTCTCTTTTTTTGCATGCTTGGGTTGATTTGCTTGATCCAGTGAACTAATTTCTGTCTCCTTGGAGGCTCCTAGGCAGGTTCTTGTTCCTGTACTCTGGGTGTTTGTATTTTGTGTACTTTTTTATGATTTTGAATGTAAAATATGTATATTACTTATAATATCGATGGTTGAGAGGGGGAAAGTGGGTTGGTAAGGTGGCGTTTAGTTTTGATTAAGAAGTGTGTTTTCAGCCATAACTATGTTGAGTCATGCTACATCAAAACCATTGAAGGATGTGCATGAAGCTGATTTAAAAAGTTTGAACTTTATAAACCCATGCAGTGAGATATTGGTTTCAGCAGTGTCAGAACAATGGGCTCTTTCTACAGTTAAATGTCAAATGTAATTTTGATGTTACATTGTTTAATGGATCAGATTGGATTCAGAGGTTGTCAACTATGTTTGTTGGATTAGGCTGCCCTTAATTGGTTTTTGAGATCAGAAAAAAGTTTAATTGAGGTGAGTTCATGGCTGCCCTGATGATGACAGGCTTGCTTTATCTAATGTTAGGATCAAGAATGCTCTTGGGTGAATGGAATAGTGCAATAGGATTCACATCTGGTTTACTTCAAATTAAATAGTAGTCTGTGCAACCTCACAACCTTTTTTATGAGTTTGATGTGCCTATATCGGTTTTGCTATGCACTTGCTGATAAGTTTTGGAATGGAAGAAATTATTCTACTAATATGGCAGACATGCACTCGACCAGCATACTCAGCAGAAAGTTAACCAGAAACAAAGGGATATCATGTTTATCTGGTATTTCCTTCTCTTTTGATGCACCTAGTGTGCATATCATATCATTAGCATGATAAAGACTTTTATAGCTCTTTCTTTTCTTAGAGAAGATGTTGGAATGGAAGGGCGCTTTACAGCTGACAGTGATCTGAAAAATGGCCCCCTTATAGTTAAGGTACCTAGGGACATCCCCCCCCCCCCCCCACTAAGAGCTCTTATGTTCACAAATGATTAATTTCCATGGCATTCTTGTTCACATTCCAGGCATCCTTTTCCCACTGCCTGACTCCCCTTCCGGCCCTCCCCAACCTTAACATTGTGTGTGTGTGTGAGAGAGAGAGAGAGAGATGGGAGAGAGATGTTTTGATTGATGGACCCATGGATGCTTACAAAAAACTGATAAGTTTATGATGTTTTGTCATTGAAATGAACCCATGGATGCTTGCTTTTATTTATAAAGTAAAGCTTCTGTATATTAGCTTCTCATTTCCCTTGAATGTGTATCTCCTGGATTTGCATGCCTTTGGCCTGTCAGCAATCAATTTCAAGTTTTTGTTGCCTTTATGCACAATTCATAGCTTTTGGAAACAAGTTGATCACTAATAGGTTTCACTTTAATTGCCATGGTATCTGAATTCTATTAATTTTTTCCAGCAATGCCTCTATATTAATGCTAGTGCTTTTCTGCCAGTGTCTTAAGTTCAAGACAGACCAGGCACAGGATGTTAAGAAGATGGAGAAGCTGAACAACCTATTCTTTACTTTGATGTCTCGGGGCCCCGATGGTACAATCTATCTCTGAATTTCTTTGTTTCCAAATTGCACTGTATTTTGTACCTATTTCAGTTCAAAATGCAGTTATTTTATGAAATTTGATGGGAACCGATGGATCTTGACGTGTCCAAGTTGTTCTAACAAGTTTTGACTCGTTTCTTGTGTTTCTTATCTTGATGCAGCGGATGTTTCAGAAGTTACAGGGAAAGAGCAGACAGAAGCACGGGCAGGGAAGAAAGGGAGGGGAAGGAAACAATAACCTAGCTAGCTATTGCTAAACGAAGAGGACTTGGACATATTCTACACAACTTGTCGGGAATCAAACGTGTTCTTAGAGTTCTGTGCCTTTTAGTCATACATTGGAAAACTGGGAAAATTGTTTGTTCGCTCCGATCCCATTTATTCTGGCAATGATTTTTCCTAAAATCCAGGTCCATTGATATTCCGCTATTGCTGTTTATGGTGCCTTTGTTTTTCCCTTTTCCAATTGACATTTGTTTGATTCTTGTATGGTCGCTTTCTGCTTCCCACAATCAGCATCTCTTGCATCCTTGAAAAAAGATGAGTGGGCTCCATCTATGCTTCTTGATGACTGTTCGTGACAAATAGTCCGGGCATATACTTATTAAGTACAACTATCATAAGCAGATCCTGATCAGGTCAATCAGTGAGTGCCTGGTTGTGGAGATTTTGAAAAGGAATCAGGGATTGGGTACTTGCTGTTTCGAAACAAACAGCAGCAAGCTGTCTTTGGTTACAAGCCACAGGCGCACGGGCGCACCCGGAGGAAGGTCTACCCGGAGTGGTCTACTGATATTATTTTAAAAAAATTAAAATAAATAAATTAAATTTTAATCGAATTAATCATTTATCAGTCAACCATCAGGACAGGTCAGGTTTTAGCTACGGTGGTGAGGCCTCTACAGACTGGCATAACCTCCACTCCTTCGGATGTTTCTTCTTATTTCTTACAAGGCAGGACTCAGATCAAATGTGGGCCCTGGGAATTCATGTATCATCCAGTAACCACTACATGTTGGATTTTAAAGGCCCATAGTCTGTAAACAGCAGCGTGCATTTTAAATTATTGATTCTTGCTTGGCTAATGTGTGCCGAGTCCGTGCATGTATCCCCGATGTCATGTCTGTATTTGAATATTTGCACATAAGGAAGCGCGTGAGGTGAGGACCACCATTTTTTACAGTGCACATGTCGTGTTTGACCTGCCACAAACGTACAAGACCGGCCGATTATTTTTTTTTCCTTTATTTTTTCAGGCGAGTGATCGATCTCAACTAGTTTTCATTTCATTTATTAAGATTCAGTCTTGTAGCATGCCCAAAAATAATGAGTGATGCTAAATCGTACCAAAAAAACAGAGAATATAGATCAAGTATTACCAATAATTTATAATTTTCTTCAAATCTTTTCTTATTATTTGGTATTTCTCAAAAATAAATCATGATGAAAATCTTACTTTACCCCTTCTACCCCTTCCAACGAAGAAAGGAGAGAATTTATGAAAACCTGCAGTGTTTTCTTATTATTATTTGAAGCTTCACCCTCTCTCAATTCAACGGAAAATTGTGTGATAATGAAAGATTTTGGTTGTTTTTATGTTTTAAAAATAAATTTGATTTTTTTTATTTTTTATTTTAAATTAATTATATATATATAGATATTTTGATATATTAGTATTAAAAATAAATTCTAAAGAATAAGAATATTATTATTTTAATATATTTTTAAATAAAAATATATTTTTTTTTGGTAACCTAGGATGTCCGGTCCAGCTTGCGCGCACCACAACTAATCTCTGGGCTCACTAAACATCCTGCAAGCCCAATGAGCATGTAAGACACCGCAGGAATGACAGACATACATAAGTGGAACTTAAATCCTGGTATGAAAAAAAGAAACAAATACTTTCAATCATTAGGCCACAACCCATATGTATTTTTAAATAAAAATACTTGAATTGTCAGTACCACGTTACAAAACAGTTCGTCGGACTAAGTTCTTGCGATGTGATCGGCGACTGAAGATGCTCTTGCAAATTGATTTTCAGCCGGAAAAAAGTACTTTTTATCAGCTAAAAAATTACAGGGCTCCGTCCAATCGCAACAGCAGCACATAAAGGATTGAACATGCCTTGTCTGCTCGCCAAATCGTCCACGTACACAATAAAATGAAAAGACCTCTCGAGACAGTATATCATTGCCGTACCTCATGAAGCCTAAAGTGTCCCATTTATTTCAGATCCCAATGCAATCCCTACCTTTTCTTTCTCCTTTTGCTTTAGACCCCAAAAACGCCAAAGTGTTTGATCCATGTGCCGAGAAATCTTTTGAACTTCGACCCCTTTCCCTTCCCTCCGTCAGGATCGAAATGAAAGCAAAAATCCCTGGAGAAAATATTCTTCATTTAACGGGACAGATAGACAGAATGCTTTTGGTGGGTATAAGCCTCGACAGAGTGAATTGTTCCTTTATATGGTCAGATTTCATGTTAAAAAAACAGAGCTAGGGAGTAGCATGGAGAAAGCTCCAGCTTGATGTGAAGCTACTCTCTCGGGGTTATGCTGCCATCTTTATGTGCGTTCATACCTGTGAGACGCAATTAACTATATATTTATACACACACATCTGTTATTTCCTTTGATCTGGACCGTTTCAAAAGAGAATTAAAGCCCTTCCAGGGATTCCTGGACTGTTAATAATAGCAAAAGGGAGTCGGAGCAAGAATACGCTGCCTGCCTAGCAACAAGTAGCGTGAGTAAAAGGCGAGCAAATTTAGCCATACAGTACATACGTGGTCTCGTTATAAGAATTTAGGATAAAAAAAATTTGATCCTTGTGATAACAGGTTTGATGCTTGTGGTTACTAATATTAATAGTTATTAGAAACTTATTTGATTAATAATTTTAGAATATATAAAAATTAATCAAGATATATATAAGTTGATTTAAACACCCTGCATAAGATAATAATAAAAAAGCTAGCAAAATCACCATGCAGCAACGTTACAAAAGGGGACCAATGTGACCAAATCATGATTAGCTCCAGATATTCATACGTGTGTGTGTGTGAATTAAAGCTATAAAAGATCCGGTGCTTTCATAGCTTTGCCTTTGGGGAATAAAGATAAAGTTCTCTCTCCGATTTCATACTGAAATAAACTGTTGATAAAGTATAAACTCCTCGAATCCAGATTGCATAATTCTGCTTTAATGCTTGATGCCACAGTTGTTTTCCCATTATTATGCAGCAACTTTACGAGAAAGTAAAGAGTTAAGTCCTGCTTTTATTCCCTTTTATGATTTCTTTTGGGCAGTAAATAACACATGACTCAAATTCAAACGTTGTTAGAAAGCAATTATTAAACTTTATGTTTCCACTTGAATTTTTCTTCATCCCACAATCGCAAGCACACGAATAAATCCTCTTTTTTTTTTTTTCTTTTTTTTTTTTTCTGTTCACGAGCTTAGTAAAATAATATTTTATTTTTAAAAAAATATTTTCAATACTCAAAATAATTTGAAAACATAAAAAAAATTAATTTTAAATATAAAAATTAAAAATTAATCATATTTTCAAACAAGCTATTAATTAATATATAATTTAACGCGTTCAGGAATTTAAGTCTTTGACACCATGGCTTCCTTGCCTTGTTGGGCTAAACCTTGCCAGTGACGTGATGAGCATAACTTGGATGATATGGCGCAAAATTTATCATCCGTGTTTGAATGGAAAGAAACAACATCAGGAAAGGGTTCCAGATGGTTTTTTTGCTTAAAAAAAAAGGAACCAAAATATAATTTATGCTCGCAAAAGATAAAGCAGAAGGGAAAACATCATTTTCATCCCAAAACACATTGTTTATTTTCAATTTCATCCAAATCAAGTAGTTTTATCAATTTCATTTCTAATGTATCAGGTTTTTCTCGATTAGATCCCATCTAAACTTTTCAATTTTTCCAATTGACAAAAGTCAAATTCAAAACGTTTGTTATCTTATTGCATAGGTACAAAAAAAAAATCGATGGACATGGATGGAAGGACTTGATTATTAAAAGTCTACAAGAAACAAATTGAAAATACCATTGGTTTGAACCCCCATCAAGAATTAGAAAATAGGTTTCGGACTAATTTGAGGTTTCTTAAAAAAATGAAAGAACTTGGAAGTGGAATGGGCAATGAGTCATGAGTAGCAAAATTTCGAGGTCAAAGCACATGCCAGGAATTGTCGAAGCTAGTCGAGAGGTGAGAACATTGCCGAGAGAGTTCAATGGGACTCGAGAGTCGGAAGTAGACAATTTCGGGAGCTTGGACAAGTTTTGGACTGCAAGTCTACAAGCTAGACATGTGGCTATATTTTATTCCTGGCTCTGAAAAAGACTGTCTTCCTCTGTTGCACCTTCAATCAACAGACTTGAAATTCGATGCCAACCTCTCCTTGAGAATAAAAAAGAAAGAAAAAGAAATTTCTTGCCACATGAGATTAGTCCGAAACCTAAAACGATCTGACCTATGCTCGGTTACTTTGTCTTTACATCTCCAAGCCGTGTTGAATATCTTGTCCATTTTCAGACGGGCCGTGTTGAATTACGTTTTCCCTCGATCCTAGCTACGAGTTTATTCACCGAAGAATTATTTAATACACCTATGGACCTATGGTTGAATCTTCCTCTCACGTGAAAATACAACTTTGGATGGATGCGCGCGCGCCATATTTCCGATGGTAGGACACAAAGTATGACCGGGAATGGAAAGACAAGCTAGCCTGTCCTAGTGTCGAGGACCCCTGGATTATGACACTCGCGTTGTTTTGTACCTCCTCGGACGGGGTTTTTGTAGACCGGGCAAAGGTTAACTAACGAAATTGCAATTTCGTTTGTTTGCTCACTTGTGCCCGAGAGAAAGAACAGCACTCCGAGTTAACTTTTTCGACTTTTCTTTTCTTTCTCGTGATGTACAAAACAATTATTCAGAGAGAAATCGCTGAGTACCTTCGGTGTTGCTCGGACGCTTGAATAATAATATAACTCGTGATCAGGATTATACATGAGGATTTCATTTTCTTTCTAAATAAGAAAACAATACACTGTGGCGGTGTCTGGTGATTCTTGTAATTTGAAAGAGAGATGTGACCCTTGATCTTATGTTTTGAGAAAATGTGTGACTTTCAATTATTGAACTATGAAATTATACAATGCAGAAACATGCCCTTTCTTGGATCATGATATATAATCATGGTCAACGACGTAATTTAAGGTATAAAAAGGCTACAACGATTAGAATTGAAGGACTATTTTTTAAAGGAAAAAATCATTTTGTTCCGGCAATTTCAATACCCGAAGATGTTTTGAAAATGCTCGTGTGTATGTATTTGATGTCCAATGCATATTTCATTAGTATAATTAATATTGTTAAAAAAATAAACTGACTCTTTTATAATTTTACGAGTTAACATGTATCTAACATGTTAAATCGAATTAAAACTTTAAAATTAGTAAAATTTTAATTAATTTACCCTTGAAAACTGATGATAATTGATTGATGCTGTTGAAAAAAAGTCATTTAATATTTTTTTTTTTTACATGAGTGTTGTTTAAATCAATTTGCATTTTTTTTTTGTGTTTTGAATATTTTTATTTACTTTAAATAATTATACCATTAAAAAATAATGTTTACTAAAAAAAAAATGATTCATCAACTCTGCTACCCAAAAAAACAGAGCATGTTCATGATGACAATTAACTATAACATTGTTTTTTTTGTTATGGAAAAAGTTAGGCTAGGGAGTTTGGTGCTACGGTGTCTTGTGATTTTTAAAATATATATATTTTTTAATTTTTAATATTAATATATCAAAATAATTAAAAATATATTAATTTAATAATTTTTTAAATCAAATATATTTTCGAAAGCCATTCAAACACACTTAAAAAAAAAAAAAAAAAAGTGGCTGATTATTCCGTCCCTGCCGGCTCATTTAATTCCAAAAAGAACCCTGTATACTCCCACCAGCTAGCAAACAAGCTCCTCAGTCACAGTGTCTAAAACCATGTCGTATTGTCACGAGGGCAACACTGGCATTTAACAGCAGTCAGGGGGTGCAACAGCGGCAAAAGTCGCTCGCCACAACAGTGGCTCGGCCTCCAATCCAAAGTGTGCTATACCCAAAATACCCTCATCACAAAACTCAATTATTAGCGCACTCTACTAATTAAAAAAACACCTTGCGAAGATTACTCCACGTTACATTATCAATAATAATAAAGCAAAAAATTGTTCACACCAGTAGTCAAAGGATAGAGAGGAAATATAATGGTTGTAACTTGGAAGGGAGAGCTTACTGGAAAGTCAACGGAAACGGGCTCCAACGGGCCCCACGCCCGTCAGTCACCGAACAGGACACGCGAACACTCCTAATTCGTGCTCCCCAGGCGCAGGATAGCAACAAGGCAAAGGCGAGGCGAGGCGATGCGCACACCGGAGGTTTTTCATCAGGCAGTCCTCGTGGCACGTGTCAGATTTTAAGGGCGTAGATTCACACGTGGCACGATCCAGGTGGTCAATATCTTTACAACGGCTATATAGGATGCTTTGTTTGAGGGGCCCACAATTGGCGGACGTATCGATAAGCAGCGCAGACAGAGAGGAAAATAGTTGACAGCAAGGTAGAAAACAAGGGGTTGCTGAACTAGCTGGGCTTGGCGTTTCGTTTATAATTAGCCAGTCACTGAATCACACACCTTTCTTTTCTTTTTTTTTTGTTTCTTTCTTTCTTCGGTTTTTTGGTTTTTTTTTTCATTATACTAATTTGTTTTTATTGAAAAGTGAGAGCTTTTCATTAATCTTTGCTGTCTCCCAGTTAGAGGAAGGCACGGTTTGTTTTCTGATATGTTTTTTTTTAAAAAATAATTTTAATATATTTTATAAGTTAATCTTAAAAAAATATTATTTTAATATATTTTTAAATAAATTATTTTTAAAAACCAATCACAAATAATAGAGACATAAATTTATTTGATTAGAGAAATTAAGAGGCACATATATTTTTGTAGTAAATTTATATACTTTTAATATATATATTAGTGGTTGAAGTCCGTTTCTTTTTTGTGATTTTTTTAATATACGGTTCCGTTTTTCACGTTGAATTGCAGTATAACAGACATGATTCATACGTGATTCGAAGAAGTAAATGCAAATATATATATTTGCGAGACTTTCTGTGTAAAATATATATCAAGAAAAAAGCATTTAATATAACTCACGGTGACATTAATGAAAACTCCAGAAATCATTGAGTTCAGACCTAATATAGAAAACGACTCTCATCACTGTTCACTGGATCAATACAGATAAATATGTTGATTTTTAATTAAAAAAATATTTAAAAAATCAACTCCAATAACATTCTCAAATAGAAGTACAGTTGATTTGATAATTTATTAATTAATTTCATTTTAAATTTGTTTAAAGATTAATTCAATAAAAAAAAATGTGGATAAGATCCGATCAATCCATTCTACAATTTTTTCTTAAATGCTTTTCCAAAATAACGTTGTTTAATCAAGATAGAAAAAAAAAGAAGTTATTTTGAATTTACCAATAAACCTGCAGTCATGCTATGCATGGAGCTTGATAATTGTAACCGAAAATGGCAAGACACTTACAGCGAGGAAAGAGAAAGGATACAAAAACAAAGAAGAAAAGACATGGCATGTCTGGAAGTGAAGGTGGTGTCTGGTAGTGGGTATAACTGTATTTTCCAAAATTTTAAATTATTTTAATATACTATTCCAAAAAATAAAATAAAAGGTATTTTAATATATTTTTAAATTAAAAACACTTAAAAAACAAAACAATTTATACCGTGGAGTGAAGCCGAAGCTGAAAGCTGTATGTGTGAATGGTCTTGTTGAACAGTAACAATAATAAAAGCAACTGAGGAGAAGAAAAGGGAATAAAACCAAGGTCTTTGGTATGGGACCCACCCTCATATCTGTGACAGAGACGGCAGTTTCATTTCTCAAGCACCTCCTTGTTTCTGCACTTTCTTATTTAAATGCCCCTTCCCTTTCTCTCCCACTCTCTCTCTACGTAGAAAAAAGATTAAAAGCAAAAAAATAAAATAAAAAACAATAGTAGTAGTAGTTATAGAAAATTAAAGAAGAGAGCTCTGTGCAGTCTTCCTATGGGTTGTGTGTGTGAGTTCTAAAGCAAACAAAGGCAAAGCCAAAGCCAAAGTCTTCTCTCTCACACCTTCCAATCCCAGGGCCATGGAGGCAGAATCTAGGGTTTCATACCCCAACAAGGTCTGTTTCCTCGGTGCTTTCCTTCACTCAAAGTCTTGATCGTTTTTTCTCTGACGAAATAACAAGGCAAAGTCCTATGTTTTGCTCTTTATCTTGGGTTTCTTTTCTTCGTCTTTTCAGTCAACTCTGTTGAATCTGCAAGGTTAAGCCTGTAGGAAGCTGAATTCCTTGGAATTTTCGTATTAAAAGATTATCCCTTTTGTGGTCTCTTGTCAAGTCTGCTCAAAGAATGACCATTCGGGTCTTTTAATTTTTGTTCGCTTGAAGATCTAATATTGAACTAGATTTTCTAGACTTTTGGAGTTTTTTTATGGTTTTTGGTCCCGTGCTCTGAGTTTTGTCTGATTAAGATTGGTGGATTTTTTTTGGTGGTAAAATGGAGGGGGTTGAAGAAGCTAACCGGGCAGCTGTGGAGAGCTGCCATAGAGTTATAACTCTGCTATCCCAACCCCAAGATCAGGTTCAATATAGGAATTTAATGGTGGAAACTGGAGAGGCTGTGTTTAGGTTCAAGAAAGTAGTTTCCCTTTTAAATACTGGTTTAGGTCATGCAAGAGTTCGAAAACTTAAGAAGTTACCGACCCCTTTATCCCAAAGCTTCCTTTTAGACAACCCACTGAGCAGTACAGACCACCCATCCAAAACACCCCAGTTTCTCCAGTCCAGTAGTTACCTTGAAAGCCAACCAATTCAAGAATTGGGCTCAATTGCTAAAAATTGTCTATCTCTGGGAACCCCATCCCTGGAATTGAGTTCAAATGGGAAAAACCCTCTTCAGCTTGGCCAACCCACGTCAGCAGCGCGCTATCAGTTCCTTCCGCAACAGCAACTGCAACTGCATAGGCTACAGCTTCAACAGCAGCAGCAAACGAAGCAGCAAGCTGAGATAATGTTTAGAAAAAACAATAGTGGGATGAGCTTGAATTTCGATAGTTCTAGCTGCACTCCTACAATGTCATCCACCAGATCTTTTATATCGTCCTTGAGTATTGATGGTAATGTGGCTAATTTGGAAGGAACTGCATTCCATTTAACGGGGGCGGCTCGCTCCTCAGATCAGAGTTCACAGCAACACAAGAGGAAATGTTCCGGAAGGGGAGAAGATGGGAGTATGAAATGTGGAAGCAGCGTTCGATGTCATTGCTCAAAGAAGAGGTAAGATTTGTTTCCTTTCTTTGTGTCTACTTAATTATTCTGCTGTTAGCAATTGATAGTTCAGAATCGTGTCTGTTTCCTTTTATGGTGATCTTAGGCTTGTTTTAACTCCTTTTTGCTTCATTGTTTGTGCTGTAATGGCAGGAAACATAGGGTGAAGAGGTCGATCAAGGTTCCTGCTATTAGCAACAAGCTTGCTGATATCCCTCCTGATGATTACTCATGGAGAAAGTATGGGCAAAAGCCAATCAAGGGTTCTCCTCATCCTAGGTATGCTTGCTTATTCTATTTCTGAAACAAAGTTTTGCTGCCAGTAACACATACAAGTTCTCTTTCAATGGAGTTGTGATTCTGGAATGTTTTGAACTTCCTGATAAATGAACTTATGTTGTTGCGAATTTTGCTGACATTCACTCTGTACCCAGCACGTGGTGTGTAGTGTTCATTTGTAATCTAAATTGCTCTCACATATACTAGACCAGGCATATTAAATGCTCATTCGAATGTGAATGTTGTGTTCATTTGCAACCTTTTGGTTTTGGGGTGTGTGTGAAGTAGTCTCCAATGAAACAGAACTAAATGCATGCGTTTTTTTTGCTTATCGATCAACCTTTTGGGCTGGCTTGAGCTGGTAGTTAAATAGTGTTATTTTTTGACTCCTGGCCTTTGGTGGAAATTTGCTTTCAGTCATCCTGTGATTTTGAGTCTTCTTTTGTGCTTGTCTATCCTGATTACAATTCTCGGTTGCCCGCCGTTGAATTGTTGTGAAATTCTGTTTTCAGAATGAGATGCCTGTAGTTATCATTGGTGACAAGTAATGCTGGTAGCTTCGATTCAAGTGTCAATTTTTAGGAATTGCATATGCTCCAGTACTAGCTTTTTGAGGAACTTGTTCAAACTGAGAATTCCCTCTTAAACTTGTGCAGGGGATATTACAAATGTAGCAGTATGAGAGGTTGTCCCGCAAGGAAGCATGTGGAGAGGTGCTTGGAAGATCCGTCCATGCTTATTGTTACCTATGAGGGTGAACATAACCACCCAAGGATTCCAGCACAATCCACAAACACGTAACCACCCAAAGGTTCTCACTGTTCAATGAAAACTTATTTATGAATGGCTCCTGTATATATTTAGCATGGTTCAACCCTAAGATATAGTTGGAGCAGGTGTTTTCATTTCCCTTTTTTTTTTTTTCTTTTTTCTTGTGTTTTTTTTTTTTTTTTTTGGGGGGGGGGGTGGCGGCTTTGGGAAGTTGGCTTTCCATAGCTTTGTTAGCAGCCTGACAGAGGCAGGCTTCAATCCTGGCACTGATCTCAGAAAAATGTAGAATTGGGGTTTCAAATTGTAAGAACTCTTTGATTTGCAACCAGCGGCTCTAAACAGTTCAAAAGAAGTGTTTCTTCCCGGGTTGTTGAAATGGGCTCAATTGGTGTAATTTTCTTTCTGACTTCAGTTCCTGATGGCATTGCATTTGAATGATTAGTAGTTGGTTTAGACTTTAGAGTGCTTGTGGGGTTCCTGGGCAGATGAGATGAGTTTGTTACTTTGCTTGCATGGACCATCATGGCATGCGGCATGTCCACCATGAATGGTTAGCAATGATGGATTGCAAGATACGTTGGACATGCATGCAAGGAACTAGCAACAACAATGTATATCATTGAATGTACGGTCTGAACCGTAATTCAATCTTGTTGCTGGTTCTTGAATTATCAGAGCTGTGAAATCTTTTTTCCTTCTCTTGTTCACAGATAGTCTTCTGCCTTTGACTAGCTGCTTTCCTGTCTGTGATCTTGGTTCTGGTCTTGAACCCTTGGTGACATGAGCTTGCAGGTCGGCCATTTTCCGAGCCTGCACTTCCATTCATCCGATGAATTAATCCCGAAAACATATATATCAAGAAAAAGAAGAAGAACCTGCACACCAATCACAGCATTAACTCTTCCTTCCCTCTTGCGAGGGAATCATTCAAGTTACTAGAGGGAGGATTGCGCAACAAGGCATGTGACGTGACATGGGCTATCGATCTATCGCTATATCACTGGATCTCCATTGGCATTTATATTGTCCTCGGACAAGTCCCAAATCTTGAAAATTATCAAGAGCAAAACATTCTGTCTGGCCACCTGTCGGCCTAAGTTGGTAAACACTGTACAGTCATACAACCCCATCAGCAAGTATGTCCCCACGAATAAATCATCTACACGAACAGGGGAAATAAATATAGTGCATGATGCAAGAATTGAATTGGTAGTGGGGTTGATGTATTGCATGTTTGTTCTTAAAAATAACTCTTTGAAAATAAAAAAATATTATTTTTATATATTTTAAAATTATAAACATTTTAAAAAACAACCACTACAATATTTTCAAACAAATAAAAACTGGTCAAAAAGTTACTAGGGCAAGTCACCAAAGTTAAACTGTTCTCACCTGGCAGGGTTGAATAAGGTTGGACTCATGTTTCAAAATAAACCCATCATGGTTGTTGAAGCATGATGCCTCGTGGTTTTTCAACCCTGGAACAGAGGTAGATGGGATCTTGACTAGCTGCTGATATTGGTTCGTTGTAGTTGGGAAACGCCTTGTCAGGGAAGATATCCTTAGGGCAATTGATGATGACTTGGAACAAATTACCCATCTAAAACACCAGAACTCCATTTTAATGGCAAGTAGCCTTTCTTAATCTCTCTTGGTATGGAGATGGTTTCCCAACCATGAACAAAATCCTCAACATGTAATCAATTGGCTTTGACTGTAGTTTTCAGTTTGACCATATATATTCTCTTCTCTTCCCGTTTTGGTGAGGATAAAATCTTTTTGAGCCTTTTCCTTTTATCGTGCAACAATGGGGTGGCGTTTTTTTCTTCCTATATAAGCATGTGGGTGACTCAATGTAGAAAATTCTATGCGAGGAAATCTATTGGATGATTTTTTTTAAAAATAATTTCTTGACATCAATGCTAGTTGAAATGGACCGTCAGGCCCTGGTAATGCCCTGCTGCGAGTGGGAAAGTATATTCTTTCTCAGGTGTGAAAGAGAGGAGTAGATTCTAATGGAAGTCCCCCACCACAGCGCCACCCTTGAAGGTTTCGATGCAGCAGGCGGTGAAGAATGGGCCCTGAGCTCATGATGGCCTGGGCCTTTCTGGTCAAACCGTTCAGTTGCTCTGCTTTATTTCCCAGTGGAAACACGCCATAAAACCTGCCCTCGAGCATGTGAAAAGGCTACTTTAATACGTGCACGGCCAATCTATCTCTCTGCGCGACGATTTGGTGGCGTAGGAGGGAACTTATTGAATGCTACTTTGTTTCGTATGCCCTGTCCACAAGCATGTGAGAGACTGCTTTGTTATGCAATACGTTGTGGTTATTGGAAAAAAAGGATAAAGAAATACATTAATAAATAAAGGTTTAAAAAGTATTAGAAAAATGATATACTTTGAAAACAATTTTTTTTCCCTCTCTTCAGCGGCTATAAGAAGTGGATAATAGAAACAAAAACAAACTATTAAAACATAAAAAAAACTCTGATAATAACATTATTAATATTATTAAAAAAATCTTGACAAGATAAATCTAACAACATCAAAAAAAATTATTAATGGTAACCAGAGCTTGATATATTAGTCATTCAAAAACAAATAAACCCCAATATATATTTGAATTATGACTCACTAATATCATTTTTCATGATATCTTTTGGTGTTATTGTATTCATCTTGTTGATATCTCGATATTTTTTGAAAAGTATTGGTAGTGTTATTATTAGAATTTTGGTGTGTTTCGTGATTTTTTTCTTGTTTTTCTCCTATCTCTTTCCTTTCTGTTTATTGTAAATTATATAAGTTTATTTTTTAAAATAAAAGGTCACCTATGATACTTATAATTCACTCTCTAAATTATACTATTTGTTAAAATATTTTATGTATTTTGTTATTTTGTCTGTTTTTTTTTTAAGTGCTAAATGAAGAAAGAAAAAACTCCAAAAGTTGGGCCTTTTCTAAAGCTAAACATTAGAGTCAGACGTAGAGTCGGAGACCAAGAACTCGGATAACGTGAATGAATAAGAAAACCTTGTGGAGTGAACAAAGACTGGTAAACCGGCGAGTAAAGCAACAAAAAACCGTTAGTAATTTTCAGGAGGAGGGCATAGCAGAGTAGCATTATAATTAGAACGGCATTAAAAAAAGAAGGAAAGTAAAAGAACAGGCACTTTTCATTTTGCGTGCTGGCTGGCTGGAGTTGAAATGTTATCAACATTATCATTAAATAAATAAAGTTTTTGGTTAAATATACTTGACTACACTCATAAACTACTATTAATTAAAATAGAGTTTTGTAAAAAAATATTTGCTATTTTTAGTTTAATTTTTTTATATGAATTTATTCTAATTTTAATTTATTTTTTTTCCTCGATTTCAATCTTCAATATGAGATTTATTGAAAGTAAGGTTTTAGTTTTTTTTTTTATATGAATTTATTCTAATTTTATAATCTAGGTTAAGAGTTTAACATGTTATTCCAGGTTGACTCGAATAAGTTTTTATATCTTTCTTTTCTAATTGGTGTTTTATTTTCGATTTCATCATTAGATTTATATGAAAATTAGGTTTTGTAATTTTTGTAATTTATTTTATGTGGATTTATCTAGTCTCCTAAATTTAGTTTTTTTTTCATTTCTTATTTCAACATTCAACACTGGATTTGTTGAAAGTGGAGTTTCATAGTTTTTTTTTTTTTTTTTTTTCAAAAATTATCATGGTCACATGACTCAGTTCGTAAATTTAACATACTAGCTTAAGTTGATTTTTTTTTTGTTTTTACGTTTTTAATAAATATGTTTTTTATTTCATCCTTTTACTTTTAATTGGTTGGAAATTAGGTTTCATAATTTTTTTGAATTTGTTTTTCATAGGGTTGTCTCGAGTGTAGGTTTGACAAGCTGAATCGAGTCCTTTTTTTTATCTCTTTTTATTTTTTTTAATCTTGTCATTTAATATTGAGTTGATTAAAAATTAACAATCATAATTTGATTTGATTTATTCTCTATAAGATTATTATGATCTTATGATCCAGATGGCAAGTTTAATAAGTTAACCTATGTCAATTAAATATAATTCGCTCTCTAAACTATACTATTTGTTAAAATATTTTATGTATTCACATTACATTATGAGATGGAGTTATTTTAGTTATCTAAACCTCGAGAGTCATGCATGTTTGGTATATGGTTATGGTTGTTTTTCAAAGTATTTTTTTATTTAGAAATATATAAAAATAATATATTTTTTTTTAAAAAATTATTTTTAAAATTAGCTCATCAAAATCATCTACAAATACCAAAAAAATATTAATTTAAAGTAAAAAAAAAAAAAATTATTTTTTTTTCAAAAACATTTTTGAAATACAAGTACAAACAGGAGTCCAAAGAATATTGTTTAAAGTATTTAAACAAAATTATAAAACTCAATCTAATTAAATAAATTAATTTGATGATTCGTTCATATGTAACTTAGTTTATACTAAGTTTTATCTTAAAATATATATTTTTTTAAATATAATCTTTTAATATTTTAAAAAAATCATAAATCACGGCTCATAAATTAACTCACCCAACCTGTCCTGCAAGGCCAATGTTTTATAACTATCTATTTAAGACATTGTATTTTTAAAATTAAAATTTTTAATGTTTTTTAATCATTTTAATAGATTAAAAAAAAACATGTTAAAAAACAAATAATCTCAAACCGGCCCTGAAAATAAGAGGAGCTGATTTTGATTTACAGTAGTCGGGTTTTTGTTCTTCATAGCAACCAAAAAAAAAACCTTGACTGTTATAAATCCCACCATCAACCCCACGTTAACACAAACCAAAAACCCCACCTAACCCTAAACTGTACACGATTGGACGCATAATCTAACCAGCGACAGGGCCCAAAATTCTGCAAACTAATCTTGACCGATCAACAACTTCCTCCGCCCAGCCCCAGCCACAAAACCACAATCCCAGACCGCTCAAAAGAGCGGTGCCGGCAAGTTCAAATCAAACAGAAAAGGTTTTTTCCCTCCACGCAACTTCTTCTCTTCATTTAAAACCAAACCCACGTTTTCATTCACAGTCTCCATGTTGTACCCCGTATACTCTGACCTAACCGGAGATGCCGCTGGCATCGTCATCCTCGCCACCTCACCACCAAGACAAACCGGCGAGAAACATTTCTCAAAAACACCTGCACCAACCACCGCAGTTTGCGAAAATGGCACGGGAGCAAAATGATCGGTGTGGAAGAAGTTTGTCCTTGCCTTTGGCCCACGGAGAGATCGAGCTGCGTCGTCGTAAGCAAGTGCCGCCTCCTCCGCTGTGTCAAAAGTGCCAAGCCAACTCCGTGTCTTCTTCCATGGATCACGAATCTCGGCAGCAAATCTACCCCACGGCCTCTTCCTCACGCCTCTGAAATGGCGTTGAGGCTCATTCTTCGCCTGTACAGCTGGAGAGGAAGGAGCTGAAGAACCAGCAAGGGAGAGGGTTGTCGTGACGGTCATTGTCGTTAGTGTACTGTGTACTACGGGATTGTTTGATAATGTGGTTTTTGTTTGGGGAGACACTGAAGAGATTTGGAGGGTTTTTTGGTGTATACAGGAGGGGACACGGTCTTGGTCAACGCCGAGTTTTGAGATTTGGTTTAGTTTTCTTTTGTTCGGTAATTAGTGGGTTTTTAATTATTTTTTATTTTAATTAAAAGGTTCTATGTGAAGAATATTAGTAATGACTTATGGTGTATATAGTTTTGGTTTGGTGTCATGCTAATTATTTATTTTAATTTTTTAATGTGTTAGTTTTAAAAATTAAAAAAATATTTTAATATATATATTTTTAAAATATATTTTCTAAAATAACCATTATAATAATTTCAAACACTATCATAACTGACCAGTGAAGGCATGGTTTTATTCTTGATTGTTTAGGAGTATATTTGTGGTTATTTTTTAAAAATATTTCTAGACTAAGATCTTGAACCAGCTGAATCCAGCTTGGCCTATTTGACGTATCTGAGTTTAATAAATGTGTTAAGTTAGGAGTTTTTGAGAAATGAAAGTTAAGAGAGTATTTGAAAATATGATAAAAATTGAGATTTAGATTAGGTATAACCTAATTATATACAAACCTTACTCATAAAAGCTATTTGATCTCTTGCACGAATCTCAACCTTAACCATATTTTTTAAATATTTATTTAGATCTTGTTTATTATTTATTTTTGTGGTAGAAATGTTATTTTCAAAAGTTTTGAATTTTTTTATTTAAAATTATTTTTTAAAATATTTTAAAATTATTTTAATTTACTAGTATCAAAAATAAAATTTTAAAAATAAATAAATATATTTTAAATAAAAAAAATATTTTAAAAATAGTTACGCTAAGAATGGATGGCATGGGTGGTTCATTTACAACATTTATGAATCCGAGTGGAAAGGTGAGATAGCGAGGATATTTTTGATGTTATGATGATAATAATAGCCCACCATAGGCAGAGAGACATAGCTCTAGGAATGATGCAAGAATTCAAATGGCGTCGGCAAGCTCGACAGCGTGGAGGGATGATAAAAATAACAGGATGATAATAATACTTACAGAAACTATTAGTTGGGTAAAAAGTTAAACATATCATATTTTGAAACGTTGCGCATTCTAAAAAATAAAAATTTTCACTCTAAAATCTCCTTAACAGGCCATATTTGCAATGATCGGACTGACTTGTTGAGCTCTACATGAGCCCAATTGGTCACTCCCCTAACCCTTCTATCTATTTCCTTCAATTTTTTTTTTTTAAAAAAACATTAAAAATATATATTTTTTTATTTTTAAAATTTATTGTTAACATTAACAAAATAAAAAACATTAAAAATAAACAAATAAAAATTTTCAATTTTTTTCAAAATCCTTTTCACTCATCTTCTACTTTTAAAATTATTTTTATCAAAAAATATTTAATTAATAATTTTTCAAAGCAAATGTACTTTTAAAAGCTACTGTACTCAAACTAGATTAAAAAATTAGTTTAAACATTAAACTAAAACCATGAGAATTATTTGAATAAATATTAAAAAAAAAATTGTTATTACGAGGAATAAGATGCATGGGATGAAAAATTAGGTGAATATCAAGGAATTGGAACGATGACCTAGAACGAATATAATCACGTTAACTGTTAACTGAGTCCATAATGAAAAATAAGTTCAGATTTGCTTTTCACCATTGATGATTTTCAACCAAAAAACCTACCCTCTGTTGAGAAAGCAAGAGTTCTTCTAACCTAGTGTTAAAAGATATGGATTGTTAAGCAAATAATTAAAAAAGTCACTCAGGTTGAACACATCATAATCTCAACAAATACTAATACGGGTTCACACTCCTTGTCGAAGGAGAGAACCTAGCCATGGCACTGATGCAACGAGAGTCTCAAGTCTCTTTAACATAATATAAGTTGAAATAAAACCTGACAAATTTTCTTGTTCAAACTTGACAAGATGTTTTTTAAGAAAAGCAGTGAAATTAAAAACTACTCAATCAAGAAGTGACAGAAACAAAACGCACGTCCATGACATGAAACAACAGATACCGCATATGCAAAACCTTCACTTGAGAGGAATAAACCTTGAGGAGTGGGTAGCACCAATTCCAGGCCTTCCATGCTTAACGGGCTTGTAGGAGATCGAGAACTCAGCTAAATAATGGCTTATCATTTCAGGCTTGATTTCAACTTGATTAAAGGTTTTGCCGTTGTACACACCAATGACACTTCCGATCATTTCAGGTACTATGATCATGTTGCGAAGGTGAGTCCTGACTGGTTCTGGTTTCTCACCGGCTGGAGCCTCCCTTTTCTGTTCAAGACATCACAACAAAAAAGTTCCAAAAAACATTCATTTCAATTTTGCACATCAAAAGAGGAAAGAAAAATTTTCCTGGTAAGAGAATGTAAGATCCACATTTAAAATCATTACACTTGACATTCAATCAAGAATAAATAAGTAAAATCACATAATAAGAATGTGATTTACATTTCCTCCTTAAGATTGTTGAGACCAGAAATGGCGAGCCAAGGAATTATTTTTCCCCTCATTTGTCATCACGCACTCCCCTCATTTTCCTTGGAACTCCCAAACAGAAAAGAATCACTTTCCCTTCAAACTTTCTTGCCCATAGTTTTCTTTCCTCCTACTTTCTACCCTCCCAAACAGAATGTAAGATAAGCATCAATAAACATAACATTTACAAAGTCTGCTTATGTTCAATCATGCAACAATACTGACAGACTATAACAGCTCAATGATGCTTGCAATCGAAGCAAAATAGAAATCCATAACAGCCATAAATGAAGAACAGAACAACTGTCCATTCTGGGAAGATATTCCTCCCATAGAAGCCACGGGCTAAAATGCAGCACCAACTCAAAAATGATAGTATTATTATGGTGACATGTTTACTTCATTGGTAAGAGAATCTTCCCTGGCATTGGAAAACAGATTCCCATCAAGGTGTAAAGGAAGTCCCAAGGAATTAGGGTATATCACAATCTGGCAACCATATTATTGACTTGGCTGGCCAAAAAGTTCAAGTGTTCAGCCATTGACATGCCAGATAAACATCTAGTGGTAAAGTCCCGTTGATGGATCAATGTCCTTACTAGTCCACCCGCAACAAATAAAAGAAAAATCTTAATATTGAATTTAAATAGAGGCCGCTAGACTTCCATGGTATATTTCTTAACATGCGATGCAATGGAGCTCCATGTCTCTATAACAGGAATTAAAGTTGATGGATAAAAAAATAACGGCAAGTAGATTTATTTTTTTCATTTAATTTATAACTAAATACACTGAGAACTACTATAAAAAAAAACAGTCAAATTCAAATCAAATTAAACCACACAGCAGACCACGAGAAAGGAAAAAACGTACCGCCTTGCGAAGTTTCTTGATAAGTGCCATCGGTTTCCTCTTCAAGCCCCTCTGAAACCTGAAATCAAACCAACAAGAATGTCAGTAGACATGTCTAAAAGAGCATTTAAAAGCATTAAAAACAGAGAATGTCTCGCTCACCTTCTGCGAGCACGAGCAGGAAAGAGCTTTACAAGCTCGTCAGTAGACATGTCCAAAAGAGCATCCAGATCAACTCCTCTGAAACTGAACTTCTTGAACGTTCTCTTCTTTGGCTGTCCTGCTGCAGCAACATCGGTCTCAACGTCTGCCTGAAAATCACCGACAACAAACAAAAAAACAATTAGAGAACCGTTCGAAGCCTCTGTTTGGATCCCGAGAAAAAAATGATTAATCAGTCGGTTGTTGGGAATTTCCGACAGTTTCGTTCATTTTCCAGGTAAAATATAGAAGCATAGAGGAGATTGAAGGTCGGAGAAGGGTTGGTTTGTGATCTTACCATGGTAGAAGGTATAGTAGACTGCAGAGACGCAAAACCCTTGCTCGAGCTTAGGAGGTTCGGCTGGAGAGTGTTTTAGGGGTGGCTAGGGTTTTCGTTTTCGTTAGATGTCATTGTGAATTTATATGGTACGCTCAAATGGACAAGATTGAATAGACCCCTGGATTTCTTCCTATTTATCTTTTTAAACTTACTATTTGATCCCTTAACTTTGACGCAATCCTGTTGCAGCCCATTTCTCGTTTTTATTTTTCTACCAATTCAATTCTCCACTCATCCAACCTAGTATAGATATGAAAAGAAACAATGAAAAGGCACATGAAACTGATTCATTCAAATTTATTTTTATTGACAAGAACTAAAAATAATTGTTCCTCTCCTAAAGTATTTTTTATTGGAATAATTTTTTTATATATAATTTTTTATAATTTTATTAGTTAAAGTTAAATTTATTGGAGATTGGAATTCATAATTTAATTTAATTTATTTTCTATAAATTTATATTAGTCTCATGATCAGAGTCATAAGTTTTGTGGATAAATTTGGTTACCTCAAGTTTTTTTTAATTTTTTTTTTAAAATTGAATTTTTAGAATTGAACTTTATATTCAACTTAATGAAGTAAAATCATAATGTAAGGACTACAATGTAATAATCTTGTATTTTATATATAAAAAAATATATACTTTGATTTTCTAAGTTCAAGGTTTAAGAAAGCTATTTAGGATATAAACTATGGAGTGTTACAATATTGTTATGAGGTGTTACAATGCAAATATTTAATCTTAGTTTTTTTTTAATTTATATATTTTTATTTATACTAGAAAATATATTTTTTACAAAGAACAACTAATTTTATTTCTATTAATATATCATATAAATACAATTTATTTTTATATAACATGAAAGAAAACGAATTAAAGATAAATGGCGGTAATGTCTTTGAAATATTATAAAAATACAAATAGTATATATATAAAAATAACAAATAATTAAAAAAGTGAGCAAAACAATTTTAAACATAAGAGAGAGTGTGTTGATTACATTTTTAATAAAAAATTAATGCGAAGTAAAAAATAAATAAAAATAAGGAGGGTATTAATCATATTTGAAAAAAATAATTATATAAAAGTCTAGCGCTGCTTAACTTAGGAGGCCAATCTTTTTTGTTTACCAACTATTCGAGAGCCAAGCTCGCCTTGGCTGGTTTAAATGTTTTTTTAATAATTGCCTGCGATATTTTTTAATTATTTCTGATGATTAGAAAATTAGGATTCGACCTTTTAAACTCAAAAAATATTCAAGGCCCGATAACAATAGACCCAAAATATAAGATATGAATAACTTCATAAAAAAAAATTTAGTACAAATCATGAAATTCAAGGCCCAATAAAGATAATATCAAATGATAAAATAAAACAATAAATCAAACTTTAAAAAGAATTTAAAAAGAAGACCAAACTTAAATTGAATTGATTATCGAAATTGATGAACCGGATCATGATTGTAGAAGACAAACACGAAAAAATAACAAATAAAAATTGTTAATCATGAAAAAATTGAAAAAAATTAAAAAATAAAAACAATGAGAACTAAATCATGCACATAAAGATAATCGAAAGAAAATAACGATGGATTGAAAAACAAAATAAATGAAGAAAAGGATGGGAAAAAAAAGTAATAAAAAATGAGGATCAAAATTGAAAAAAAAAATTAAATTAAATTAAATTCTAAAGGATGATATAAAAAAAATTAATGCGAAGGAAAAAAAAATCGCAACTATGACCAAATTAGATAAAAAATAATAATTATATGAAATAAAATGCAAGTGGATGAATCTGAAATAAAAATAAATAAATTCAAGAAGCCTTAAAATCAAAATAAATAGAAAAAATAAAAAATAAATTTAAAACAAATATAAACCGAACGACACATTTGAATTTTTAAAGGTTTGGCATGAAAACCAATGCACAAGAGAGAGAAAAAAGAAGGGGAGGAGGAAAACCATTTGTCACTACTAACTAGGCTAAACATGCCACACCAACAACTTTGCCACCACCTAACACGTCGAATGACACGATGGTCAATATATTTTGATCATCGTAATACATCTCATGCTCCATTAGTTTGTTGGGAGGATGATAATGCATCGACGTGTGCATATCACACTTCTTCCTTTTATATTGATTTATTAATATTTTAATTATTAAAATTACTAAAAAGCCTATGAGAGCATTCTAATACTACAAAAGACACAAGTGGCAAAGACAAAAAAGCCCTCCCTTGTAAGGCTTAGATTTTTTTCAAAGACAAAGGCTAAATATGTCATTACACTGTAGACTAAATATACAAAGATAAAAAAAAAAACCCCTTTTTGCAAAGGCAAAACTTTTGAGTTTTCAAGAGCACCACCATCTTTTTATGTGCAAACAATGTTGAAAATGCATAAAAACCTCCAGACAAAAGGTCTATTTTTTTTAGTTTTCAAGGATGATAGTAATTTTACTGTATTTTAAAAACATAAATTTTCTATATTACCCCTGATCAATTGACAAATGACATTTTGATCCACTAGAAAAAACAACTCTACCCATAAAACTAGGGCACTTGTTTAGTGTATTAAAGGATGAAATGATCAATACCTTGCATGTTAGAGGAAAAAACCATGTCCTTTTAGTTTTTTGTTTTGTAATTGTTTTTTTGATGGTGTTGTGTGTATTTAATTTTTTTAAAAATTATTCTGATTCATCAATAATTGTTTTAAATCTTTTTTTTTTATTACAAGAACTTTATTTTTGAAAATAAAGTTTTTTTTTATTTTCATATAATATTTATGATACGTGCAACTTTGCATAATATTTTGTCCACTTTCATTTTATTTAATTCATCTAATATGTGTGTCTATTTTTAATATCATTTGACTGTATAAAAAATAATTTTAATAAATAAATTCAATAAACACAACTGGGTAAATATTTCGTTTACTAACGCATTTGATTTTTCTATTTTATATTTAATTACGGTAAATACCTTTTTTTCCCCATTTATTACCACATATAGCTCTTAATTTATTTAATAACTAAATTTTTTTCATGTACAAAATGCATAAAAAAAGCCTGCATGTACAGATGTTTTACAAGAGGAAAAAATATTTGGCCTATGGCCAACGAGTTGTTTGATTTTTCAAAAAAATGGAGCTGATGGCATTATACCAAAAAAAAAAAAAAGGCCTAATTAGGCGGGCCTACATTGTGCATGTGCTATTGACATGGGTTAGACAAATTGACTTAACTTATGAGACTCAACAACATCTGACCTTTTGTTTTTTCTAATTATTTTTTACAAATTAAGGTTTCTTTTATATGTTTTTTTTTTCAAATATTTTTTTTTTATCTATATTTATATTAAAACCCATTCTCTCTTTTATTTTGTTTAGACAACCTATTTGAAATCAACTTTACTTTTTAGTTTCACATTTAATTTTTGAAGAGATTTTTCTGATTCATTTATGATTTTTTTTATATTTTTATATAGGTAAATTTTATTTTTTCAGTTTTATTTGTAGTTATTATTTATGGGTTTTTTTTCATTTATTAACATATAATTCTAAATTTATTTGATTATATGCGCACATAAACTTTTTTATTTTGATTTAGAATTTTTTTAACTACAAAACCATGTCGAAAAAACTTGTGTAGAAAATTTTTTGTTGAGAAAAAAAAAAAAGCAATATCTAAGCTTTTAAGTGTTAGTTTAGTATTATGGTGGCTTTTGCTTTCTGTCGAATCACAAAGATAAAACTGTTTGGTTCATGTATAGTTACGTTGTAAATCTTGTTTTTATAGAAGTTAAAATAACAAGTTTTTAATTCATGAAAATATATTTTTTTTATTTATTTTGCATACAAAAAATTATATCACAATAATTTTAACCAAATATATTTTTTTTAAATCACAATTAAAAATATCTCTTTTAAACTCATTTTTTCAAATTATAGCCACAAAAACTGCCACACTACTAATCACAAACTAAATTATTTGTCCAGTGGCTTGCAGAGTATTTAGTAGATAAGTAACAAGCCTGTAAATTTGAATCCACAATGATGGTCCTCAAGCTTTTTTTATCTTTCAAAAAAAAATCTTCCAGTTAAAAATATCTGTTATTCTTTTTTAATTTTTTTATTAATATAAGTATTCAGATTAACTTACTTGTACCTTAATTAATCTTATAGACCCTAAAATTAACAATAATATAAATTTTTAATAATTTTAAAATTTATAAAACTTAAATTAGTAATCTTTAATAAACAAGCAAGTAATTTTACCAATTAAGCTACATCATTATCATTCAGGGTTATATTATTATTATTATTATTATTTGATTTACTTGGATATTCGGGTCAACTTGCGCGTACTATGACTAATTTCACGACCCACTAAAAATCCTGCAAATCCCAGTGAGCATGTAAGGTACCGCGGGAGTGACAGGTGTGCACAGTAAAGCTTGAATCCAGATGCAGAATAAAAAAACAAACTCCTTCCATCGCTAGGTCAAAACCTAAAGTGCAGGTTATATTATTATTCTTCTTTCTTGTTTACTAATGTGCTGCGAGTAGCGAGGATTGACTTGAAGAAGTTACGATATATTTTTACATGCCTGTACATTTTATGTTCTGACTCGGTCTTAATCTTGGTTTTTCATGCCAAGCCTTGACACAATACCAATAGCAGTTGCCAAGGATCCCCCCGAGATTAACCTTCATTAATTTAAGCTTTTCTCGAGATTCCTATTGCTCCCATCACCATCATTCCTGTGAAAACCTGATCAATTGTGAACGTAGAGTCGAGAGATGCTATTGAGGAGACAAACCAGTCTCTAAATTTGAGGGTCCTCCTCCTATTTAGAGGTGTTTGGCATTCAAGTGAAAAAGTATTTTTCAAAAAATTATTTTTTTTTATTTTAAAGTAATATATTTTTTATTTTTTCAAATCATTTTGATGTGCTGATCTCAAAAATAATTTTTTAAAAATAAAAAAATATTATTAGCATGCTTTTCTAAGTAAAAAAATACTTTAAAAAACAACAAATAATTATACTACCAAACACGGTATTAATTATAAATGGAACTCTAAATGGATTAAAAAAAAAAGGAAAAAGTTGAGGGTGAAATAACAAAGATAGAAGACCTTTGTGAGTTGCATAAAGATTCAATCGCTGATACACACGCCTTCTTTCAAACTTTCATGCCATGTAAGGAATTCTATATATCCCTGTTATGGCAGGTAAACTGTATACCTTTGTTCTTGCTAACGGATGAACATACACCATCGCATTTTCGGCATTTCAACTTAAACATTGTCAATGGAGAGAAATTCTAACCAAAATTTACATGCCTTGTGTCGAAACATTGTTAGCTTGGACAGTGATTGTGTTATAGAAGAACCAGGGCATCATAACCAGTTTAACAGACGCACCATGGATAGTGAATCTAAACTCAACATAGATGCTAATTTTTTAAGAAAAATCAACATGAATACGTTGGATAAATAAAATAAATACAAGATAATAGAGCATCATGAGATGCTTTGTGCAGCCACGATGATGCCCCAGTTCAATCTTAGCCATATACAAAGAACAAGAAGCACTACTTGCAAATATTCATGTCATCCAATGAACATTCATCAGCATTAATTTTATATGCATTCTTGAGTTATTCTCGACCTGGATGCTAAAATAGTGGATCACATCTGGAAGCCTATGCGTTTTTAAACTTGAAACATGTTGCTGATGCAATTCATTTGTGGTTATTAAAAGCAGTGATGCCTGCATAAGAAGCATTCTTTTGTGCTAGGATCACATACCGCTTAATATAACACCACAAGTTAATATTTACTGCACATACATGAATCGATTAGGCACTCGTTAGTCTTTTGATTGCAAGCCAGAAGATGGATTTACGAGATTACAACATCAGACAACTACATGTTGGTTCCCGATACAGAATGAAGCGCATTGAAGTGAATTACCAGCGTGTTTGACAGCACTGGTTAGACAGCATTTACTTTGTCCTTAATTTACACATTCATGCAATTAAATTCATGGTTTAGCAGAAGTGTCTATGATTTTCTTGACGATAATTCGGTGAATTGAAGAGATGTAAATGCATTTGTATCGTCTTTGGAGCCAAGCTACTGCTCAATGACTTTGTTGCATAGAGAAACTGATGAACAATGGTAAAAAGTAAACAAATGATCAAGCACAGTAAATTCTAACACGATAAATTCCCAGATAGAGGTGCAATATACATCTGCAAGGATGGTTTTTAGACATTGATTTTCACACAAGAGTGAGTAGTATACATTGACGTGATGCAAATAGCTTCCTGGGGTTCCATGACTTGTTTACCTTGGAAATTTCCACATGATGTTTGAAAATGATTGGCTAGATGATCTTGTATGAATCATTGATCCAATCACACTGCATTCAATCACATTTATACTCCAGTTGATCACCAGCAGTGCCTTCACAGATTGAAAACAATGAATCAATTCATTTTTCCAGCAGATGCATACACCACACAAATGTTATAGTGGCACCTGGACACAACACTCTTATAGCAAGGATGTGTTCAACTTCATTGTCTTTCCAATCAACAGTTTCCCACCCAAATCTCAATAGAATTCCATGATTCTTGGGTCAGTAGATTCCTTTGCTACCCTACTAGTAAATGGCACAAAAAAAACCAGAATTAAATTCAAGCATTCTTCTAAATTTTCCCAAAACCTCGATGACATCAAACAAAACCCTACTTTTGAGCATCACAGCTTCAAACTCAATTTTCTCCGAAACTACTCATCCTCAGAAAATGTTACACCACTCATTAGAAACCTCATATAATTACCTACACAATGCAAAAAATTTCAGCAAAATCAATTAACTCTAGCTCAAGTTACGCTCAATTTAATTGAGCTTAAAAGCACACCCACTTCAGCAAAGTTTCACCATTCACTCCTAATCCTCCCATCCACCCCTCCCATAAGTCTCCAACAGTCAACCGTAGATAAAATCCATATCCAACGGCTTATATTCAAACCTGAACAAAGGGGGCGATCCGCTTCCTAACTCTCTCCACCAATCAGAACCCAACTTTCGGATACCGTCCTAGTCTCCCTTGACTATTTAAATCCCATAATTTCCGTCATCTTCTTCACACAAGCGGAAAAAAATCAAGAATCGCCAGCGAACCAGACACCACCAGATCCAATCTAATCTCCTCCTCACCCAGTTCTTCATTGGATTCAATCTCCTTTCTTTTCTCAAGCCCTAATTCAATCCTAATTCTCTAAAAAATGTCCTCTGACGAACCCACTGTCACCGTCGATGGCAGCACCGAACCGCCAACGTCTGAACCAGCTGATGATAAGCCGGCCACCAAACCCAGCAGAGCTAGAAAAGCCAAGGAACCTAAAGCCAAAAAAGCTCCTGCCCCTAAAAAACTCCGTCCTCGTTCCCCTTCCGCTCACCCTCCTTATGAAGAGGTAACATTTCGTAACACGAGATTCAATTTTTGTTTTAATATTTGTTTTTTTTTTTTTTTTAAATTTTGGATCTGATTTTTTCTCTCCTGATTTTCGTAGATGGTTAAGGATGCTATAGTGACGTTGAAAGAGAAGACAGGTTCGAGCCAGTACGCGATTACCAAGTTTCTCGAAGAGAAACACAAACAACTGCCATCGAATTTTAAGAAGCTTCTGTTGTTTCATTTGAAGAAGCTCGTGACTGCCGGTAAGATTGTTAAAGTCAAAGGATCCTTCAAGCTTCCATCGGCTAAATCATCTGCTCCAGCTAAACCAGCTGCTGCTTCTCCGGCTAAAAAGAAGCCGGCAACTGCTGCCAAGCCAAAGGCTAAATCTAAGCCAGCTGTTCCCAAGGCCAAGGAAACTAAGTCTACCAAGTCGACGGCTAAGTCACCGGCGAAGTCTAAAGCAGATGCCAAGCCCAAGCCGAAGCCCAAGCCCAAGCCAAAAGCTGCAGCTGCTAAGCCAAAGGCTACCGCCAAGGGAAAACCAAAGGCTGCTCCAGCTAAGGCTAAAACCGCTGCTGCAAAGCCTAAGACGGCACCGGCAAAGCCCAAGGCCAAGGAGAGACCGGTTAAAGCTCTGAGGACTTCATCGAGAACATCTCCGGGAAGGAAAGCGGTGACAACCAAAGCCACGTCGAAGAAGGCACCGGCTAAAACTGTTAAGCCGAAGAGCGTTGGCGCCCCGAAGAAGAAAGTAGCAGCGAAGAAAGTAGTAACGAAGAAAGGAAAGAAGTGAGGAATGATCGAGGGGAGAAATAGAGCGTAGTGCTTGTAGGGGTAGTTCTGTAAATTCGGTGGTCTCTGAGGGGTGGGTTTGTAATTTGAGTTACCAGGAATCCCCACCTGATAAGAAAAGGAAAATGGCATCGGATGTTAGGTCGTTTTTTAACTCATTTTTTTTTGGTGGTTATCTAGGGATTCGAAACAGTAATAGATGTAATGTTCAATGAAATTATTTTATGGTATAATAGAGCCTTGTTGCTTTCTTACATGTTATGTGCTTCGACATTTTCGAATGAGATAAGGTTTAACTGGTTCTGTTTCCAAATTTTATTGCAACATCGAAACATCGTAGTGAATGAGAACTGTTCCGACCGGGGGGGGGAGAAGGAAGCTGGCTAGGGTTGTGAATCGCTCTTCTTCTCAAGTCATCAAGGTTAGTAGTTACAGGCTCTGCTTAGATACTTTTAAATTAAAGGAGGTCGATAGATGCCACCACATGCTTCAGTTACTTAAGGAACATCGTAATAGAACTCTCTAGCTGATTGTTCTTTTTTTCTATTGGCTTCCTTTTGTAGATGTATGATGAGAACTTCATTGCTAGCACAGCAGAAATGCTGCTGATATTATTTTTAGATTCACTGCTACTCATTTGTTCACAAACCACTGCTAGATTTGTCTATCATTTCATTGCAATGCTTCACCACCAAGCCCGTGTATGATTAGGAATCACTTGCGCTAATTGATGTTTTAACTTTTAAGCACACTCGGTTCCCAAGGTTTGGGAAACAATTAAAGGTTTTGAATGTGTAGTCTCTTCACATTCAATAGAGGTTTTAAATATAAACATGGCATTGTTTGTTTCTTCTTTCAAAGCCATTCTTTATTTCAGAACTTGCTATCAAATAATTAACCATTTCTGCCAAAGAATATAGGAGACTCTGTGTGGTATTGAATGTTAACTATGCTGATTCTACTTTGATTTGATGCAATCTAGTCCATTCTGGATGGTTGCCAGTATTTTTTTTTGCAGGAAAAGTTTTTTTCCATTTTTTCTTCACATGGTTATTTTACTTTCCATTTGTTGTTCATCAGATGATGAAATTATAGATGGCACCTGGGATGCCTGCTAAGAACCTTGCTATGTGTTGAATTATGATGACTTTGTTATGGAGGAAGCACAGAAGAAAGTGACACCTTTTCAATCCACACACTAGATTTATAAGTTCTTAACTAGATCAGTAACTTTAGAAACGTAACAAAAAATGTGCTCCGTTGCTGATAAGATTAGAAAACAACTCATCCACTTAATTGTGATGTCACTCATAATCTCTGGAAATAAAATCCCAGGTTGAGATTATACTAAAAAAAGAAGTCCGGGGATGAGCAAGTGTGGTAAAACTTCATGGATTCTAGGGTATATTACGGCATTTGAATACATTGTAAGATGTTTTGAAATCTTGATAGTTTTAACCACAATTTGAATTTTGGGACATGCAAACTTTGCATTGAGGGCTCAAGAATTTCTGGTATATAGTCATGTTATTTTTCTAGGGATCATTGTTTAGTGCAATGGTTAAGTCTCGGGTTTGTACGCATGAAAATGTGAGTTCAAGTATCAAGAGTAGTCATTTCATGCAAAAACATGAAGCGTAACATTGATTTCTAAATCCACCTCTCAGAATTTCACTTGACAGAGATCAAATCCAGGTAGGAAATGTGGTATGATTGATGTTGATCTTCATCATGCTTCCTATTTCCTGCTAGCAGTTTTAAGTGTTTTGCTTGGGATTCAGAACTTGATTGTACATGGCTAGTGGACGTAGATTTTTATAGGAGCATTTTTTTTTCAGATATGCAAGTGTAACAGCGATTATCCAATGTAGTTTTAAATAGTATTGTACACCCTTTGATTATTCCTTGGATATCTTCGTTAACCAATTCAACAACTTTCTTGCATCAGTGTTTTTTCTTTTTAATCAATGATAATTAATATTGGCAATACATAGTGTTCTAGACAATTAAATAGAGACCAGAGGGTCAGGTTCTTGAATGCCGAATAATAATGCATTAGTGAACTTAGATCTGATGTTACCATCTTGGAAGGTTATTGGTGTTCTCATACGCCTTCCTATTATGTTCAGCAGATCAATTTTTTTACTTTCTTATTTACTTTCTTCATTTGTGGACAGGAGAAACTTTTACCCCTAGATAGTGCTCTATCCTTTGACTCTGTGTGGGAGGACCAGGGAGAAGACCGTGAATATAAATAATCAATGGTCAAAATTTTCTCAAAAAAATTTCCTATACTTGCTCCCTGGTGAAATAGGATTCGTCATGGTTCCCGCTTGCTGGTTAGGGCATTACTATTGTCATCATTCTTATTTCAATTGTGGTAATTGTTTGTGAACTGAACCACTTAGACATTGAGCGAGAATTGATGAGCAATGAGTTTTCGTATGCCAATATGTTTTCCTTTGTTCATAGAAGCTATTCGATTCATTATAACAGAATATCTTACAGCTGTCTGAAGAATCTATTATTTGCATATACGAACTTTCTTCAAAGATTGGGTATGCTTATTTTGTTTAATGGATTGGTTGATATCTAGCAGTTTTTTTCTTCTCACCATTTAGGCACTCGCTGAACGCAATACTTTCCTTGCATATGACGCAATACTAAATAAAGACAAATGAAGTAAATAAAAGAAGTAGAATCTTCAATTTAAGCTTTTTTGCGAGGTTGGATTCATCACCTGTGCAGTAGCTCAATAATCATTGTCAATGCGAAATGGTGATATTTTACTTTGCTGGAGAAACATGATTTGTTGGTCATTTTAGAAATGCAACATGAGAGTGCTTCTGTATTGGTGGTATTCTAGTAGTACAATTTATTTAAATATCTTACAAACACTTAGACATGCTGAATAAGAACTGCATAGGAGAGAGATATCTTCTATTCCAAATGAAGTTATGGAAAATGTGTCTTCTCTTCTGGTACTTTGCTGAAGAATATTCATCTCTCATTCTTTTGTTCTTATCTCTTCTTCTGCTACAGTATATTATTTCATCGTCTTGTTAAGTTCCTCTTAAAATACTTTCCCTCACATTTTATAGTGTTGGAGCTGTCTGCATAATTATTTGTGAACACTAATCATGATGCTGTTAGTTTTCTTTTATAATCTTTCATAGCTGCCTTGGATGATTTTTTAACTGTATGTTGTGATAATTTCCTTTCCCAAACACTTATCTAATTGACATCTGTTCTTCTCCAGAATCACGTATCCCTATTTCCTTTCTCTTTCCCTTTCCTGGATTGTGGCTGCCATATTACTCAAATTGCATGACTTGTCACAATATGCGGCCTTTTTACAGCCTGGGTAATCTAGAGGATGCATAGCGTTGCAAACTAATCAAGCAGTTTATGAACAATTCAGAGTTAGTTGCAGGGCTTGCTTACTGTGTTTATTGATATCAAAGAATAATCTCAAGTTCTATTTTCAGGCTCATTTGTGAAAGCTAAGCTTGAATTTGGAAGTGTGTGAGGCTTGAGAAAGTTTTCACTTGCTATGTCAATTGTTATTATCATGAACAAAGAACAATCATTTTTCTATGGTGTTCTTTGATTGCTGAGTAGGCAGTAAATTGAAGGAAAGATTTCATGAGACAACTATATAACAGCATTGCAACATGGTCCATGGTTCTATCTTGTGAGGAAATAGATTGTTAGTAATGTGGGCATAGGGATAAAGTGGATCTTGAGCAGTTATTCTAGAGAATGAAAACGTTTTAAATCAAGTTGAGAACTGAGCAGTAAGTTCTTGATTTTGTTCCCACCCATTATGATTTCTTTCAATGATGTCTGATGTCACATACATCAATTGAACTTCCTTGTTCTAAGTGACACCTTTGTCTGGAGAATTGTGCAGGACTTTTTGAATAAACATACACATCTTATTCCTGGGAATCATATGAAGTCAGGACTTAACTCCACGTTCCCAAAGGGTTTTGGACATTGGCATATTGCAGACTGGACTGTTGAAAGCGTTGTATGCATATGGTGATCCGGTAAATGTTCAAAACTGTAAGGTAGGAATCAACTTGAATTTTCATTCTCCCTCCCATGTACCCACAGGTTCATTCATCTGCATTTATATAAAACTATATTTCCTGAAATGCTAATAGCACAAGACTCAGGATGGAGAATTTTCCTTTTCTTTTTTAGTAAACAACTTGTGAGACTGGTTGCTTCCCATACATTTTTTATATATAGTTAATTGTTTTGAATGATCAAAGAATTCCATGATTGTGTGGTAATTAGCATGATGATTAATGCGTGGCTAGAGGAAGTGGATGACATGGTTGCTTATGATTAATTGTAAGTCTAGATTAACCCATCAGAGTGTTTATGTTCTGGACTGGTTTCACAAAAGATTACCCTCGAGCTTCCATTTCTGGATGAATTTTTATATGCCAGCTTATTTTGCAAATGATCGTCAGTGCATGGCCTCTCATGGTGTTTCTTCTCTCCGCTTACATGATTTCAGTAGCCTTACGTCTTCTAACTGTGTGGATGCCTCTAGAAAGATGAACCAAGAGCTCGTTGGCCATAAATAGGTAAGAAGACTGCAAATTATGAATCAAGCGTTCATAAAGAAAGACTTCTTACTACTCATGTTGCTGACACTAGGAACTTGTCAGCCTTTATTGACATAACTCTCTGAAAAGAGATCTCTCTCTCATGCTGATGACTTTATATTACTTATCTGACTGTTGAGAAGTCATTATGACCGTTCTGGTGGTTATATAACTGGAATCTGGCTTCCTAACATGTAATATAATTAATTCTCCAACTGTGGGGAAAAGTTTTGGCTATACTCGTGAGACAGAGATTTGGATTGTTCTATTTATGGGTATCCTCTGCCATTTTTCTTTGTCACTTTAGTTTACACCTGCCTTTCACTTTGCCTTGATCATTTTGCTTCTGCTCTCTCGAATTTATTTTCTAATACTTGTTTTCTTGTTCTTTTTATTTCTTTTTGCCTGTCCGACTTCACTTTTCAGCATCCAAGCACCACTTGAAATGTTGAACCGTGGATTCCATTTGATATACAGCAGGTACACGTTGGTTATTTTGTATTTAGTTTTAGGTTGCTAATGTTCACTTTATGACTACACACCTTTCTAGAATGTAGACTTACATATACTTTGGCCATGACTTGCACTCATCTAGTTCATTTTATATACTGTCTATTCAAAAGTAAAATCATACGGATTTACCCGTGCCTGAGACTTCTTATATCCAAATGTTGATGATGGGTATGGAAATTGGGAGGTAACAGTAATCCGGAAGTTAATCTTATTCTGTCTGAAAAGGGTTACAAGAACGTAGTTTGCTGAAGCGTTGAACCAAAATTGGTAGCAAATTTGAGGAATGTTGTTACAAATATTTGTTGATGTTAAAAGATGACAAGCTTTGTATGAGATAATACAAGTCACTGAAGTTGTGATCTAAGAAATAGTTAATTTTATTTATATTTGGAATATCCTAGGTGATCTGTTTTACAAAATAATAAAATAAAGGAACGTCAATACATCATGGTTTTGTTCGGTCAGGATTTACGATTGACGAGTTGAGAATTATTGTTTTGAGTGACGTAATGCATAAAAAAATCTTCATTCATGAAATTATCATTTAGATTATTGGTGGAAGGTAATTCAAGAGTTACAAGTGTCTGACTTCCAGTACAGAAGATATCGTGTAATTAATCATCCGATACATCCTTTAACACCAGTAAAAATATTGATGTATCTTCATTTTCTGTGTTTTGACCTGTGCTTTCCTAGCAATAGAATTCTAACCTTAGCCACAAAAAATAAAATAAAAAATGAACGAATTTCTTCATATCAGCCCAGTCATATTTAAGTAAACCTATGTTATACTTTCCTCAGCAGTAAACATGCAAAAATTTAGGCTCTCATCAGCTTCAATCTTTGGGCCCTTGAATTTTTAAGAAGCTTGGAACTTCATCTTCCCTCTACTTTGAACTTGTCATTGTCTTTCAACTTTCTGTATAGAATACTTTAACTCTTTTTGAATGTTTAACCTTGATGGTGATAATACAATGTCTTTCCAAATCGAACCATCTTCACAAGCTGGATTAGGGTGCTTGTAAAGTTCATAAATAGATTCTGCTTCCTCGTTCAAGCTGCCCACTCTTTTTAAACAGTCTATTTCATCTGGATCAACAAGCAGAGTCTTGTCCTTGTCTTTCCATCCTATCAACTTCACAAAGATTGCTGTATTGGTATTTCTTTTCATGAAACCCTATTTGATCTATTGCCAGTGGAACTGTTTTTTTGTTAAGGTCTAAACCTGACAGCCACAATCTATATCTTTTATGCATGTTTCTCTTGGAACTTGAAATAACTGAACTATGTCTTTTTCATGTTGAGATTGAGCTTTAACCAGGTTTGGCCATTGACAGTTTGATAGGTTCAGGTTTGCGATTAACTTCAACTCAGTTTTGTGGTTTTTGTCGACTATGGCCTACAACCTATGGGCATCCAGTAATTTTTTTTTTGACAAGTAACTTTCTAGTCAAGTCCCCTAATTCCTAACTCAGGCTCAGGTCTCTGCAGTTTATTTATATGGTGTTTGGATTATCCCTGTTTGCTACAGTCCGTGTCCTTGTTAAAAGCTTAAAAAACCAGAAAAGAGTGAAGTCAGGGGAAGAGTTTATGTACCTTAGGTGGACCTTCCAGGGCATTGGTGCAATAAAGCCTGGCATTGTCAACCAGATGGCAGAATGTTAGAAATGCATTTGCAAATCTCTTGTGGGATTTCAGTTGTGATTGCACCCTAACAGCTCTCCTACACATTATAGCTCTCCTGAAAATACTCAAAACACCATCATATGTCACTTCAGGAATAAAAACTTAGTGCTCATTATGTTATTAAAACTGGAAGCGTTAGACCATTGCACTGTAATAATTTGCTACACACCTTATACCTCTGACAACAGCTAAATAAGCATCGCAAACCACCCCGACCAGCTCTATCCTGTATGGTTTTCTTTTTTTGGATCCTTCTTGTAGTGATTGTTCTTCATCAATTTGCTCCCAGTAGTCCTCAGTTACAGCTCCATCTTTACCGACCTTATAGCCAGCTCCCATGCGATAACGTCGGCGGTGGACATTTCGGGCCATCGTTACTGTCTGCACAACAAATGGTACCCACGAGAGAGTGCCATCCATAATTACATCCCGCCCATCATTCAATGCTGTCACTAGGAGAGAAGATGCTGCATCTGTAGACGACTGGTGCACCTGTTTGAAAAAGAAGGAGAAGATAAACTCAGTTCTTTCCTATTATGAATCAACCACAATATTCAAATACTATGTAGTGCTGGCATCCTTGAAGGTTCAGGTTGAAGTATGTTAACTTCACAAGCATATGCTTGAATTCCAAACTTTTGTGCCTGTAGTTTTATCCCAGTTGTGGCCGCTGGACCTATGCATGTGACAGTAACTGGATAGGATCAACTAATAATTGGATCGATTCTTAAGAGCAGAGAACATCTATCATAAGTTTAAAGACCTCAAGATATAAAATAGGACCAGTGATGCTACCAGAATAGTTTGAGTAGGACAGGAAAATACAGTGGATACTAGTGATGCTTATGATAAGGAAGAGTTTTACTTGTAGAAGGGTTTGATATGCAAGGGGAGCTTGGACAATTTTGTGGTAGATAAATAGTGTCCTCATGCTGTTGGAATTTTACCGTGTGAGTTGGCTAGGACTCGTGCATTACCCTATGTGTATTAAACACAGCTGAGAGTTCAGTGTTGGATTTTCGTGTGAACTCGTGCATCCTAAAATATTAAACATTAGTTGTTTTCTGGAATTGTTTCTATGTGCAATTTGATGACATAAAGATTGCAAATTTAGTTTCGAAGACGTTTATAGAAAGGTTTCGCTTTGGGATCTCTCCAAGGTGGGGGGAGTCTCTATCTCACCAGTTCAGCCGTATGGATCATGTCAACATGTCCTCGAGAGCTCAGGGCTCTGTAAATGACATCTGATTCTTTGAAGGCATCGGCCTCGATAACCACTGCATTCCCTGCTGCTTCTGCCCAGAATGGCCTGTTCTCAATTCATTGAAACAATATATGTTAGCTTGTTTTATTTCTCCATACAATTGTTCACCAACTTTGAGAGCTAAGAAAGAAAAAAGAGCACCTATTTTTCTACGGCATTGTTGTTTGGAGGGATCAAGACATTTCATTTGAGCTAATTCTCAGTCTTTCTTTGCCTTTCCTGATTGTAATTTTTACTTTTGAAGTGTTTAAACTACCAATACCTATTCAAACTTGATCTTTCTCTGTGCTGTTTTTGAATGTGTATGCAAGTTATATAAATACTTTTAACGATTCATCAACTCTTTCGAGCGATAATAACAAAAAAAAAAGAAAAAAAAAAGAAAAAAAAAAAGAACCATGTTCTTACTCGTTGAGAATGTCCTTGAGCACCGTGCTCTTCCCAGCTCCCATGCCACCGCCCATGAAGAGGAGGACTGGACTTCTATCACTGTGGGCCACTGGGGCCATCACCTCTGTACATTGCGAGTCATCATTTGATGCAAGTCCCATAGCTTTCATTTCCTCCAGCAATGTACTGAACACCCTGGCAACCTTTAGAGCTTTTGTCACCCTCTCAAACGTCTGTTCCCTGAACAAGAAAGGGAAGGAAACTTGGTTATTTTGCTTCTGCCAATTATTATTGAATATTGATATATATATATCCCGAGGCCTTTTAACTCGATTATAACGCGATTGATCGTTTGGCAGTTGTGTCCATAACATTCATCTGAAGCCAGAAAGATTATGTAGTTTTTGAGTTCTCGTTGTGTTCGATGTCACATCTGTTCAGCAACTCTCCTGCCGGCTTCTGTTTTAACATAATTAATCACATTGATACTATGACTATTCCTAACTAAAGTGTTACTCACCGAGTTGCAGCCATGACAATTTGTTTGAGCTTCCTTTTGGGCTCCGGATCAGAACTCAAAACCTAAAATCGATGGTTAGAAAGCAAGAAAACTGAGATTCTGGAGACGATATGTGCGATTCTAACACATCTCATTTACCTGACCAATCAAAAGATCAGCATGGCTCCAATGAAATGCAAAATAACTAAGAATGCACCTCTCAAACTCCTCTACCAGCGTTACATAGAGTGAATCGGTATCAGGTTCTTGAGCAAAGAATGCATAAATGTCTTCCTCACACCCTTCACATTTTCGGATGTATTCAGCAGCCAACCTGCATAGACGCGGGCATTCTCTCCTATCTGCAAACCCCATTTGCCTCGCTGCTCGACAGATTATAATGATTGGAAATGACTCAAATGTTTTGCGGAAACAAAATGGATTTGATGTATTAATTCTTTTATCGTTGGATCAGATAATAATTACCTACATAATGGGGGAAGCTCTCAAGCTTCTCGGCACGGCCAGCTTCTGATGGTCTTAGGCGTGGGATGATCTTTCGATCCCTCAACTTCCAGAGACGATAATGAACAGCCGCTGCGATCAAGCCTATTGAAGAGGCCGCCATGATAAGGTAGGTTTGTTTGCTGGTGTGATCTGAAGAATAATAATATAGAGACAGGGAGTTAACAAGCGATTCATGTGATTGTTATCCATTGTTAGTTACTAGAGACTAAGATGATGACCAGATTTTGTCCTCCAAGACTTACCTTTCGGCATGTTTTAGAACTCCAGGGAAGAGAATTTTCTGTTTGGTTTCGTGTTGTGAAAACATGAAACAACGTTATTTCATTGCTTTTCCTTTGAAGACACCGATAAAAGCGACGAAGGAATGCTCCCTGCATTTCCATCACAATAAATTCAAGTGGTGACACATGTAACAAGCTTCTATGTCTACAGGCCCTTGATAATTTTTTTCCTTCTTCAATCTTATCATATGTATAATTTTAAGGACGGTCCATCATATATATGTTTATATTTTGGATGAATTATTATTGTTATTATTATTTAATAGAAAGGAAAGGACACCACATTTTATTTTTGAAAATGAACAGGACACAGCATTCAATAAAAGTTTGAAGGGGAAAAATGCGGTTTTAAATACTCTCACATTATTAGAAGGGATACAATTAAAAGCCTTAAAATCATAATTATGAGTAAAAGTAAGAGGAAGTGTATCTTTTGAAATATTATTAAAACCATAACCCTAAAATACCCTAGTAGTTGGGCATCATAGTTACAAGACCGAACTTTATGGTTGATCCGTCTAGAGCTTCAGTTGCAAATCAGATGAGTCAAAATTTATTTTTTTAAAAAAATATTTTAAATAAAAAAATTAAAATTTTTTTTAACCCGGCTTTAATCTAATTCTAAATCGATGATGAGTTACCAAGCTGAAGCTGATCAACTAGGTTGGGCTGAGATAGATAAGGTATTATACAAGTGTTTGGGCTGGGTTGACACAAAAGAGAAGCATCTACAATCACCCGAATTTTGCTTTAAAATCCGGGTTTTGCCCGTTTGGGTACTCGGATCTAAATTCCTCGTGAATTAATTTTCATATTCAATTTTCCCGGCTCTACAAATCCCAAAAAAGCAAACAAAACCCCCTCCAAATGGTTCTCAAAGCCCTACCATCTTCTTCTTCTTCACCTTCTGTTGCTTATGTATCATCACCAAGACCAAATGCTTCTTCAATAGGCAAACTCTTATCCCTCTCCTTCAGTAACCCACAAACCATTTCTTCAAATCCCAAAAATCAAATGAAGAACCCACTTCATACCCCAAAACTTTGCCAAAAGTTGCAATCTTTAACACTCAAAACCAATACCCCACTTCAAAAACTCCTCAAGAAAAACTGCAAGTTAGGTAAGATCATTCTCAATGAAGCAGTTCACTTCTTTGATCACATGATTAACACGCACCCCACTTCTTCAATGCCATCATTCAATCTTTGGGTAGGTTCACTTGGTATTTTTTTTTTTTTTTTTTACTTTGATGTCATTTCATTTTGTAAAGAATGGACTCAGTTGAGTTTTTGACAGATTTTATTACATTGAATACTTTGATTAATTGTTTTTGTAATGTAAAGAGGGCTAGTGATGGTCTTTTAGTTTTCGGGAGGGGTTTTAGGCCAAATGCTGTGACTTTTAGTTCTATGATTAAGGGTTTTGTGTGTGGATCGATAAAAATTGGTGAGGCTGCTGGTTGTTTAAGAAAATGGGTTTGTGTGGTTGTTGGCCTAATGTGGTTACTTATGGAATTTTGATTAATGGGTTGTGTTGAACTGGAAATACGAGTGTTGCTCTTAAGTTACATGAATAAATGCTTAGTGGTAATGGTTAATTTGGTATTTATTGTGGCCTAATTTAGTTTGTCATGGCAGTACGATTGATGGTCTTTGTAAGCATGGCTTATTGGAGAAGCAAAAGAGCTTTTTCCGCAAATGAAGGAGGGTAGAGGGATTTGTCCTGATGTGGCCGTGTATAGCTCTCTGATGCATTATTTGTGTTCTATGGATGAGCGGGAGGATAAAGGTTTGTTTGTCGAGATGATGGATTAAGATGTGTGGCCTAATGCGGTGACATTCAATGTGCTGGCAGATATGCTTTGCAAGCCCATGAAGATGGAAGAAGTACGTGAATTGTTTGAACTTATGGTTCAGAGAGGTATAGAACCTGATGATTGTGCTTATTCCATCTACTTTTTGGCTGGCATGATTGATGATGGGAGGGACTCTTTGTTTCTGTTGTAAATAAGGGGCGTAAACGTACTGTTGTTAGCTATAATTCTTTGATAAATGGGTACTGCAAAAATCGGAAGGTAGATGAAGCCATGCGCCTTTAAAGGGGAATGCGTGATGAAGGGATTAGACCAATAATTATCAAATACAATGCTTTGCAGGTAAGGTTTGAAATGCTCTGAAGCTGCGACTTCATGACCTGGTACCTAATGTGACGACATATAATGTTTATCTGGATGGGCTTTGCAAGAACAATTGTTTTTCAGAGGCAGTGGGCCTGTTTCATAGTTTAGAAAATTGTAAGTTTGAATCGAGCATTGAAATCCTCATCTGCCTTATTAATTGCTTATGCAAAACAGGGAAGCTTGCAACTGCTTGGGACCTATTTTACAGAATGCCTAATAAAGGTTTAAAGCCTGCTTTTGTAACATACGCTATCATGATACATGGGACTTTGTACAGAAGGCCAAAAGGAAAGGGCCAAGGACCTGTTAGTGGAGTTGGAGGACAAAAGTTGTACTCCAAATGTGGTCAGGTCACCTTTAATACACTCATGCTGGTTTCTTCCAAAGTAATGAGACATGAAAGGTAGCCGAATTTCTTCATAAGATGAAAGCAAGAAACCTGTCACCAGATGCATCCACAGTCTTAAAAGTGATGGACTTACTCTCAAAGGATGAAAACTACCATGAATGTGTAAAATTGCTTCCTTTATTTACTACCCAAGAGCAAATACAGAAGTTGACATGATTAATGCTAGTTGTCATTTGGCTGAAGAAAACTTTAGTAGACTTACAGAAACATGGCCTGCCGCTGTCGTTCCATCTGATTGAATTATTTGTGAAAGCTTCCATGATGGGGTAAATTTGGTGAAGTTTATCAGAGAGGAATTTGAACTATTGAGGCGCGGCTTCAAGTTCTAATTTATATCATGGCTGGCACTTGGCACTGAATCCCTTGAACTGAGATGTTTAATCATAACAGAAATTGAAGCATGGACATGCACAACTGGTATTTCTTCTTTACACCACAAGTTTTTAGATGGAGTAAGTATCATGCTAGTTTGAGGTAGGTCACAGACCTTTCAAGCTTGGGGATTTTGTAATAATCTATAATGTTGCTGGAAATCAATTTTCTTACCATCTTACCAAAAATTATCGCTTGACAACATGAACAGATGTATGGAGATGCTAACAACCACTGTACCTCTTATGCCAGGTGACATCAACTATGTCAGTGAATATAAGTGCATCTTGATGAGAATTTTTGGAGCATTCAGACAGCGCACTGAAAACACCAAGGAGTAAAAAATGTTGCTTTTGAAGGATGCATTTTAATCACATGGCATTATTAAGTGATTTATTGATCGTTGGATTATTGGGATGTTGATTACCAATTCTGCAACTGATTCTTGAATTGCATTTTTTTACACTACTCTGGCTAGTTGTCAAAATCACACATAATACTTCTATAAGACAGTGATTTCTTCATGCGGAGAGGTTATTGTCAGATTTTACTGTTAGACGGTGCTGGCTCTGATATGTCAAATTCATGAAGAAATTCAAGAGAAAGTTTTCTAAAAGTTATCGGAGCATCAATTGATGTTTTGGTCTGGTTGAAGCTGGTAACAGGGGGCAGTAACAGAGAATGACCACACCTACATGTCACACCATTGGATTATGCAACTCTCTATATAGTCATTGGAATTTGTTTGGTTCCAAGGAGATATCGTTTGGATTTAGCTTACGGTCCTATGTGAAGCTACGATCCTATATTGGATAGGAGTAAGAGAGATCCTTTTCATACAAAGGACTTGAGGAGAGAACTATTAGTAACGTGGAGTTTAAGTTTTTGGAACATGGGAGGATGATATCGTATTATAAGGTCATGTTAGGAAACTCATCATACATCAAACTGGGGATGCTTTGAAGGAGCACGATAATCAAATTGGCTTCAAGGTAAGCTAAAGTCGACCTTTGATGGTGTCCCCTCTTCTTCCTTTTCTTTTGATGCATGATTCCCAGTTAACCACACTTTTTTGGATTTGGTATCACGATTTTGTTGGTCAGTCTCTTATTTGAATAGTATTCAGTGCACTGTATGGTGATTGCTGAGCGGAGAAATATCAACTCATGTTACAGGAGAGGGGGAACTGTTAGAAAATTATTCAGTTTTGGTTTCGAGAGTGACAACAGTGTAAGAGTAATGAAGTGAAACGTGGACCTTATTCCAATCCGAAACGGTTGGCACCTCTTGACAACGAACAGGAGATGGATTGGTGGTGTTCACACATGTTAAGCTCACATGAGAAGGTAGCAGTTTTCTTTCAAGTTATTCTGATGGGATGAAAATTGGCAACACAAGGGGACATGCGAAATCTTCAAAAGAATCTGAGCCTAACCTTCTTGCCTAACTGCCTATATCCCTCTCTTCCCTTTGCCACCCTCTTTCCAATGAATTTTGGATCCAAATCATTTAAAGACCTTTTCTTGTCATTTCAGGAATTAAAGTTGTTCTGACAATGATCACAAAAGTAGCATTTAATAATCAGATGCATGTATACATGACCCACCTCCTCGAATATTTCCCCCCACTACCTTCCCTCACGGTTGTCAGGGCATGCTAGCTGAATTCAGTGTTTTCTTATCTAGGTTTATGCTTGGATGATCAGCTGAGAAAAAACCATGAATCCTTGAGTAAGCTTCTGGAACACGAATTAGATCACAAGAATTCTTGCTGTTACAATGGGAGGAATTTACTACTGTACTGACCAGAGAGGAATGGTAATTGCCTTTTCATTTGGCCTCTCTATCTGCTTCGTGAAGTTGCATGTTCACTACGTACGTGACAAAATCAATCCCGAGGGCCCTGTAGATTTTTTTTCCATGATTGCCTGCTGCCAACCTTTTGCCGAAATTATTCAAGGCCTCATAAGACAACTCTCTCTCTCTCTTATATATATATATATATATGGAAGCCAAGATATTGGACATGCACCTTAGTGCTTACGAGGTTAGAGTTGCATTAATCATGGAATGATAATTCTGTTTTTTTGTTCTAAATGAAGATGATTTGGGGAAGCCTAGCTCTCCAGTAGGTCTCCAAGATATGTGATCGTGTTGCCCTAAAGTCTTTATCTTTTTCCATAAAAAAAAAAAAAAAAAAGAGCCACTAGTTTGAATGGTTATTTGTGTTAGTTGTTGAATGCTTTTTCAAGCATCGTTGCACCCAAGTCAAAAAAGGAGTCGGAGAATTGGTACTCCGTTTATCACTTTAAGATGCAAGTCACGTGACATTGCGTCTTTGCCTAAACTAAGTCACATTTAAAGATTTTGTCCATATCCATGTATAATGCTAAAATCATAAGAATTAATAATTACTCCATTGATTGAACACCTGATGCAGTGCCTTTTACAGTTTTTTTTTTTAATCTTTAAATATATTAAAATTATTTTTTTAATATTAGTTTATTAAAATGATACAAAAATAAAGAAATAATTTAAAATTAAAAAAAATAATTCAAAAATATAATTGAATGGTAATGTCAAACACCATGTCAACACGAGTTAAGTTATTAGCTAATTATATTATGTTAAATATAAAAGTTATAAAGGACATATGTTAATGAAGTTTTAGAAGAGTGAAAATATGATAACTTTTTTAAATTGGAAACTTTAGATTAAGATTTCTTATCATATGTTTGCTTTTTTATTATTTTTTATTTAAACTAATTTAAAGTTTATATTGCAAGCTAATTAATTAATTTTGATTTAAGAGGTGTATTGAATATTTTTTTTTAATTAAGAAGTAAAACTAGAAAAAGGGATAAGGAATTTATATCATCAATATTTATCAAATCCCCTTAAATTAATTAAAATTTTATGATAATATAATAGTTGAATCATGTATCATTTACATCCTTAATTCATTTTCAACCAATATCAATATGGATGAATATGCATGTATCAACTTACATCAAAAAGCTTGTGAGTTTTTGAGATTTACTATGAAATATAGTTTGAATTATTAATCATTATATTTATGTTATGTAATAAAATCAAAACATAAAATTAAAATAACAAATCATTTTTAGAAAATAAATTAAGATCAAAAGCTCCAAAATTAAGATACAAAAATTTTAGTTGAGAGGTCATTGGAGGATTACATGATTGTTAACTTCAAAGCTTATAAGATTAGCCAAGGTATGCGCAAATTAATTCAGACACCTACGTTAATAAAAAAAATAAAAAAAATTTAAATAGAGTATTTTTAAATAGAGAAGATAATTCTTATCATTATTGAAAAGATTGGATATGATTTTTTTTTTTTATCTTCCTTTTGTGCTCATCTCTCTTATATATTGTAAGTATAAGTACTATAATAATAACATAAATAATGAATTGAATGAGAATGCAAAAACCAATTTACAAATCTTATACGAATTAAAATCCTCTTACATTCATGAGAAAAAAATAACCATCATATATTTATTAAATCTAAATCATTGTATTTTGTTTTTTTGCTTGTCTAATTAATTAATGACTTCAAGATGCAATATATATTCTCAAATTTCTCTCCATCCCTGCCTTGTACTCGTTTAAAAGATGGGGTGCTTTGCCATGATTTCTCAACTCCAACCCATCTCGGCCATCCTATGGAACATGCGAAGAAATTTTTGGAAAAAATTAGTTGGAGAAAAATGTTACAGGGACGATAATAATAATAATAAAGGAAAGGTAAAGAGATAAATTTTTGTTCTTTGGTAACCCTAACCCTAGACTTTAAGCAAGTAGGAGCCCTTCAATATTGATGCATGGAAAAGGAGTTGCATCACAATTTTGGTACGTAGCGCATAAGCAGAGCAGGTTCTCTACAGGTTATCATCAACTAATTGAACTTTTTTCCCCTTTCATCTCCCTTTTCCATCCCTTTCACATCGCACCAAGCAGTTCTTCGATTGCTTCGAATCTTTCAATTTCAATTTTTTTCTGCTTTCAACATGAGAATCCCAACAAAAGATGTTATTTCTACACTAACAAACATGATATTATCGTCAAATCATGCTTCGTCTTCTTTTTCCCTATAAAGAGGGGCCTCGAATTAACATGTGATCTTTAGAAGAGGATCAGAGCATGGATACCAAGCTGAACTCATTAATCATCAATTATATCGTGATATCATGTAATTAATTAGCAGTACAATACAACTGCTTGTTCACCTTCCCTAATAAATTTTTAGACTATATACATGATTTGATTCTCTTGCCTTACAATCCTCTTGATTGAAGCGCCCATGGAGTTAGGGATAGTATAATCTTATCCCAACTCGATGAATATTGTCCGAACCGATCCGATCCGATCCGTAATGAATATTGCCAGATCCAAATATTGATTTTGATAGATAAGATATACACATTGAAATGGATATCCATTGCCAATCCTTACATGAAGCTGCAGTTGCTCTTCACAAACACACACATATATACATGTACATGACAACAACATCGAACAAATCTGACCCCCCAGAAATAATGAGCTTCACATGTAAATCTGATCCCAGTTATGGTAGTTCTAATTTTATTTATTAAATTGACCCACAAGAGTTAATATATCTGACCCACCTGGTACAAATGAGAAGTTAATGGTGATACCGCTGAAGATCATATGAAACTAAACGAGGCAAAAACACTTAAAAAGCCAAGCTTGGAAACTAAATTTGGATACTTTCTTCTTCTTGCTCCCCTGGTTCCTGAATATATATCGCATACACAGAGAAAATCATATTGTTGAGACATATGAACAAGAGATTAATTGGAACTGAAATCATACCAAGTACTGCCGCCTCTGATTGCTGAATTAGCATTGAGGTGTGTTCTCTTCATCGGAGGAAAAGAAAATCACAAAAATAGTTCGTGCAAAATTAAATACTATTATCGAGACAATAAAACACCAACCTTAATTCACTTGCAGGATCCCTTATCTGAATCTAACCGAGGACTACCATGGAGAAGATTGAATTAAACCCTGTTACATAAAATATATGCTCAGTCAAGGAAAAACATGATAAGAAATCAATTATAATGGACCGGAGAGATCAAAGACAGGAAGACCATCATGCGTGCTTTGCATAAACAACCTCAATCCATTCTGTGAACGCTAATCAAACATTGTTGGGGGGAATGAAGCCTGGTCCGAAATCATTCAATATTACGTTTATGTTTGAGCTTCTCATGAATGACATCGAACCAGACGACAATCCCCTCAACAGTTAATACGCGAGAGGGAGAGATGGGGGGAGGGGGAGAGAGAGACAAATCATGGAGTTTCTGATTTGGCCATGCATTATTTTTTTTCATGGGGTCCTTATATACGTAGGGATGATAAAGATATTCGAGCTTGAGTCACACGACATGGAGTTGGAATCCACTTTCTACACTACCCCTAACCAAGCTTTTCACACATAGGTAAACGTGTTTTTGGGCAGAAATGAGTTAACTTTAACTACCCTTTTTTCTCAAACATGATAATTAATATTTGTTTGTCTTAACAATAAGTGTGTGCATTCGATGATGAGGTCAACCCAAACAGCCTCTTTTAGGGTTCCGACACCAATATGGGGTCTCTGTATTCAACAGCTTCCTTTCAAACCGATTCAGTAAACAAAGCGTTTTGACCGTCTAGCTTATCCCATTAAAAACATCGGATCATCAAGGATTGTCAGCTTAGGAAAATCTTACAACGAAATTGATGTCATTTTTCCAATGATACTTACTGTGCACTGATTTCTCGAAATAGATTTGGTTATAGTCCAGAACATTTAATACACGCAAAAGACAGTGCCTTTAATTTTAACCAGAGTCACCTGCAGCTGAAAAAAGAAAAAAAAAAAACCAAGGCACCATAGAAGGACTCGTGTTGTTTAATGTTCATTAATACGCAAGGGACATTTTTCTCATATAATCGAACTGTACTTCGCAGCCATGTACCTGCTAAAAAAAACATGATTTTAGTTAGATATCCGTGATTAATGGAGCTGATTAGTCTTAGAGAGTCTTGCTTGCAAGACCTTGACCCTTGTGTTCATGCCAAGTAAGGAACATGTCTTTTGCTTGCCACTAAGGTAAAGGGAAGGTGGGAGGTGGAGAACCTTCATAAATGATGGCATATGGAGCTTGTACGATGCCATGCTTAAGTCTCAAGTCCGACACGGATTGGCCTGAACTGCTTAAAGATGTAATCTTTGGTCAACAAAAAAAAAAAATAAAAGAAAAGGAGAAATGGACAAAAGAAAGTGGAAAACCAAGTCACTAGCTAGTTAAATCACAGTACTCAGTCACTAATTAATTTGTTGCATAAAGGGCTATATATGCATATGACTAATTAATCCATGAATATGTAAAAGACTAGCTGGTTTGAAATTCTCCCAAGGTAGCTGCAGGTAAAGTTGCTTTTTATAAAGTGACGAGTAAAGATAAAACCCAATGTTTCAACCGACAGCTTGAATTTTGTTGCCAAATAAAGCAGTCTATTTACCATATTACTTTGAATAATTGAACTTTCAGATCATATTGCTAGAGCTGGGAGCATATATTTCATCATCAGTTACCTACGATATACGCAAAGGAATCAAGGAATGACTCTTAGAACATGAAGTATTGACTGGTAAACTTTAACTTGATTCCACAAAAAAAAAAAAAAAAAAAAAAAAACCTGAGCTTCATCGATCGGTAATTGATTAAGTCAGACTTTAATTTGCAGAAATTAATTTGTTTGTCTTCTCTAAAATGTTGAATTTGGGAAGCCTGAGGTGCTTTAATTACTTCTGAAGCAGAAAAGAGGTGCCAAACCATAACCATGTTATCATAACACATCTTTTTATGACAAGGGAACTGATGAGCAGCATCCTGTACATGTGATCAAAGTGTGTAATCTCAGTTTGAGAAAAGAAAATGTTGGACAAGGCCCCTCAGTTCTTGTTTCTGGGACTAGATATCAAAGCAATTCTTTTCAGCAAATCTTCCTTTATTCCAAAAGCTGAATTCATTCAATCAACCTTATGTTGCTGGCGCCAGACTGTGAAAGGCTACTGCTAATCTTTAAAGCAGATAATGGCAAGCCAAGTTGTGTCCACATACATATGCATTGGTGATATGCTCCTAGTTTCTTTTAATTGTCATCGATATTTTGCGGTTCATCACATTTCGGTAGATAACATGTCCTGTTCACAGTTAAAGCATATAAAAATCCCTGTATCTCATGTTCGATCCCACTTTTAAGTAGCTAGAGATCATGTAGCAAAGCCGGACAAGTTAGTAACAATTATGAGATCCAGCTAAGGTACCCTACCCTATCTTCCTGTGGACAGTAGTCGTCCTTGGGTAGTTCCATCATAGAATTCAGCATCAATAAGAGACACCTCCTAGATACCGCCAAACGATTCTTGGCCCATAAATCTATCTATCATGAAGAAAAACATACAGTCTTAGATGCAAAATGTGGAGTCAAAATAGGCCTTTTGGGGCCCCTTATTGCTGGAAATGATGACAGAATAATAAAGTTGATAATAATGTACCTTTAAACGACAATTGATTGATAAATCTATCGCCCTAAAACACATTAGAGTGAGAGCTAATAAAAAAGCAAAGGGAATCATTGGCTCTGTACAGATTAATTACGTAAAAAAGTCAAAGCCTCTTTTTGTAATAGACTTCTGTTTCTACATTTCAAGCATTCATGTTCTCAAAAGGTAAGGTGTCATGTATTTCTTGTTCACAATTGAGAACATTTCTGCAATGGTGCCTGTTGAAAGCGGGGTAGGCATCTTTCCCTTTTATTCGGTAGCTAGGGTGTCGCAATGCTTAGGCCAGCAATAATTATTGTGAAATAATTCACGAGAAGTACAACTAATGAGTAGGTCCCTCTGCACAGATAGGTTTCTTGCTGCTTACAAAGATCTGGATTTAGCTTAAAACAGCCAGTTGGTGCAAATTGCTGTTTAGAGTGCGTTGTTTCAACAAGGAACTCATGGGAGCAGAGGTCATGGTTTTGTTGTTGATGTGTTTTTCAAGCCATGAGCTGCTTGTTTTGATAGAACTTTGAGAAATGAGCAAACCATCTCTAACAGAGTGTGGAATACAGTACAGGTTCGAAACAAAACAGACAGACAGCAAGCAGAGTAGCCCAAGACAGCACAAGAGGCCAGGTCTTCCTCTTCAATTGCTTTCTTTAGAAATCCCAGCTCACAAGTCAAGACATCTGCCTGTCTTTTTGTTTGTTAAGCTTGAATGTGATAGGAGATTCAACGTTAGCGACTAATACCCTGTCTAGTTTGTCAGCAAATCGTAATTTACGAGTTCAAAGCATTGAGTTCTGTAAAGTATGACGATGTGACCGTACACATGAGATACTATAGATACATGGCATCATCTAGAACCGAAGCTGCTTTGGATATTTGCCACGGTTTCCATTTTCCAATTTGCGCAGCGGCAAGCGGCAGCTATATTTCATGGCATTTTTATTGGATACGCCAATATGAACACATTCACACACGCACTTGACAATATCGTTTGAACAGTCAAATAATCTGGTGTTAGACTTCGAGCTTTTTACTTTAATATTTTGTCTCAAACCGAGAGATAGGCAGTTTTTTAGTCGAGATTTGTCAGCAACATTGTAGTGCATGTTTTCTATTTGGGGTGAAGTCTCATGTTGTAAGCTTTGATCTCATAATTACATCCATAAGGGGGGGAAAATCACTCATCGAGAAAAGTCCAAGCAGAGGCAGCTGGCACCAAAATGGAAGGATTACTAGTTAAAATTATGCCTGCAGGAGCTTGAGTTATTTGACTTGAATGTTTCTTTACCAAGCTGTGACTCTTGATTATGAAAATCGTGTGTGTTTATATATATATATATATATAGTTTCTACATGCTGGCTTGGAGGGTTCAAAAATGTCTGCGTTGCTCTTAATCCATGTGCTTTCACATTTTGTTTTTCCTGGTAAACAAAATATAAATTTTAGTCGAGGTTGTGGTTGTGGTGGGTCCCAAAATCTAGAATGTTTAGAAATAAATCTTATATGGTGGTTATGAAAATCTAAAATGATTAAAAATAACGCTGATGTATTAAATAATAAGTAATTTTTTTGTTCAAGTAATTTAATTTATTTTTTTCTAATTAATGTATATTTTGTCTTGACATAAAATACTCAAGTGATTGGTAGTAATAGGTGGTGTCTGGCTGGTATCTACAAAAAAAATTTTCTTTAATGAATATGGAGACTTTTTGATGACAAAGTTAATAACTTTATAAAAAGAAAGATTACGATGATATTTTAAAAAGAAAGAATTTAAAAATATATATACTGAAAATGTTAAGAATAAAAAGATTGTAACATTTGAGTTTGAAGAATTCATGATGTATTTATAACTTATAAATTATCTTTTTATAGATATAAATGGTTGGAATGTAATTTTAACATTGTGATATTTTAAATTGTATTGTAATCAAAATAATAGATTAATGAAAAATATTAAAAAACTAGCATGAGATCTCAAAAAAAACCTCTAAGACTCGAGCAAATATTCCATACTGTTAAAAATAAAAAATAGGTTACAATGTGCTGCTTGGACTCAAGCATAATTGGCTTAGAATACACATCCGAATCCAAGAAAATGCTGGGTGCATGGACTCGGGATTTTGCCCAAACCTACACCTTTGAGAGTTGTACTTGAGCTCCTTGTCTGAGCTCATACTTTTAAAAAGTTAGGTTAAGTTGGGCTTGGGTTACTATAATCGAGCTCATGCTCCTTAAATGTTTTTTTGGGTTTTTCTAGCTTTTTTGAATCAATTTTGGAATGGTTTTTTGGATTCAGTAGGCCGTAAATCAAGTAAGGTGAGCTTCGATTCTCCAGTGGGATAAAAAGATGAGACCAGGGCTTTCCTTTCGTCGCTCTGTGTAATGATTGATTCCATTCTACCCGCAGCATCAATCAATTTGAAAAATAATTCTGTTTTTTTAAAAAAAAAACTAGAAAAAGATGATCAGTAACTCTCAATTCTCAAACCAAGTAAAAGAAATTATGCATGAGTAAAAAGAGATTATTACAAAATGAATGCAACGAGGTAGAAGTCCTCGGCAATATTGTAATTCTAATTAGTATCGTTTTTTGAATGCATTAGGGGCCCAAAAAATCTAATTAACTGAATTCCAAATCCCATCCCATCAATTTGATTGGTGAAGGTGATGCAGCCATGTAGAAATGCAGAGCAGGAGCAGCATCATGGCGAAATTCCTTTCTAAATTGTGATTGAAAAAAAAAAAACACAAAAAAATGATATTTTCACTTTCCAAAACGGTTGAGTTTATACTTTGATATGCTTTTTAAAATATTTATTGTAAAATATATTAAAATAATACATTTTTTTTTTAAAAAATTTAATTTTAATATAAAAATAATCTAAAAACATAAAAAAAATATATATATATTTTTACACCACAGAAACAAAATGCGCCACAAGGCAAGAAGGGTGCGTAAAAGAACGCAGTCCAAGATGAGAAATAACAAGGTCTGGCAGAAAAAATATGAAAAAATTCTAGTAAAAAACGCTGTAGTACTCACCAGGTCTGGTAGAAGCAGCAAAATTAAAGCTTTAAAACGAATAGACACTAATTAACAACAGAGCATTTAGAAGTGACTACACTTCCAGTTGCCCTGAAAACATTTTCTTTCAGTGCAAATCATGGTAAACATAGGAGGGCCAAGAGAGCCTAAGCAAAATTGAGAGACAAGTTTTCTTCTGCAGGTGAGTTTTTGCCCATTGCAGCTCCTGATCCTGATCACCGATCACCGATCACCGATTTTCTTATACGATCTTTATATTGTAAATCATGATTATAATTTATAACACGTAAAAAATAAGTTCCAAATACGAGTTACTGGCAATGGCAGCTTCGTATAAATGCTGAATAATTAGTGTCAAATCGGCATGACAAGAAGCTAAAAAAGGTGGGGTCTTATGGAAACTGGTAATCCTGCACGGGGTTCCTCACTCGTTATACTAATGCTCCTCTACATACTATCATCACATACATAGATCATTTTATCATCATCCACAGGCCACATCCTCCTGGAACTCACCTTCAGTTACTAAGCATGCAAGAAAATATGCTAATGCTCGGACCTTTTTCCTGAAATCATTTCATTTCATTATAGACTTGGCACGCAACTTCGACAATTTGCAATCACAGGAGCTTAGTGTTTTCTTGGCGCTAACAAAAACTTAATATGGTGCAAGAGAAATCAATCTCTTTTATAGAGAACAAAAATCATATTATAATAGCTGCTACAGAAGTAATCATGTTGCAATGGTGCAAAGAATTGGAACATCTTCATGAGCATAGGATTGCAAGAAAAGTTGTACAGAGAAACCTGGTTCAAAAGCGCAACTCTCTGGGATGTCAACGCGCAACCATCATGTTAAATGATCCAGAAGAGGAAAAATGAGACTTCTGCTGATTCTGTGATTGGAAAGGAACTTTTCTTGGCAAGTATCTCATCCTTGTTCCACCAAAGATGAACTCTGTTGTATTACTTATGGCAATCGATTACATGGCAAGCAGAACTGCCAGTGAAATTGAGCACACTAAACCAACAAAATTAATTAGTACCTCAAAAATCAAATTGATTCTAAACACCTGCATTCTATGGCATCCATCAAGTGATACCTGCATTCTACTGTATCCATCAGGAAGCCACTTTTCCCTCTAACCTATTATCTTTGAGCTTTGGGAGCAGTTCAGAAACCACTTTTTGTAGAGCAACATGGTTTACTTGATTGTTCCTTCCATTTATGACCATTTTTGACAGAAACGTGATTTCTCCAGTATCCATATCTTTTACTAGTTCATTCCAGAATTCATCATCCTCGTTGATATTTGATGCTCTCATGAGTTCAATTACTTTCTCCAAGGTAGCCACATTACGACCAGCGCCACAGCCCATGGCAGTTGCAGCACCTACTGCATTTGCAATTGCTAATGTATTTACCAATGGTATATTATGGATATAACCAAATGCAATAGCAGCAACGAAACTATCTCCACATCCAACAGTGTCAATGACATTCACCTGATCACATTTTAGAATACCAATCAAAATTTTACTTTCCACTTTCTAGGACATGTAATGGGAAAAATAGTTAGACAAAATATTGGACTGTCCAGTGTCCACAAAGAATATCAATCAAAATCATATTTTCCACTTTTCAAGATATATGGGTAGAAACAAGAGCTTAGCTATGGGAAGCTTGAGTATGAATTATTCACAAGTGTATAAAAGCAAAACTTACATGGCCTAAATTAAAAAAAGAAAAAGAAAAATCAAAGATGATCAGAAAAAAGACTCTTTACTACTTGCCATGCTCTTGGTTTTGCTTCCTCTCAGGTTTTGAAAGCCGAAAGGCTTTGGCAATGTCCAGCAAGCAAAATGAGGCAGTAAATGGTGGAAATTAACAGTGAACATGTTCAAATTTGATGCCCTAAAACATCCTAAAACTAAAGCCTTCTACAGGAGAATAAAGGCGCATGGTTTCAAGGAAATACAATAGAGTTGCACCTTCAAATGACTCTATGAAAAGGTCAGGAATATCATACCTTGAATGCAGGTGCACAGGATATACTTGACATGGTAACTAGAATCGAGCCCCTCGAACCCATTTTAATGATCACCCATTTTGTGCGTATCCCATTTTTAAGCAATTCTTGCCCTGCCAGTATTGGGTTTCCTATTCCAGTCAATGACTCAGCCTGTCAGATAATTAATGTATGCGAACTAAATCAGAACAGCGCCATGCAAACAGCTTAAAGAATTCAAACTCAGAGCACAAATGAAAGATGAGTTAATTGCTATACAAGTGATGTGTAACAAACTACTTGTAACAGCCATAAAAAGCTCCAAGACAAACCAAAAAAGAAAGAACTCCTGGCGTATAATGGCCAAGGAAAAATCTAAAACTAATATTCTAATTCGTGGATAAAACACATCGATGATGCTGTTTGGAGCTTTTTAGTCATGTTGTGTATCCATTAACAAGTAGTATTCATGAGCCAAGAAGGATTTCAGTACTTATTGGTTCTATAGAAGTAAGCGGCAATCTGTAATTGACAGCATATCCAAAGAACAAGGCGAAAGTTATAGATGACAATCACGCAGTAAGAATCTATGTTAGCATTGAACTTCAAACACTTATAGGAACAGATGGAAAGTGCTTAATAAAACTAATTCATTTAACAACCAGTTTATACTTCAACAAATGAAATTTTTTGAAGCTTAGTTTACACATTGACCATAGTTTCATTGCAAGATCCAGACTAACTCATCCACAACTCTGAATTAATCTCTATACAGCATTTCATATTTAAGTTAAATGTTAGACATCAAAAGAATATTCTAAAAAATTGTCTTTCCAAATTTCTCATGCTCGACAAAACTCTACTATTTTGTAAACTCTAGGTATACACGTGCCAATCACAGTATTCAAGGGATATAAACAAAAACACAAGGTAATCTTATCTTATGTATTTATTATTGTCATTATTACTACTTTCAGAATTGTTTTCAATATTGGACTAGTTTTGAACTTTTGATTGGAGATTAAAGTGATTGCATTTTGCTGAGAACTGAAGCTAATCTTAAAACATTCTAAGAAAGTTCTTGGTCAAACCTCATCAGATGTTAGAAGAAGAACATCACTCATCTTCAACAAATGGCTTAAAACCTGTCGTGCTTCAGGTGTTCCAGTCAAAAGACTCTTTCCACGTGGTCCAGGATCAAAGAAAACAGATGTTCCAACTTCAACAGCATAATCTAGAGCTAACATTATCAGAGCTGGGGAAAGCTCATCAAATCCGTAACCATTACAGAACAGGATCTTTGACTGTTTAATAGCCATCTTTACTTCTTCTGATAATTTACTCATCCAGCTAAATGCAGGGTCCTTGCAGAAATCTGCTCGACTGAAAACAACAAAAGCCACATGAAGATGATCCTGTTGAGCACAAAAAGATAATAGCAACCTAATGCTTTTTTCTTTCTTTTTTTTCAATATTGTAATCTAATTCTACACGTCCAGGAAAACATTTACCTACAAAATCCATGTCTTTGCAAAGGGTCAACAAGAACCCAACATAAAAGAGTCTCATATGAAGCATTAGAACTATCAACAATATCACCGTCTTCACTCATCCCAACCATTCTAATCCCCTCCTCGCGAAGCACATCAAGCAAAAATTGCCCATATATTTCATCACCCACGTGACCAATCGTGGCGCAATGAAGTCCCAATCTTGCAGCTGCTATAGCCATATTGCAGTTACCTCCAGCTTCCCAGTATTTCTACTTGCAAAAAGGAACACGCACAAATTACTTTAAAAACAAACTAACAACCAACACAGACAAGTGGTCAGTAATGTAATTGCCTTTTATTAGTAAGATAATGAGTCAAATACCGATTGAAATTCTTCAAAAATAACATTAATCAACACAAACATAACTTTATTTATTTTCCTTGTCATTTTTTTTTTACACCAATCATCTCCACAAATTAAATACTAACATCAGCATCTGAACTTGCAAAAATCACATAAAAACCAATCCAAAAACAGATGAACAGCTAAAACAAATAAAAGGGTCACTGATGCGAGAATTAAACTTCATAGATTTTCAATTATACTGATTAAATTTCTGCTAAAACCATAATAATCAATCAAAAATTCAAATTCAAAGCCAATATTAACAACAGGGTCATAAATACAACACTCCAATTTCATATTTTTCAATGTGATTATCTTCGTTACTAATAATTTCAAAAAGTTAAACAATTGAAATCAGTTAAGAGAAGAGCCAACCTTATCAGGTGGGGATTTGGACAGCTCTTGCATATAAGCAAAACGAGCCTCACGAGAACGAGGGGGCAATTTCGGAACATTAAGAACAATATCAACACAGAGATTTCCCAGGGTGGCAACATCAATGTTTTCGATACCAACACTCCTCACTTTCCAGTCGTGAACGGCAGCACCGTTCCCGTTTGAAGGTCCAAGCGAAGCAGACCCATGACTGGGGACGGATAGTTGGGTTCCTTTACAGATGAAAACGGGGTTGTGGTAGATGGATCCTCCAGTTTTTTGAGGGGATAAAGGGAGGACAAACTGTCTAGGGTTAAGACGGAGAGAAAAGATAGGGTGGGAAGAAGGTGCATGGTAAGGGAGTGGAGATTTGAGAGTTACGGTGTGGTTATGCATTCAGGGGCGGAACGGGAAGGAGATTAAGAGTGAAGAGAAGAAAGGAAAGCAACGGAAATGAGAGGAGGGAAATTGAAGGAAACTGAGAAGAATGGATTTGCTTCTAGTTGTAGGGAAGGGAGTGGTCAAGTGGAGTGTGGAGACCGCTGCAACTTTTTTCGTCAGGTGTTCTTTGATCAACTTTTTAAGTTTTAGACTTTTCTATTTCCTTTCTCTTGCAAGGATAAGAATATTTTTTTTCCTTCTTGATATCTCGAATTCAAAGAAGTTTTTTCTTTTAAAGAATTAGAAAAATAAATATATTGATCTCTCAAATGTACGATAGTTTTCTTTTCTTTTCTTTTTATCATTTTTTCCAATATTATAAAAAAATAAAGATAACTTTATTCTTTTTAGAGTGTTTTTAAAAGTTCCATAAAATCATTTTTAGAAAAAACTTCTTATTTTTTTTATATTTTTAAATTATTTTTATACATTAATTTTTTAAAAAAACATATTATTTTAATATATTTCAATTAATTTTTTTTTAAACATATATAAAACTCTACTGCACTTTTAAATATCCTCAGCACTCAAAATAAGAGATAGAAATCTTTATATTCAGTTTTAAACATACGCAAATCCAATATACAATAACTACACGAAATATATCTGCCTCACAGAAAATAATCCTTTGAATCTCTTGATAAAAAGAAAAAAAAGAGAAAAGAAAAAAACATATCCAGTTAAAGCCCGTTTATTAAAAATATAAAATACATGTTTTTAACACGGTGCTTCGCGTTAATAAACGAACCCTTGGAGATGTATATACGGTAGATGCACATTCTGGATGATAATATATGCTATCTGAGGTCAATTTGAAGTAACAGGTTGCAAATCCAGTCGAGAAATTCTAGAACAATTCTGTGTTGCAATAAGCTCAGCACCACAAATCAATCTTTTGTGAGCGAAGGTGCAAGCACAGAAAGGACACAAGATATGGAATTCTTGAGCTACAAGTTTTTCTGGGTTATGGAATTCTTAAAAGCAATCCTCCCCGACGACTTATTACAACCTGGTATTTCATGACTAGGTAAATGGATAGCTTTTTTGTAATCATTCAAGAATTAATAAATTCTCATCAGTTCTATAACTTCAAGAAAACTTAAAATTAATGTCAATAGTTTGGCTACAGCATCTGGAATGATGTCAGGATAGGTGGATGCATACCCCCAATTGTTTCACTCGCTTATCAAAATGTTGCCAGTGTAGCTAAACAATCTGCAGAGGAAGAGAACCATTGGCTGAGATCTGGAGCAAATTGCTCTGAGCTTTTCTCTATGCCCTATTTCTAGAATACATCGACTTGTTCATACAACGAAAGGGAAAAGAGAGATTAAAATTAGCATACTATATATGCACCTAAGTAACCAAATCAAGAAAAAGTATTTGATGGCTACTAGATCATAGTAAATGGAGGGGAGGGGGGGTTGTTCTACCAAGGTTTTTACAGATTAATCTCTGGATGGAGAGATGGTTCGTTTGCCAATTCCTCAAGTTTGTTGACAACATTTTGTGCTGTATCACCATATGCTTTGGAGATCACAGAATCAGGTGCTGAAATCACTACAGGGATGCCTTCATCAGAACCTTTTCTGACGTCCACTTCTAATGGTATCTGAAACATCATAATGTAAATTGAAGTGAATTGCTACTTACAAATCTACTGAAACATCAAGAGATTGCGCTCATCATGTCCAAAGTAAATAAATAAAAAAGTTAGCATACCTCACCAAGAAAGTTGTGACCCATTGAAGCAGCTGCATTTCTAGCTCCTTCTTTCCCAAAAATGAATGAAGGTTCACCACAATGCGGGCATTTGAAGAAACTCATGTTCTCTACAAATCCCAAAATCTGTAAACATAATTAGGATGCTTATAAATAGAATTATTAACAGCAGCTTTTCTTTCCTTTCCTTTCCTATAGAATATGACAACAATAGAATAAAAAATCCCAAACTCCATGACAAGTAACAGAGGAGGAAAACACTTGCTTTCAGTTTCTACTAATATACCAAAAACTAATAAATCTGTGAAAACACATGCATGGAAGAGAAATATATCAATCCACCAACGGATGCTTGCATGTTTCACATGCATCCATGGGTGCTTGCATGTTTCATGCATGTAGCGCCAAAACTTACAAAATCATATTATCGTTTGTAACTAATGTGATTTGTAATAAAAAAAAAATGCTATGCCACTGATCATAATCAGTTTTTTATTTATGCAATATCTAGTAATGCTTCGTTATCTAAGCCAAATTGCTGAATTTTTTCACCAATTACTGAATGAAACATTTTCAGATTTCAGCAAAAGAAATGATCATACAGGAACGCCAACTTTAGAGAACATATTAACTCCTCGACGAGCATCCAACAAAGCAATATCTTGTGGAGTTGAAACAATCAATGCACCTGTACAAGCAGAAAATATGTTACTGAAACAGAGTCACTTATTGGCAATAAATAGGAAAAGCTTTCTTCTTTGGCCCCCACTTAGATATAGGGAGTTATATAACATGTGGGAAACAGACTGAATGAACCAACAAACGCACATGTACAAACATCACAACCTTTTCTGCTTATTATCAAGGAAAAAGATTTACTGTTTGCAAAATAGTTGGAAGGGAATCAATATAAATCCACAGAAATGCATCGAGAGAAAGCCAGATGAAGCAAATGAAATATTAACTCATCCAAAATCATTTTCAACACCGTAAACATAATGCTTGCAGTGTCACAACATATCCATATTATATCCAGGAGCCATAAAAATAGAGGTCAGGAATAAAACAAAATACTAATATAAACAAGGTACCTAGAAACAACATTTAGTGTTATTAATTAGACAAAAGGCTAGTCAGCATAATGGCAATCGTCATTTTGATAATTAAATCAGCACAACAAAATTAACAAAACCTTAAAAGGGAAATGGAGAGTAATACTTTTTTGTCCTTGGGCTAAATGAAATACTCTTTACTCACCAGATAGTTGCAGATTTTGGGTCATAGTTAGCTGTGCGTCGCCAGTACCAGGGGGCATATCCACCACAAGAATATCAAGATTTCCCCAATCAACTCCCCTAGTCATTTTCACAAGAGCACTCATCACCTGTAGTGGAAGGTAGACTCAAGTTCTCATAAGAAGCAAATAAAAAATTCTATGGACAAAACTGCTACATTCCTGCCACCAGTAATTATTTGCAGATGATTGAAAGGCATATGGATGAAAGGAGAGTAAATGTAAAGCATGGGGTTAACTAACGATGAATTGTTGAGATTTTTTGTTAAGTTGATGTAAGACCACAATCCATCTGAAAGATGAATTGCCAACATGTAGGAGAAATATAACGACTAACGTACCATGGGACCTCTCCATACGATAGGGGCATCCTTCTCTACAAGAAATCCTATTGACATACACTTAACTCCATAGTTCTCTATTGGAATCATCTTCTTATCTGCAAGAGAAAGAGAGGAGAGAGAGAAAGTTATGTTCAAATTGTTGTTTACAAGTTATAAGCATGACAAACAGAGATCCATTGCACATGTTTGGGTGTGATTGTAAATGAAGTCACAAAAACAAAAACTCATTCTCCAACATCGGCATCTGCCATTCATGTAGAGGGCGAGTCCAGGGGGGTGAAAATTGACTTATATGATAAATTCACTTCCTTGTGTCTCAGTATATTTTCAAAATACACATATCTTGCAAGGTACAAAGCACATCGCATGTAATTCAGTAGTGAGAGTGAGAAATGAGAATGATGAGTTATGAAATCAACCGAGGTTAGTAAACAATCTTAAATAGAGCAAACAACTTCTTACCATCTCAAACCCCTTGCTATCACACTTACAAGGATCAACTTATTGATATCCACTTAAAATACTACCTTAAATCGACAACATGCCTTCTTGAACACACTAGAGACTTAAAGCGTTACCTTCAGTAATATCTGGCTTCCTGTCAATCTTCATCATCATAGGAACAGATGGTCCATAAACATCAGCATCAAGCAGGCCCACCTTCAGTTGGCACTTAATAGCAAGTGCAACAGCCAAGTTAACTGCAGGTCCAACCAGTTTGCGGATATGAATCAAATCAAACAGCATTAAGGAAAAGGGCAATGGTAAGTGCCTCGTGGATCTTATGTACAAAGAGAAGACATATGACATGGTAATCAAACGCATTTGAATTCAGAGAAACAATCAATATTGCTCATAATTTGAAGTTAGTTTCCACTGTCCACTGCTCTTTAAACCACCCCCACTTAAAACATCACACAAAAAGCAAATATTTCAAAATGAAAACTAATAACGGAGTCATTTCTCAAAATCAGCATATAATCATTGACCCGGAAGTTAGAACATTGTAATCACCTAATTGCCTCATTAGCTCAGCAAAACTGACAAAAAGAATGGAAATTTTTCCTTGATGCTGACATTTAGAACCGTTCCAAAACCCCAAAAGAGACTCCATTTTAAGAAGAAAAATGAAAACAAACTTGTTAAAAAGCTCAAAATGAAACAAACCCTTCAACTTAATTGCCCTAAGACTATAAAATAAAAAAGAAATGAAAAAAGAGAAGTAAACCCAAAAAAAAGTACCAGCAGTGGTGGATTTGCCAACGCCACCTTTACCAGAAGCAACAGCAATAACATCCTTAACCCCTTCAAGCCGCAATTGTGATTTCTTAAACGTCCCTGAGTAGCTCCTAATACTTCCAAGCCGCTGCAATCCAAACCCAACACCCCATCACCATCTCCATCAAATTACCAAAACCCAAAAAAGGAAGAAACCAGATCCAAAATACAAGACCTCAACTTACGCTCAAAGGTCCCAAGAATCCCATCATGGATCCAACCTAGTTCAAAACACACAGCTTCTTCGAGACAGATGAATTCTTTTGAAAACCCCGATACAGTCTTTACGCGTTGATGTCTTGATGATCGACTGATCTTTGCCCCACATCGGAAAGAAATGGAGAGTGGAGTTGAAGGATGGATTATAAAACAGCAGGCAACTGGACAGAAAAATTTACTTACCTGGACGGGGTCGATGGGCGATCAAGAAAGCCCATGGCCTAGGTTGGCGGTTCTCATTGCACTTAGACAGCGCGTGAGCCTAACATCTCCCCAAGTGGGAGAGTGTACGTCATAATTTGTGCTAGTTGGGGCCTGCGTACGCGCGGCCCCTCTCCAATCCTTACGAAATTTTCAAAATGATGAGCCTCAAGCGTAAAGGGTGGCATCGTCTTAACTCATGGCTGAAAGCTTACGTCTTATGTCTGAAAGCTTCTTAAAAGAAATGGAGGGAAAGTAACAGCTCTCATGCTTCCAACTGTTCATCAATTGCTTTCAATTGTTCAGCGTATATGAATAGAATTCGTACTCATAAAAAACATTAAGTTGTGGAGATGCATTTTCTTGAACAAGGAAAGAAACATATATGTTAGTAGTGTTCTTTCCATGGAGTTTTTCCTAGGTGGATCGAAAAGCTGCTAGCAAAAGGGCGAAGTCAATGGATTCACACATAAAATAGACTGGAAGAAGATATTTTTTTTTATATAAAAATAATATGACAGATGAAGATTTAGTCAATGTTTTTAAAAATATACATACCATTACCAGATTCTAATATTCTAATAGATATCGATACACTTTATGCCATGGGTTAGGTCTATATTTTTTGTATGTATAAAATGATGTATAGATATCGTAAGCATGTTTCAAATAAATAAGAGAAATCAATGATTTGGGCACCGACTTGGTTTTATTTTAATTAGACAATAAAAGTATATGCAACAATAGTAAATAGATAAATGTTTTAAAAAGAAAAATCACTATACATCAATTTTTTTTTTGAATAAAAACACAAAATTAAATAAAAAAATAGATAAAAAAACCAGCACGAATCAACTCAAAATAATATTATAGACATATAACCTAAACAATAAGAGACAAGTCAATACATGTTAACCTGCAAAACTCATGACCTAAGCAACATCCTCCATAATTACATACAATCTTTACTTGGTTTCTCATAAATACTATAATTTTTACAATGAGTTTTTGTTATATATAAAATCTTAGATTTGAAAATCTATTAAAATTTGAGCAGAATTTTTCTTATATAAAAAAATCCCAAGTTATTGGCTAAAAACTTGTTACATTTCAATATATTCAACCAATTCACATCTCATTATAGTTGACTATGTTTATATTCTTATCAATATAAAATATTCAAATCTTTAAAATATAAGAAGCATAATTTAACCTCTACATGTTACATTATTTAACCCTCATATAAAAGTTTAATAATTTTTTATTTCTCGAATAATATTTTTTTTAAAAGCCATCGACTCAACAATTAAATCAAGCTATGCTAATATAAAATTCCTACTTGAGATTTTCCAATTGAATCATCCATATAATGATTGGGACATGGCCACCTATAAATTAAACTAAGGATCATTTAACTACTATGTTAGGAATTTAATATAAACATTATCAAATTAAAATCTACATCAAATAATCATGGATTTAATTAATATTTAAGTCCAAAACATCATAAAATCCTAGTATAGTAGGTACAATAAAATATTTGCATTCATGTTTTAATTCCTAAAAATTACATATAACATGCAACATCATTAATATTCTTATAAAAATAAAGTGCAAGGGTTCCTTCATCTACTAATCTCGATGAAGTTGCGAGAATCGTGAAATCACTTTGTACTATAAAATAATTAATTAATTAATATGACATAAAGTTTTCCAATGCAATTTATTAAATTTTCTTAAGTAAACTAAGTTATACATATCCATTAAGAATTTAGTTAACAATTAACTTAATTCTTCTTCATCTTCTCTTCACATTTATTACAACAATCCCTTGAACTTCCAAGTGATTTATCCCTTGACCTAGACCCAGGTAATTAGCCAACATTCAGAGTAATATCCTTACCGCCCAGAAATAAGGCATTAATCCTATTTAAGATATCCAGTTTTACAGCCCATAACAGGGCACTAGTCCTTAAACAAAAGCTAAATAAGCTTCAAACCCCTTCATCGCCATTTTACTAGCAGTTATAACTGAAATAAAAAAATTTTGGTATGAGACTCCTCTCACCTCTAAATATTTTCTTCCTGTCATTTTGTCCTTGAAAAGTTATTATCATTGCAAAAATAACCCATTTGAGCCTTATACATACCCAACCAATTCATTTCTAGAATGACATTAAAGTCTCGTAACTCTAGGTATAAAATCTATTCTAATTTCGTTTCTATTTACATTTATTTTTACCCCTTTAAACATAAAATCAATAATTACAATTTCAGCTAAAAGAGTATCTATAACAAATCCTTTTTCACACCTTATTTTTTCTCTCCTGCTACCACATCTGAGACAGCTCTGATCTCTTTTTGAGTCATGTGGAAGACTCTACCCTGGGTCCTATCTCCTTGGCCTCTGCCCTGACCTTTATTACCACTAGTTATAGACTAGGTCGGTCTAACTGGCCTATCTTCAATAACTAATTGCTATTGGCTCCGAGTTAACTGTTGTTGTCCCTGTATGAACTCACTCTTCCTAGGGCAATTCCTCCTAAAATGCCCTTAGTTTGCAGTAATGACATTCTCAGCCCAAACACAAACACTATTGTCATTTGTGCTCTCCTTTACATATATAACAGCACTTTAGTGTCAAAACAATCCCTGAGTGTTTTCTTTCACACTAAGGATATGAAATAGTATTATGATTAGATGTTCCTCTGCAGAACTATCCTTGGGGTTCAAATTCCTGGTAGCTGACCCCATAACCCCATTCTAAATTGAACTCGATACAGCTCCTCCTCTCTTTTTAAACTGACTAAATTGTCTCTTACCCTTCTTTAGAAAGAGAGGTCTGCTTGCAAGAAAATCATTGTCCTTCCACTTGCCCTATACAGACTAGTCGTGCTGGCCCTCATTCATAAAGGCACTGCTTCTATCAGCTCTCTAGTAGTATTAAACTTAATCATGATCAACCCTATCTCAACTCAACTCCTATTGTAAATCATCACGCAATCTCTCAATAATAAAGTGCTTAGTAAAGACAAATGAAGGAGCACATAATGAGAGGTCATTAAACTCTTTTCATACTGAAGTGCGGTCATACCACCCTGGACTATCACTAGAAACTCTTATTACTTCACCTTAAGGTGATATGTAGAATAAAATTGACTCTTAAATTAGACACTGAAATCACCCATATCAATGTTCACGTAATCCTCCTGGACCACATAGTGCTCCACCAATATAAAATATTCAAATATTTAATATATAAAAAGCATAATGTAACATCCTTATATTATGTTATTTAACCCTCATACAAAATTTTAATAATTTCTTATTTCTTAGTAAATATTATTTTTGAAAAGCCATCGACTTAACAATTAAATCAAGCTATGCCAATATAAAATTTCTACTTGAAATTTTCCAATTAAATCATCCACACAATAATTGGAAAATGAGCACCTATAAATTAAACTAAGGATAATTTAACTACTATGTTAGGAATTTAATACAAACATTATCAAATTAAAATCCACATTGGATAATCATGGATTTAATTAATATTTAGTCTAAAACATCATAAAATCTTAGCATAATAGTTACAATAAAATATTTACATTCATTTTATCATTCCAAAAAATGACACATGGTATGCAACATCATTAATATTCTTATAAATATAAAATGCAAGGGTTTTATTATCTACTAATCCCAACGATACTGGAGGATCCTAAAATTATTTTATATCATAAATTAATTAATTAATATGATATAAATTTTTCTAATGCAATTTAATAAATTTTATTAAGTAAACTAAGGTATACATATCCATTAAGAATTTAGTTAACAATGAACTTAATTCCTCTTTATCTTCTGTTCACATTTATTACAACAATCCCTTGAACTTCCAAAAGATTTATCCCTTGATTCGGACACTGGTAATTGGCCCTTATTGAGGGTAGCATCCTTACCACCTAGATTTTCACTCTCCTCTCTTCTTTTAGTTTTATCTTTCGAATATTAAAATCTCTTTGATTAGGTCCCATATTATTAATTTTTTTTTTAATTTCATTATTTAACATTGAGTTGTTTGATAATTGAACTTCATAATTTTTTTTTTAATTTTTCCTTTCTATAAGGTTATTGCGATGTCAAACAAAAGTTCCAGCACTAAGTTGATGATCGATTTTTTGATAGTCTATTTTTTTAACATTTAGTTAAATAAAAAATGGTTTTGGAAAAAAATCAACTTTATTAAACTTTATGGAGCCAATGACCTAGTTTGCAGGTTTGGTGTGGTAACCCGAGTTGCCTTAATTCACATGTTTGGTGGGTTGCTTTTTTTTATTATTTGAACTTGATTTTGTGATCTTCTATTTTTTTTACTATATAGTTAAAAAAATAATTAAAAAAAAAACAATGTTAATAAACTTTATAAAGTTTTTTTGACTTATTCATGGGTTCTATGGGTTGACCTAATTTGCAGGTTTCGTGAATTGATCTAATTTGCGAGTTTAACTTTTTTTTCTTGATTTTATCCTTCAATAATAGATTGATTGTGAATTGAGTTTCATAAATTATTTTGTTTCATTTTCCATTAGGTTATCACGGTCTAAAAAAAGCCCTAGTATTAGGTTGCTGCTTGATTTCGCGATTATTTATTTTTGTTATTGTATAATTCAATAAAAAAATATTTTAAAAAACAATTTATTAATCCTAGTGGAATTTATGACCTAGTTCGCGGGTTTAACATGTTAATCTAGGTTACCCGACTCACATATTTGGTGTGTTTACCCACCAATTTCGATATGTTTTTTTTTTTTTAAAAAAAAAAAGTTTTGGTCCTTTAGTTTTCTTAATTGATTTTTTTTATCATTCAATAACATTGGAGTGGTAGAGAAATAAATTTTATAATTTATTTTTGTCTGTTTTTTTTATAGGATTATTATAGTCTTAAATAAACATCTATTTAAGGGTGAGTGCTTAATTTTATGAGCATCTATTTTTTATTATATAATTAAATAAAATAATTTATAAAAAATACAGTTATTAAAATCAGGAGATTTCATGACCTGAATTAGATGACCAAGTTGATTTAATTTATGATCAATTCAATATTTTTTTTTTTTTAAAGCTTTTCTAGAAGCTGAACCTTATTTTTTACTCCTATCTAGATTATCTTTGAATCGTGAAATCGATTAGGTCAAAAGATTTTAATTAGAAGCTTGACGTATATAAAAATCCAAATCAAGAAGTTTCAGGATCGATGTGGAGTTTAATGTCTCTGTCAAGAAATTCACCGTATTCTTAACATTATTTTTGATGTTTTAAAAAAAATGGTTCGAGAAGCGGCGGACCATTTTGGAATAGACTTGTTGAACACCTGTCCAAATAATCGGGATGGGATGAGTTTTCTTAGCCGATTGCATTTGCATTTCTATTTTGGCCATCACCATACTAATCCGAGACAGTTGATCTCAACGGTCACTCATTTTCCTCAGTGATAAATAATCAACAATTTTATAATTTTCCCTTTTTATCACTACCTTCGTGTCTGTCTTCTCTAATTTTCTTTGTCAGAATTTGGAAATCATTTATAATGGCAATGCCCTTCCACTCTCTTCCTCGTTAAATTCCATTGTGTACCAGGTGCATTTTCTATCTCTGGTTTTCATTTTGGTGCTTATGATTGAAACCCATTTTTAAAGTTCAATTCTTTTCGTACGAATCTGTGTTCTAATTGCATTGTACATTGTACATTGGTTTAGCGGTTCTTAATCTCTCAGCATTTTTGTTTCTAACCTTGAAAGAGTGCAGATCATGCATGAAGTAGTGAATTCGTAATTATGCAACATTCACAAGGGATAATCTTTTTCTTTTTTGTGGGACCAAGTAAAAAACAATCTCAAAAGTTAATCTGGGATTGGCTTCTTAGCATTAATCGGTGTGGTTTGCAAATTAAATTTGCTGTCTGTCATCATTATTGGGGTTGTTAGCTGATTCTAGTGCTATATTGTGTAGTTGGGTTGGGTGGAGGATTCTTCTTCTTTTTGTTTTTTAATTTAGTATTCTTCTTGTTAGTTGTCAGTTGATTTTATTACTACCTTGTGCAATTGGGTAGAGCTAAATCCGTACTGATTTTATTATGAATTCTGAGCCAGGTTTCCCTCACTTTGAAGGTTATTTAAGAATTTCTTCCAACTGTCCATTTTTATGAACACAGTTGAGTTGAGTATCCTCCTTTTTGGGGCTTTCTAAGACATTTCTGATTTTCTCCTTTTTTTCTTTTTTCATTTTTTAAAAGCATTGCTGCAGATTTATTTGTAACATAGTTATTTCTGAATTGATTCGATTTTTCTGGTTTCTTGGGGTTGTCGCAACTCGCTGCATTGAATTCAGAAGATATGCATATGGATGACTGGTCTATGAAATATTTTGATGAATAACAGCCTTTTTTTTCTTTTACTATTTAGTGAGTCCAGAAATTCATGGAGTTCTAGTGTGTTTATGGTGGAAATGGCTCCAAATGGCACCTCATTTGTTAAAGTACAGAGGAATTTGCAGAGGTTTATGACAGTTCTACAATCAGCAGCTTCTGAATGGTTTTTGATCTTTCTGCTGCTGATTGATGCTGCACTGTCGTATCTGCTGACAAAATTTGCAAGTTATTGCAGATTGCAAATACCTTGCATGTTTTGTTCCAGGCTTGATCATTTTCTGGGCAATGAAAAACCTGGATTTTATAAAAATGTAATTTGCAGCAACCATAGATCAGAATTATCAACCTTGATTTCTTGTCACATTCATGGGAAGCTTGCTGATGGCTATGGAATGTGTGAGGAATGTCTAATGTCATCCACTATGAAAAGCAACTCAAGCACAGATATAAACAGACTGTTGATGGGTAAGTTTGGGTTTGATATCGACGCTTATGGTTTCGAGAACTATTTGTGGAGCAGAGAACTTGTTTCTGGTTCTGTTGGTATGAGGATGTGCTCATGTTGCAATAAGCCTTGGAGATCAAGACAGCCTTCCAACAGAGTAGCCCAACTGAAATCACCTAGGAGTGGGATGACTAAGCCTAATATTCCCATGCCCCGCCATTTAACCCACCGTGAAAATATAAAGAAAAGGAGAGAGAATTTTCCTGGATCTGCAACATCTCACCGTCTTGTAAGGTGTGGTTACAATCCCGGGTCACAAGTAGCCTACACTGAGCTCAAGTTCACTTCTGATTCTGAGTCGGAATTCCCATTTTCTGATGATGATGAGGGCTGTAGTATTAGTCAAATAATGAAGGAGCTGAAGGAAGAGCCTATAGTCCCCCCCAAAACATTGACCGATGGTATACCCTCGGAGAAGATGACGTATCATTCCTTGAAAGGTTTGGCTTCTGATGTTGAGTTTAACAGGCAGCAAGCTGATCATGAAAACTATCCCTCTGCCCTACCTCAGCTTATTTCTTTTGATGATTTTCCTTCTTCATCCAGTGTAATGGACACTCATGTAGGAGTGTCATCGGTGAGAAGTGAGCTCAAGTTTCCTCTCTCTCAGAATTACAATCTTTCTGCACTCTCTGATCTCATGTCACTGGCAGTTCCCTCATCATCTAATGCTGTTGAAGGTCCTTTGGAAGCATCAGAAAGGAAGTGTAAGTTCTCCCTATCCTTTCACTTGCCTGTTATGTCTGAGGATAACTGTTTTATATTCAACTTATTACCTTCCTGTGATTGTTTCTAGCAGCAAATGACACTGGAACGGGTGACAGACAAGATATATCCATCAACAAGCACAAGGAAATTTCTATATTAACTGCACCTACCAGAGGAGGTGGTCAGGTTGCTAATGCAATGCCTTCTATAAATTCACGTAGTGTGGATCTGATTGATGTATGGAAGCCTGCTGCCAGTGGTGAGGATGGAGAATCAAGAACTTCTATGGCAAAAAAACAGACTGTGAATGGACCTGAAAGAGTTGATACGGAGTTGCCATTGGAAAATGTTTTTGCTGAAGGGCCTGATTTATCTTCGCATAACACTATCACCGGGATTGAAGGTCATGATGATGAATTGCAGATGAATAATGCTTTGAGATCTAATGGAATTCAAATGCTTAAGACAGAGAGCACTGAATCATCCAATCTTGAGTCTATCGATGGAAACGTTTTCACTGAGATTGAAGGTGAAAGTATTATTGATCGGTTAAAGCGACAAGTGGAGTCAGATAGGAGACACATAAACGCTTTGTACAAGGAATTAGAGGAAGAAAGAAGTGCTTCTGCAATTTCTGCAAATCAGGCAATGGCCATGATCACAAGGTTGCAAGAGGAAAAGGCAGCACTTCATATGGAGGCCCTGCAGTACCTAAGAATGATGGAAGAGCAAGCAGAGTATGATGTAGAGGCACTGGAGAAAGCTAATGATCTGCTGGCTGAGAAGGAGAAAGAAATACAGGACTTGGAAGCAGAGATAGACTCTTTGCAATTGAACCTCTCCAATGAATCAACAGCAGAGACTATACATGTGGAAAGTGATGATCTGAAGGGGAAAAACATGAGTTTAGAGAATACTTCCCCATGCTATGATGATACCATTGTTCCTTGTAGCTCATCATTTAGGGAGGTCTTGAATGACAATGAGAAACCTGCTAGTGTCAAATCTTCTTTGTCGGAATATGAAGATGAAAAGTTGCTCATTTCACAACGTTTGAAGGGTTTGGAGAGGAAACTTCATCAATTTGCATCTCATGGGAGTTTGCAATTCATGTCTAATAGTGACAATTCCCAGGAAGCAGCTCATGGAGGGCATAATGTGGGAGAATCTTTAGACTATGAGGGGAGTCGAACAGCTGATCAGACAAAAGAGGATAATTTGTCAATGCAAAAGGATTCACCTGTATCTAATGGAAGCCTTCCTGCCCATGAAATGTCCAGTGCTTCAGTTGGCAAACATCAAGTTGTTGCCAACAATGAGAGTAACCATCTGATTTTTGATGGGGAAAAATCCTCCAAGCAACACAAAGAAATTGATTTGGTTGTTCTTGAAAATGAAATCTCAGACCTTAATGGAAGATTGGAAGCACTTGAATTTGATAGGAATTTTCTGGAGCATGCTTTCAATTCTCTTCAATCTGGAAAAGAGGGACTGCAATTTGTTCAAGAAATAGTTCATCATCTGCAAGAATTGCGGAAAATTGGGATGAGAAACAGTAGCCGATCTGTTCCTTGAGTTTATATGCTTTGTTATGGGGTTAGTATATTCATTATAACATTTGCATTCTCTTCCACATGTACATTTTATTGTCATCACTGCTTCTGCAATTGCTAATTTCTGGTAGTAGTGCAGCGTTCATTCAGAAATTAGTAACACTACAATCAACATGGAAAAGGGAAATTTATAATCAGCCTTTGCTAATTTTGAAACTCTCCCACTGGAATGGTAAATGGTTTTGAAAATTGAGATGCCCTTTTCTGTTCAGAAAAAAACCTAATGAGTCAAGCATATACTATCACCCAGGATTTTTTAGAGGAAACTCATTGTGGCATGATACAATATTGATGCATTTTCAAATTTGCAGCTTCCAGTGTTCTTTTGGCTAGAAGTTTAGAAAGTCTATGCACATAGAAACTACTTGTTGATATAGGACTCTATTCACACTATGCATTGCTTCTTCTTCTTTTTTGCTGTTTAATCCTCTAACCATTGCCAGTGAAAATGTTAGTTTATGTATTTGTCAACTAAAAGGAACTTGAAAATAACTAGCATAAATATGTTGCCAACCTTCACATGTTTTGAAATGGAAATGATGTTGAGAAAACTAATCCTGCTCGTTGACGACGATGAGACTCTTTTTTCCTATGTTGTCCCCTGCGTTACTCTATTCAACTGATCAAAACTATGCTGCTTTAATGAACCATTCAAGATACTTGGTTCTGATTGCAGTAGAGTGGAGAGGGTTATTTGCTCTGTGCCCTGTTGAGATTCACGCTTTGCATTTTATCTTCACCTTATTTTAAATCTTTTAATAACGCTGCACTTAAGATTCAGCATGTGTCCTTTCTTCTAATACTTGATATAATTTTCAGATACGCACTTGGCACTACTGAAAGAATTGGAAGCCAAGAACATTATCTAACAGTATTAATACCTTAGATTTCTGGAAGAAAAGAATAACATACTCCGAGGATTGGTTCTGTCCATTTTGAAGTGATTTCCTCCTTTTTTTTTCCTCCCTCCTGGTGGATTTCTTTAGCTACCTTTCCTGTTACTACAACTTGCAGGCAGGTTCATCGTTTTTTATAGTTTTGAGGGCCAATAGAGGAGATTGCATAAAGTTGCATCGTTTTTATGTACTTCACTATCTATAATTTCTTGAAGTCAGCAAGTCCGCTGTAAATTCGAAAGACCACCTCTCTTCATTTATTTCTACCATGCAGAGGCCACTTTCATTATCCCTAGTGACAGAGAAGAAAATAAGAAGCAATTCTTCTCTCCCTTTATCCAATACATTCCAACTTTGTCTTTTAACTTATGCAAGGAAGACGTTCCATTCTAAATCTTGGTTTCACATTAGAACGCATTTTAATATTTGATTTTCAACTATTCACAGATAGGAATTTCCATAAGATAATATAAAAAATATATTATTTTAATATATTTAAAAATAAAATTAAAAATGCAATCAAATCTTAGCGCAATGAATAGTATCTCAAGTGTTCAAAGTGCCGCAACATTGAAGACACCAAAAGAACCTATCCTCGTATTTGTTTTGTGGACTTTTAGGACGCAGTCAAAGCTGACCAGAAAAGACAGGGAAATAACAGAGATATATCATCAGTGACGTTATTTGGAAAGTGCTTTCAAACCCAAAAAAATCCGTTGTCTCTTTTTGAACGGTTGTGTTTAAAAACTCTTCCACTAGTGTGGTATTGTGTTTTTAATTGTGTTTTAATATATTTTAATAATTATATTTGAATTTTTAAAAGTGCGAATGAGATAGAAAGCAGCCTCCGCCATAATTTCATGGAGACACTCCCTACGTGTCTCATGGAAATGATTAATAAGATATTTTAAATAATTATTATTAAAAAAAAATTAAAAATATATTAAAATAATATTTTTTTTAAATAATTATTTTTGAGATCAACATACCAAAATCATATGAAAATACTAAAAAAAAAATTAATTTAAAATAAAAAAATACTACTTTTAAAAATATATATTTAAAATATAAATTCAACAAGTTTTAAACTATGATATTATATTGATACAATGTATAAGCATGAATAAATTTTTTAATTCCTATATCTTTTCTAAATTATAGAGAAATAAATTAAGATTCTTAAATTTTAAAATTACAAGTTAAGAAGAGTATAAATTCTTTTGAATTTGTTTTTTGAAAATTTATTAAAAATCATTACTTTATCGATTATCTATTTTAAAAAAAGTCTACAAGACAAGACTGTTTAAAAAAATAATTAATTAATAAAAATCTATAAAAACTTAACAATCAAGAAAGCAATAATACCAAAATAATATAATTGTGTCACCAATAATACGATTAAGATAGTTATCGCTATATAAACAAGCTTTTAGACCAATCTATTAAAAAATTAAATTATATATAAAAAATGCTACCTAACCCATTCCAGCCATTCAAAATAATAATAAAAAAACAATTAAAAAAGTAATAATATATTTGTATCACCAATCAAAAAGATAGTGTTCCCCACGCCATCTATTCCCTGTGGAGTGTTCCGGTGAACAACACATGCTTATCTGCTTAAGCGTTCCCTGACGATCTTACTGAAGGTGTTCAGATCAGGGTCAAACAACCACATCAAAAATTATATCCCAAGAAAGAAGCTTCTACATGAGGTGCAGCAGAAGCTTCTATAAATGATTTAATAATTACGAAAAAAAGAAGGAAGAGTAGTTGTAAAAGCCAACCACAAGGCATTTTAAAAAACATTAACCATGAGTTCAAGCTTGATTAGTGAAATTTTAAATTTATTTTTTTAAAATTATATTTTATAAATATTAGAATTACTAAAAATTTATATAATTATTAACTTTAAAGCATGTGAAATTAGTTAAGGTACGAGCAAGTTGGTCCAGATATCCATATTAATAAAAAAAACAAGAACATTCATAATATTTAAAAATAAAAACATTGATAGATGCATGTGTAGATAAAATATATGTAAATTCTCCTTTTTTTGACATTTTTTTTTATATATTTATATTTTCACACAACAACAAACCCAATGACAACGTCTATAACCATCAAATAATAAACAATTATGATGGCATGATGAGATCCTTAATGTTTGAAATTGTTTTTTTTATGTTTTTTTTATATATATTTTGTAGAAAAATATTACATTTAATAGTTTCTTAATGTTTTTAATTATTTTAATATGCTAATATTAAAAATTAAAAAAATTAATTTTTTTTTATTTTAATACATTCTCAAACCAAAAAATATTTTGGAAAACTCATTTCATCACAATCCCAAAAATACACTAAATAATATTACATTATCCCTTTACCTTAAATTCTCCAACTTTTACATTAAAATTAACAAAACCCAATTCAGATTTTTGGATATTAAACTAGTATTAGTGCTAAATAGATAGTGTTTGAAAATGTGGTTGTATCAGTGCTTTTAAAAATTTTAATTTATTTTTTTATTAAAAATTAATTTTTGTATATGTTTTTTTATCATTTTGATGCGCTGATCTCAAAAAATAATTTTTTAAAAAATAAAAAATATATATTATTTTAATGTATTTCAATATAAAAAATATTTTAAAAAACAATCACAATCACATTCATAAACCCACCTAATATAAGATACAAAGTATTTTTTTAGGAAGAAGAAGAAGAAGATAAAGAGAAAAGCAATTTTTTTTTTTTTTTTTGTAAAAGACTATGTACTGTATCCAGTGGCTTCAGATCATAAACAGTAGCAAGATATCTTGAATGCTGGCAATATCCAATCAAGTTGGCCGTATTTGGATGAACAAGCCATGGGTTTTCAGTAAAAATCTCTAATGTAACTCAAGATCATCCTCAGACAACAAATTAGACATTATATATGTATGTTCCACTCAATATAAGCCATATACTGCAACAAATATTTTTAAACTACAAAAAAAGGAAATAATTTGAATAAAAAGTACATTTCTTTTTATCTTATATCTTCATCACCATTTATTCCTTTATTTAAATAAACATATTTTTTCTTCTTGTATCTATTTTTTATTCTATCATGTGACATTAATAAAATAAAACATTAAAGAGCTATATGGATATTTTATAACAACAAAAGGGTAAAATTCCTTTCTAAATTCTAACATAGTTTGGAAATTTTTTAAAAGTAAATTAGTAGATTAAAATTTTTTTATTGGCAAAATAGCATAGTGAGAGTGATTAAAGTGGCTGGGTACAAATTTTAAGAAAGAGAGAGGATAGAGAATGAATAAATAAATAATTGAATCAATACCCCTGATACTATTAAAAAAATTTCACGAGATAAATTTATTAGTAATAATAAAAAAGATTATTAATGGAGACCAGAATGGAACATACACATCACCTAAAAGCACTTGCTAATTTAGTTTAGGAAAATATTTTTCTTAGTTATGATTATTTCCTATTTAGTTTAGGATTTTTTTTTCTTTATGATGTTTTTTCTTTTCTTTTTATTTAATTTAGAAAATCAAATATTGATATTAATAATTTTATTTTTTTAATTTGTTTAGGAGTTTTATTTCTTTTTCTTTATTTACAGGTTTACTAGTTTTTTTATCTTGATTTTTTGAGTTTATTTAAGAAATTATAAACCTCTTTAAAAAATAGATTAGATAAAAGTTATTTATTTAGTAATAAAATTTTAAATTAATATTGTATGTGGTAAAATTATTCTTCTTCAATTTTTTTTTCTTTTGTTTTTTTGCATGTTTTTTATACATACGTAAATTTTTAATTAAATTTTTATATGATATTATGATGCATGATGATTTTTTAAAAATTATTTTCATTAAAATGTATTAATTATTTTTATTACTTTACTATTTTTTCTTTTGATAGTGGTACATAAAACTCCGTCCTTGGGCTTTAAGTGACGACTTTAGTTACGTAATAAAGCCTTTAAACAGCTGTCAATCAGCCCACGTTCACACTGTCATGTAATTCGCAGAACATCGAAGACTGAAAGCATTCCCTAGAAAACAAGGTTCTACAAAATAATTTATTATGAAAAAAGATTAATTGTTAATTAGCACATCATTTGACTCAAAACGAGGCAGTCTTATAGATAATATAATTTAAAAACTTTTAATTATTAAAAAGCTTATTATTCCTATGATGACTATCAGCTTAAATTTATTATTCATAAATTAAAAGATTAATTTATTATTCATAATGAGATAGAAATAATATAAAATTATCATCTTAAATTTTTAAATAATAAAATCTTGAATTGATACTATTTTCAACATAAAAGGAAATCTCAAGATAGAATGGTTTATACTTCAGGAGCCGAAATAGAAGTCATCATCACGTACGTTATCGCGCACACATACAAAAAAGAAGAACAGTGTTTCTTTCAGATGGAATCGAGAAGTCTTGCCTTGCCCCTTTCCTCGCAGGTCCTCGGAGCTTATAAATAGCTACGCAAGGTTCACCTATCAATTCACACATCGATCGCCCCTACCTGGATATCCATCAGCCAAGAAGAAATACCACCAACAATTCACCAGACCAAGCCATGTCTATTATTGAGCTCTTAGCATCACTTGCCCTTTTACTTGTCCCACTCTTCTTCTATCTCACCAAGAATTCCAAGTCCAACGCATCAAAATCTAATCCAAACCTAAAATCATACCCCTTAATTGGATCCTCTGTTGCCATTTTTGCCAATAGAAACCGAGGCGTCCAGTGGACTTCAGATCTTATCCAAAACTCACCCACTGCCACTGTTGTTCTCCGCCGTTTCTTGGATGATAGCCGTGTTCTTACAGGAAACCCAGCAAATGTCCAACACATGCTTAAAACCCAGTTTTACAACTATGAGAAAGGTAGCAAAGCTCGGCGAACCCTCTTTGATTTTCTTGGAAACGGTATCTTTAACATTGATGGTGATTCTTGGAAGTTTCAAAGACAGGTTTCCAGCCATGAATTCAACACCAAATCATTGCGTAAATTCGTTGAGACCGTTGTCGATACTGAAGTATCTCAACGCTTAATCCCGATTCTCTCCACTGCTGCGGCTAACAATACAGTTCTCGATTTGCAAGACATACTTCAAAGATTCGCTTTTGACAACATCTGCAAGATCGCTTTCGGATACGATCCTGCATACTTGCTGCCTGATCTCCCCGAAGCCGAATTTGCGAAAACTTTTGATGAAGCTGCCAGGATATCCAGTGACAGGTTCGCTACGCTATTCCCCTTTGTTTGGAAGATTAAGAGGGTCTTCAATATTGGATCAGAGAAACGCCTCAAAGAAGCATCCTCTGAATTACGTGAGTTCGCCAGAAACATCATCAAAGAAAAGAAGCAGGAACTCAGCAACAAATCATCCCTCGAAACCGTAGATCTTCTGTCACGTTTCTTGAGCTCAGGCCATTCTGACGAGGACTTTGTCACTGATATTGTCATCAGTTTTATACTAGCAGGCAGAGACACCACTTCCGCTGCATTAACATGGTATTTCTGGCTACTCTCTCAAAACCCAGAAGTGGAAAAGGAAATACTCAGAGAAATAAAAGACAAATCGGAGAGTCCAGTTTATGAAGAAGTCAAGGACATGGTCTACACACATGCTTCTTTATGTGAGAGCATGAGGCTGTACCCTCCAGTCCCAGTAGATGGCAAGGTTGCGATGCAGGACGATGTCTTGCCTGACGGGACTGTGATTAAGAAGGGAATGAGAGTGTCTTACCATCCGTATGCAATGGGGAGGCTCGAGATGTTGTGGGGTCCGGATTGGGAAAAGTTCAAGCCAGAGAGATGGCTGCAGGGAGCTGGCGATGGAGTTAATACTAATGGGAAGTGGAGTTTTGTAGGGAAGGACCCATACTCCTACCCTGTTTTTCAGGCCGGACCAAGGATTTGTTTGGGTAAGGACATGGCTTTCTTGCAAATGAAAAGGGTGGTAGCCGGGATTGTACGGAGGTTTAAGGTTGTTCCTGCTGCAGAGGAGGGTTTTGAGCCCGTGTTTGTCTCTTATTTGACGTCCAAAATGCAGGGTGGTTTTCCTGTGAGGTTCGAGGAGAGAGCTAATTAAATGATCTTGATTTCAGTACTATCGTGTATGGTCAGTTGTTAATTTGCAATTAATAATCGGCATGATTCCTGTAATGGATTTTAGTTATTTTGTTGACTTTTGTTTGTAATCAGCTGTAGGCATGGATGATAAAAAATAAAATTAGTGTAATTTCTTGCATGTAATATTGTCAATAGCAATTTAAATCTATTAAACCTAATATTAACTCTTGCTGCCAGCTTGAGCATTTAGCATTCTTCCTTATTGAACTTTACTTGGTTGAGTATTCTTAAAGTTCAAATCTTTCACTCGGAGTTCTTTTTCCACCTCTCTTATTCGTGAATTGTATCATTCCATGTTTTCTTAATCTCCATGACACACACGCACAGGCAAGCATTCATGCAGCAAGAAAGATGAAGACATACAAGACAATTAGCTACTATAAAGTGACCGTTGGTCATGAACTTCTAGTACAGGGTAAACTAATTCTTGGAGAGCAAGTGTTTTTTATTTATTATGTTTCTTAAACACAAATGAATTGCAGGTGGGAGAGATAATTCTGCAGAAGGAAGAAGACTAACAACTGGACACTCATGATAGATTTCAAGATTACTCAATAAGCAGGGATTATTCTATCAAGTTCTACGTAAAGGGAGATCCAATCATTGAAATCAATTGACCAAGGACAAATTAACAGAAGGTTCATATTTCAATGAGATATTACCGGTGTAAGAACTGAAATGAAAAATGCACGGTACCTATTTTGATGCAGACCAAACAAGGTTTATTATACCACTTTGGATCTTAGTCAGAAACACTTCTCTTTGTCAGGCAACTATCACCGGAAATCTTAGAAACAAAGTTCAAACAGGTATTTTTGTATCCTTTTGTCTCTATTTTTACCCCACCCCACCCCTCTCTCTCTGTTTTTTCTTTTCGTCAAAACCAATGTCCTTTTATAGGTGGTAATGCTGGTCTGAATCCCTCAGGATCTTCTATCAAACATGCGAAAAATCAGTCTTCAAAAGCAGATGAATTTGGACAGAAAACTGGATAAGGAGCTGGTGACTGGTATGTCTTTGCATAATTCTTGGGAGAAGAATAAGGAATGAAAACATGATTCTTTACCTCAGGATGGTATCTTGCAAGTTGGAGAACAACACAGTATGTTTTTTTTCTCGCGGGGAGAGTCCATCAAAGCCAGAAATCGGAGCCAAAGATCATTCGAAAATGGCTGGAAATTAGCCTCTTCATACATTCTTGTTTGCCCAGAAATAAACCTCAAGAATAAGAAAAAAGCGACGTCGTTTATCTTGCTCCGTTTTTGGTTCTTTGCCTCGTAAATGATAAAACACACCGTTTCACTTAATGTGAAACGGTGTCGGTTTTTATCGCAATTTGGGATTGAGGTTTTTTTAACTAGAACCCAAACGGTGTTGTTTTGGAATGGATAAGTTCAACTTAGATCCCTTCATTCTTCTGTCTGTTCCATTTTCATCATTGTTCTTCCAAATGTTTCTTTTTTAAACCAATTTTGAACTTTTTATCTTCATTGCTTTTAATTTCGCCCCCTTATTGAATTGGAATGGGTCCCTTAACTTATCCCCTTCTATATATTTCAGTCATTGTCTTCCAAAATCTTTAATTTTAGGTCAATTTAACCATTTTCTTAATTTTCCTTTCAATATTTTTGTCCCTTTTGGATTCAAAATTATTTCTTTTGTTTTTTTATTTAATCTTTGGCCCATTAAATCCAATTATTCATTTGATTTTGCCTCTCCGCGGTATATTTTAAACCTTATTTTATAATAATAATAATAATAATAATAATAATAATTATTATTATTATTATTATTATTATTATTTTCTGTGTATTTTCTTGATACAAAATTAAACATGATCAAATTTTTGTTATAACAATAATAAATAAAATTACTATTAGCAAATGTTATTTTTAAAGTGAGTTCAACTTTCAATTATATAGATATTGTTACTTATTATTATCCAATAAAACAAACAACTTCAGTAATTAATAAAATATAAATATCTTTTTCATTGAGTTCGATTCAAGTGAAACAATCACATGACCAATGCTAAATTCAATTGAAGTTTTGTCATGACAATAATTTTATTTTTATGACTATCAATCTTCAATGATTAAATATATACATTTATCTAATTAAATTTTTAAAAATCATATTCACATGTTGAATTCATTTAAATAATATTTCATATGATCTTTTTTTATATTTTTTTAATCAATTAAAAAAATATCAGTAAAAAAAGTTGTAAGTGATCTAAAGGATATGGAATTATTTTATAATTTGCATGCAAGTTTTGAATAAAATAAGTATTTAAAAAAAATAAAAAACTACATTATTGAATAAAATAAGTATTTTAAAAAAATAAAAAACTACTCTATAATGATGCGAAATGATGTGAAACCTGTATATAGTATAGTATGGAGAAGTCCTCTACTCTATAATATGTATGACCCAAAATATAATTAACATGATGGTAATCGCAGTCCATTCTCTGATCCAAATTCTAAGTAAATAAATAATGATATCGAAACCTCTTTTGCCTAAACAAAGCAATTATGTGTTGCTTTTGTTTCTTCTTCTTCTTTTACTTAATTACACTCTAAGCTTCTATTATATACTTTAGACATGTAAAATATAAAAATCAAACAATTTATTGATGACACTTCTTTCATATACTCTATTTGATTATTAGCATAAATTATATGATTAAAAAAAATATTATTGAAGATTCATATAATGAAGGTATTAACTCAAAATATCATGCTATAATTTAGATTTTTTTTTTTATAAGGTAAGTTATTTTTTTGCATATCTTTTTAAAACTTGAAAAAGTTTAGAACAAAACGAGTTTGGTGAAATGCCAGACCTCAAATCACTTGGGATCGATAAATCAGCTGAACCCAATATAAGTTGAGTTGGTTGATGTATCAGACCCAAGGAATACGAGTATAGCGAAATGACAAACCCAATACATTTAGGTTTATCAATTTGCTGAACCTAAGAGGACATGAGTATGATATTATGTCAAACTGAAAACACTTGGGTTTGGTGATCAGCTGAGTCTAATGTAACTCAGGGTTGGTGATATTCAAAACCCAAGAAAACATGATTCTAGCGAGATGCTAGACCCAATATGCTTGAATTTAGCCGTTAGCTGAACCTAAAGAAACATGGACATGATAAAATGCCAGACCCAATATACTTGGGTTCAGCCATCAGTTGAACCTAAGGAATCATAGGCTAGGCGAGATATAAGACCCAACATACTTGAGATCAATCGTCAACTAAACTCAATGAAACGTGGACCTGATGAGATGTCAGACTTAAAATACTTAATTTCAAGGCAATATGCTAGATCCCATACAATTATCTAAATTGTGAGTTTATATTAGACAAATAAACAATGTAGTTTATTTTGGGTAAGATGTATTAAGGGTTCTAATGTCTTCTCTGTATACAATCAATTTCTTTACTCATATTTTGAGACTAGTTGGAGTTTCTAGTAATTAAAGTATTAGGTGGCAACTTTCTTTTCTTTTTTTAGTAATATATAACAATAATTCATTGTTCTTTCCAACAACATCACAAACAAAGATCCCTATCAGGGAATATAATTGCCTGGACGCCGCACACGAGCGGCAATATATATTATATTATATTAAAAAAATCTAAATGTTCTACAAATATATTAATATAATATAAATATATATATCTGGTTAGGTTTGGGTGGGTTTTGTGTCGGGTTTGACAATATTCATTATTTATTGAGTAAGGTAATTGTCCAAAAAATATCTCACTCATTCAGGTTAAGTTGAGTCAGTATCCTTCGAGTTTAGATTAAATTGCCATCTTATGTTTGAAAAGTTAACAAGGATTGATATTTTTTTTTTACTTATTTTCTTTTCTAACTTAATCGTTCAACATTAATATTTTTTTTGAAAAAATTGACTTGATTTTTTTTTTTTAATTTTTTTTCTATCGGGTTATCCAAACCTCATGGCTTGAGACGCTGATGTAACAGATTAACCTGGGTTAGTTCGCTTTTTATTGTCTAGGTTAAATATCTATTATGTTAACTCAGGTGGAGTTGCACCAATTTTTTTAATCATTTTTTTTAATCAAATTTTATCATTTTATATTTAAATGGTTAGGAATTGAACATCATCATTATTTTGCTATTAAAAAAAAAGTTTTTTTTTTTTCAAGTTATTGTGGTAATGTTTTTTTTAAAAAATTAATATTTTTTTTTTGTGTGATTAAAATATAACAAGTTTATTTAACCAGTTAAAACTATAACCCAATTCATTCATTTTTTTTTCTTTTACATATGTTTATACATTTAAAAATATATTTTTTTATGATAAAAAATTAATACAGACCAACAAGATAGTGCGGGTCCACATCTAATTTATTACGAAATGAATACCTACTACTGCTCGACCAAATTGATGGTAGAAAGTTAAGAAAAATATAAATAACATAGGAAAACTGATGGATCTCTAGCCACTAGGAAAACTATATTATATTAATAAATGCTGATGGGGTTGACTTGATAACGGGTTTAAGCTTAATTAATATAACGATCCATCTAAGATTGAAAGATTTTTGAAGTAAAACACATATAAATAGTTAGTTAGAAATTGCAGCAGTTCAAAATGAGTGCTGAAACTTTTTTTTTTTTTGAATTAATTTAATACAAATACAGACAATATGACAATAAGAGTAATTTAACTTTAGTTTTTGGCAATTTATTTCTTATTAAGTATTAATTAGTGGTGTTTTCATTTGAAAAAAAAAAGTCATTTTACAATTCATCACTATTTACATTTTCAATAATACAATAAAAACATTTCTAACAATTTGAACAAATTAACAGTAATTAATATCATATTAGAAATTAGAAGTTATTGAAGCAAATAACTTAAATATATCAGCTTTATTTTTCAAAATGTTTAACCAGATTGAACTAAGAGAAAGAACTAAGCCCATTGATTTAGTTTGGTTTTATATATTTTAAAATTAAATAGTTCCATTTTGAATTGATAGGCCATTTAATTGGACTATTTTTTATAAGTTTTTAGGTTTTTTTTTTTTAATTTAAATTTAAATTTAAAATTATATTTTTTTAAAAAAATTCTAGCTGAAATTATCCAACAAATCCATAAAACTTTTTGGTTTAATTAATTTTGAATTGATTTTTATAAATATTCTGGATAATTCAGTGTATTTGCTAACCTTTATTTATTTGGGATGGAGGAATTCAAACAAACTTCCGTTCTTGGAATTAAATATTTTCATAAAAGAACTTTTAGCAGAAAAAAAAGAAGTCAATTTGCTTTCGAGATGGCAAATTTCTCATACAAGAATTCAAACAAACTTCCGTTCTTGGAATTAAAAAGGGGAAGGGGGAGGGAAAGGGAAGTTGGTGTGCTTCAAAATTAAATTGTCAATATTGTTTTTTGTTATAGGAGAACTCCTTGCCGAGTTTGTAAGCATTTTTAATATTTATAAAAGTCAAATCTAATTTAATAGATTAACTTGATAATTCGTTGATCCTGAGTATTGCTTGAATCGAATTTTATTTCAGCTTGTTATTTTTTAGGTCATAGTTTGGGTTGCTTAATTTTTTAGTTTTTTTTTAATAAATTTATTTACCAGCACATCTTTTTTTTTTCTCCTACATAAAATGATTATTTATCATAAGTTGGTGGGATCAAATTATAACTAATAAGATACATTAGTTACAGTTTGAGCATTGTAATTTTTTTTTTATTGCTAAACTCTTGAAAACATAAAATAAATTTTAGAAACACTTTTAATCACTTAAAAAATTGAAAAGTTATTAGTTTCAATTAAAAATGAAATGTCCACTTTAATTAGAAAAAAGAAGAAGAAGAAGAAGAAGAGAAAAGATACGCCTAGTTACGAAAATTGATTCAAAATACAATGTTTTATACCTCTGGAGCTGAAATAGTAGTCATCATCCCGTACCGTATCGCGCGCGCATACAAAAAAGAAGAGCAGTGTTTCTTTCAAATGGAATTGAAGTCTTGCCTTGCCCCTTTCCTCGCAGGTCCTTGGAGCTTATAAATAGCTACGCAAGGTTCACCTATCAATTCAGACATCGATCGCCCCTACCTGGATATCCATCAGCCAAGAAGAATTACCACCATCAATTCACCAGACCAAGCCATGTCTATTGTTGAGCTCTTAGCATCACTTGCCCTTTTACTTGTCTCACTCTTCTTCTATCTCACCAAGAATTCCAAGTCCAAAGCATCATCAAAATCTAATCCAAACCTAAAATCATACCCCTTAATTGGATCCTCTGCAGCCATGTTTGCCAATAGAAACCGAGGCGTCCAGTGGACTTCAGATCTTATCCTAAACTCACCCTCTGCCACAGTTGTTCTCCCTCTTTTCTTGGATGATAGACATGTTCTTACAGGAAACCCAGCAAATGTCCAACACATGCTTAAAACCCAGTTTTACAACTATGAGAAAGGTAGCAAATTTCGGCGAACGCTCTTCGATTTTCTTGGAAACGGTATCTTTAACATTGATGGTGATTCTTGGAAGTTTCAAAGACAGGTTTCCAGCCATGAATTCAACACCAAATCATTGCGTAAATTCGTTGAGACCGTTGTCGATACCGAAGTATCTCAACGCTTAATCCCGATTCTCTCCACTGCTGCGGCTAACAATACAGTTCTCGATTTGCAAGACATACTTCAAAGATTCGCTTTTGACAACATCTGCAAGATCGCTTTCGGATACGATCCTGCATACTTGCTGCCTGATCTCCCCGAAGCCGAATTTGCGAAAACTTTTGATGAAGCTGCCAGGATATCCAGTGACAGGTTCTCTACGCCATTCCCCTTTCTTTGGAAGATTAAGAGGGTCTTCAATATTGGATCAGAGAAACGCCTCAAAGAAGCATCCTCTGAATTACGTGAGTTCGCCAGAAACATCATCAAAGAAAAGAAGCAGGAACTCGGCAACAAATCATCCCTCGAAACCGTAGATCTTCTGTCACGTTTCTTGAGCTCAGGCCATTCTGACGAGGACTTTGTCACTGATATTGTCATCAGTTTTATACTAGCAGGCAGAGACACCACTTCCGCTGCATTAACATGGTATTTCTGGCTACTCTCTCAAAACCCAGAAGTGGAAAGGGAAATACTCAGAGAAATAAAAGACAAATCGGAGAGTCCAGTTTATGAAGAAGTCAAGGACATGGTCTACACACATGCTTCTTTATGTGAGAGCATGAGGCTGTACCCTCCAGTCCCAGTAGATACCAAGGTTGCAATGCACGACGATGTCTTGCCTGACGGGACTGTGATTAAGAAGGGAACGGCAGTGTCTTACCATCCGTATGTAATGGGGAGACTCCAGATGTTGTGGGGTCCGGATTGGAAAAAGTTCAAGCCAGAGAGATGGCTGCAGGGAGCTGGCGATGGAGTTAATAACAATGGGACTTGGAGTTTTGTAGGGAGGGACCCATACTCCTACCCTGTTTTTCAGGCCGGGCCGAGGATTTGTTTGGGTAAGGACATGGCTTTCTTGCAAATGAAAAGGGTGGTAGCCGGGATTTTACGGAGTTTTAAGGTTGTTCCTGCGGCTAAGGATGGTGTTGAGCCCGTGTTTGTCACTTATTTGACGTCCAAAATGCAGGGTGGTTTTCCTGTGAGGTTCGAGGAGAGAGCTAATTAAATTATCTTGATTTCAGAACTATGGTGTATGATTACCTGTTACTTTTATATTGATAATCGGCATGATTTCTTTAATGGATTTTAGTTATCTTGTTGACTTTTGTTTGTAATCAGTTGCAGGTATTAATGAAATAAAAAATAAGTGTCATTTCCAGTGGATTTTTGTTGTTGTTGAATGTGAGGGTGAATTGGTTTATTAGAGAAAATATTGATTTAACATCCCGAGTGCTGCTGTAAGAGGAGCCCTTTCCAACTATTTGATGAGACCATTAAAGAAGGGATTAAGCCTGATTATATTAGTTTCGTTGGGGTTCTTTTTGCTTGTATTCATGCTGGTTTGGTTGACTAAGAGCTGAAATATCTTGCCGCAATGACTGTGGTACCAGCAATGGAGCATCGCAACTGCATGGTGTATATTTTAGGCCATGCTGGTTTGCTAGAAGAAGCAAAGAATTTGACAGAGAATGCAGATTGCAGAGATGACCCATCTCTTTCACTTGAGGGTGTTATATTAGAGAATAATATAAATAATATCCTAGAATTTCACCTAACAATTTAAGCTATTGAGTTAAGTTCATCTCTTAGCTCTACCCAATGCTCGAAGCACAATATTATAATGAATCATATTTGGAACATAATCATAATCCTTCCAAGACTTGAAAAACTCAAAAACCCTAACAACTCTCTTCAAATTCCTCTTTTCTTTGAAATCAAGCCTGTTCTTTAGGACTCAAATTCTCAGAGAAGGAATAATGGTTGATGTAAGTAGAAGCTACGTAGGATAGTGATAACACAAAACAATAGCAAGAAACGACATAGAAGATTTGATAAGTGAAGAGGGTTGCAGATATAAACCTTGAATTTATAATTTTATTCTTTGAAAAATAATATATATATATATATATATATATATATATATAAGATATTTAATTTTTTTTTAAATAAGCTAGGAAAAACCAACCTTCTCCAAAAATATTAAGGGAAATAAAATAAAACTATAGTAAAAAAACTAGAAATTTGAATAAATATAGCAAAATAACAAAATTGATCTACACAGAAACATCAAGGCCTGGAACATGATTTCAGAAGATTCAATAGTTTAAAAAGTGATGGATTAGTTATCAATTAAGAAATTTTCTCTAGAATCCCATGAAATAATTCGAGCTCAATTTAACAATCGCATATCTCACCATCTTAATTTTAAAGTGCTAATCTATCTTAGCATGACTAGATTTTTTTTAGATCTAGATTTATTTTACTTATTTATAAAAATATGTGTTAGGTCATTTACATAATTTATTTAAGTTGAATCTTCATTCAGTAATATCTGATTATCACCTAAAGAAAAAAACTTGTGAGGTTAAAAAGATCTCTCTTTACAATAAAACAAGATGATGAATAGATATTTTCTCTAACAAACCAATTCACCCTCACATTCAACAACAAAAAAATTCAACGCATAAACCAATTAATATGAAGGCGATCGTAGTCTATTCTCTGGTCCAAATACTATGCAGCCTAAACATCGTACTTATGAGTGCCTTTTGCTTTATTTTTTGGTTATTTTCCATTGAATTAAATCTCCGGCAATAGAAACCAGCCAAGTCATTTCACTAAGCTTCTATTATATACTTCGATGTGTAAAAATACCAGTCACATAGTCTATCGATGACATTTCTCTTACATATATACTATAATTTATGATTCTTCACACTTCGTCGTCCCCCGGCCCCTTGGTTCATGGAAGATGGAAATATTTACGTGAGTATATATATATGCCCTAGCTAGTTCTATTTAACCCCATGCCAGCTTAATATCTGTCTTCACTCTCGCGTAAATAGACATTGCAGGAGCTCTCACGCACTCTCCCAAACCTCTTAATTACTCGATCAATACCTACTCTACCGTATTGATATTAGAAAGTCAAGAAAAAACATAGAAGGCGTCGGAAAATTGATGGTATCTCTGGCCACCTGGAAAGCTATAGGATCTTGTTAAATGCTATCTGGGGTGATTTAACAATGCATGGTTCCTTGTTCAACGACTCAAGACTTAAGTTTTTTTTTTTTTTATTAAAATAGTTAGTTAAAAATCCCAGCACTTCAAAGTGAGTACTGCTATGTATAACGAAGTTTTTTTTTTTAATGAAGATATTAGACACGCAGAAAAATGACAGTAATAGTAATTTAACTTTATTTTTTGGCAATTTATTTCATATAAGCATTCGTGGTGTTTTTTTTCTTAAGATAAAAAAATTAATTCATCAATATATTTTTTTTCTTAAGAAAAATATTAAACTTAATAATTAATTATTGTGTATTGTGATTATATAAATATTATCTAATTACCAAATCAAAAATTATCATTATTCTTTTTATTTTTTTAACCAAAATAATTTCATGAATATAAATAGTCTTATTAACCAGAAGTCATGTACCTATCTAGTTCTGCAACAAAATAAAATGGCATTTAATCAATATACTTCATGAAAATTAACTCAAGCAAAAATATCTATAAAAAAGCATATAGTATCACAAATAATAAAACTAAACACGATATCTTCTCATTTTAATGATGTAAAAAAATCAACAATAACAAATGAAATTAAATACAACTGCAATTAAAAATTGTATATTCTTATCAAAGAGTTGAAGTATTATAATACAATAAAATATGGATTACGTTTTGAATTATCAATGATAAAATTAGGCAACTTTAATTTTTAAATAATGAGAAAATTAATAAGAGTATCATGAAAAATAATAAAGAATAGGAAGTTGGAAATAATAATTCTATATTGGAGCTCCTATAATGCAAAGCTGCACTCAAAACAATAACTATATTGCATAATTTTCTCTTGCAATATAAAAATACTACATCAAAGCTTTTTAATTTACTAAGAAAACTCAAAGATTAGGTCTACTAAGATATCAATTTTAAAAGAAAATAAATAATATTCTGAGTTATATTTTACAAAGGCCTGGTAACTAAATCATGTATCAATATTTTTTTTTATATATAAAAAGATTATTAATTTATATACCAAATGATCTATATGTTTCTTAAAATTTATTATCTAATAAATTATTAATTTACCGATCTAAAGTCAAGATCAACAAAAAAGAAATTATTTAATTAATTTATTAGGTATTCATTAATTGAGATTATACTTGTAAGTTCATTTTGAATTAAACCTTTAGTTGTACTATTTTCGTCATGCTTTGATTAATGGGCATTTAATTACCCTATTTTTAATAGACTTTAATAAGGATTTGATTAGAGCTAATTTTTTCATTTTCTAAAATTTAAAATGAAATTGAATAAGAGCTTATTTAAAAAAAAAATATTTGAACTAAAATTATTTAAAAAAAATTCATAAAACTGTTCAATTGGACTAATTTCAAATCAATTTTTTTTAGATATTCCGGTTAATTTGTTCTCTCCTAATTCTAAGAGAGGGAGGAATTGGAGAAACTTCCTTTCCTGAGATTCATCTCCTAATTTTTTTATATGCTCAGAACAGAAATTTTAGCGGAAAAGAAGATAAGGAGTGTTTCACATTATATTTTGAAACGTTTTTGAAAAACATTTATTTATTTATTTTTATTTTATTTTTTGCTTTAAATTAATATTTTTTAATATTTTCAAATCATTTTAATGTGCTGATGTCAAATATAATTTTTTTAAAAATATTATTTTAATATAAAAAAATATTTTTAAAAAAACCAGTACTACATTTCCATATACATTATTGCTTTTCGTGAGAGTAAAATTTCGAGCAAGGGACCTAACAAATTTGTTGAAGAAAATGACCAATGTATTGATATCCATCCTCGAGGGCCCAAGGCCACTGTCCCCGAGTCAATGGGTATTGATATGGAGATTGTGGGCTTTTTTTAGATCCATGCTTGAAGAGACAAAAATAATATTCCCTCTGAATTGTCTCTGAGTTAATTGTGGGCTACTTGCAGATCCAATTTCTTAGTTTTTGTTCAGAGAACTTTTGACAAGAATAAAAGTATTATTCATTACCTAATTAATATTTATTTCATGTGATAATTTCTTTTTAACACCATATTAAATCTCTTAATCTAACTATAATATTGTTATTTATGATGGAATTTATGGTAAATTAACATGTAAAATTCTGACCAACGGCTATATCAAGTTTTTAGCTATATTTATATACACCCGGTATAGCTTGATACTTTATGTAGCTGTTCACAAAAGAAAAATCAAAGTTTCTATTTCAGCCACCTAATCTCAAATGTATATTATTTTAATATCATATCTGTAAGATTTCATCATATTTTTAAATGATAGGCCTTCATTAATCTATCGTGCCAAAATATATATTTCTTTAAAGAGCATTTTATACTTTTAAGGATCTTTAATTTCATTTATATTCGTCGTCGTAGTCATCGCCGTCGCCGTCTTCTTCTTCTTCTTTAGATATTGCTTATTCCAACATTATACTCAGCACATTATAGTGTTCCGATTGATTGCTTATTTCGGAAAAGTATATGGTTGACATTTTGATCTTACTCAATCCAGATATTGCAGATATATTATATATGTTCATTCAACAGGGCACCTTACGCGTTAGCAAGACTTTCAAACATAGTGGCTGGCAATTAGCTACCATTCAACAATCCGACTATGTAAATCTCTCAAAGCAGAAAACTGTACGTCTTCAGCTCCCCTATATATAGTTCCATCCCCTTCCCTAATTAATCCATCACCCCACAAGAGAGAAAGGAAAGATGACGGATGTTTGCTCTGGTAATTAAGCGATTGATTATTTTGATATATATGCTTACATATAACTATGCCAACATATATATAACATGATTATGCATGTTGTTATGATCCCTCTGTGATAATTATTAATGTATTGTTCTATCAGTTTTGCGTGATATAGGCTTGCGTTGATTGAATCTGAACTGCACTGCCTGCAAAGTTTACACTTGTATATTATGTGCACTAACCAATATGAAACTCTCTGAATCAAATAGCTTCAACATTAATTACTAGATTTACATGTGTTTTTTTTAGTATCTTTAGCTTAACCATCCTCCGTGATACATGTAATTAACTATATTTATTGCTAACCTTAGATACTGGAAAGAGCTCGTGGCCGGAGCTAGTGGGAATAAACGGAGAAGCGGCAGCGAAGATCATTGAGAGCGAGAATCCCAAGGTTCGTGTTTCGATTGTGGAGGAAGGAATGATGGTGACCCAGGAAATCCGTTGCGACAGGGTCCGAGTCTGGGTTGATAAAAATGGAATTGTGAAAGATATTCCATCGATTCGTTGATGAGCAAGAGCGATAGCTGTTGCTCTACTGGAAGCTGGAATATGTTGTTGGCTTCTCTATAGTCATTACTTAAATAAATATTAAAGTGTACGGATGTACGTGTAAGGTTTATCTTGAGGATTGTACCATGCATGCATGTGTACGTAATCCTGCTAATTAAAGGTCAATTAATAAAATGGTTTTTTTTTCCTTTTCTTTTTCTTTTTTTGTTGCAAAAGTGTCTTCCATTCTTTGAATAATGAGCCTTAATTCGATCTAACCCTTTGTGTTATTGTTAATTCATCTTCAAGTACTTTAATTAGTCTTATATATACATTTTAGTTTTCTTTAATTTCACACAATTTTAATTTCGAGACAAAAAAATTAAATCCATAAATAAGAGATATTGTTGTTGAAATAAAATCCATTGGAGGTAGCTCATGGCATCAAGGTAACATGTTAACGACGCCCTGTATTTGCGAAGAGAGCTCAAGAGATTTAACAGAAGAAATTTACAAACACGTAAATTAAAAAATTAAAAAATCATACACATGGAGATTTCTTTTTTAGAAACATATATGATACTTTCTATATATGTAACCATAGCTTTGCATTAATTAAATTACATGATCTACACACAGATCGACATGAAGGGACTTAATTCACCCATTGAGTGCATATGTTTTCTTTTGTATTTAACGTGAGAAAATGGAGAAGTTAATTATCAGGAGGAAAATAAGGGGAGCTTTCCACATCACGTTGGGACATAAATCATGTCGGTAAAGAAAGGAGCAGGGGGGTGCAAATAATTGACGGATACATAGACGGAATCTCTAAAATTTTCCTATCTTTGAACTGCATGGATTATTCTGACCTAATTTCTGTTTCTCCTTCTAATCTCAAATATATAATGTTTTAATTAAACTTAAATTCAAAACCAAACTCTATCTCTAATTCGTGTTCATAGTTCATCATTTTCTTTGAACCCTTGCGTATCGATATTAGGAGAATCTCTAACTTGATGTGAAAAGAAAATTAAAGGAGTGTTTTGGGATAGCGGTGAAGATTTCTTTTTAAAGTTATTTTTGTTTGGATATGTAATAAAATAATATATTTTTTTTATTTTTTAAAATTTATTTTTAACATCAACACATTAAAATAATCTAAAAACATAAAAACATAATTTATTAAAACAAAATTTTTTTAATTTATTTTAAAATAAAATTATATCATGCTTACAAAAACACCCCCTAGCATCGGGCTATTTATTTTAAAAATTAGAAAAAAAGGAACAAATTGTAAAGTCCACGAGGTCGAAGTCTATTTATTTTCTTTTTTGAGAAAATAGCTAACAAAAACATCATTTTCACCTTAGAAGTTAAGAGGGATCGTGGCAGACAATACTGCGCCGAAGGAAAATACAGTTGTTCAGCAGGAAAAAAGGAAAAAGAAAAAAGAAAAAAAGAAGAAAAGGTGAAGACATTTTCTCAATGTTTTCTATTAGTTTATTTACGGCGTGCGCAAAAACACCGGTCTTTTCCAAATTCAAGGAGCCTAGTTCGAGAACATTAATTTGGCTATATATGAATATAAATAAGTTCGAGAAAGAATTTGCAAATCAAAATCCCAGCTGATAAAAAAAATTAAAAGATCCTTCAACTTTTCTTCCTTTTTATTTTTAATAGGAAAGACACTTCAAGAGCAATAACTTCAAAGATGATGGCATTAATTAAATGTGATAGTATTTTTTTTTAATTTAAAACTCTTAAATAAATGTGTTTAATTAAGATAATAGTGGATAATTTATATCTCTGATATTCACATTTTATTTATACTTTTTTATAAGATATTTGACTTATACTTTATATACATGCTAAGAAGTTGCAAAAACTTCAAATTGAATTTTGACGATTCATGATCACTGCTTAATGGGTTGATATGTTTTGGTATCTATGACGAATAAACAACTAAAAATTCCATTAGAAATTAATTTTTAATGGACTTAAGATGAAAAAAAGATGATAATATTTGATTTTTTGACGTGAATAATCCGTAAGCAATCCCGATATCATTATAAAATACTGACGGAACAATAATCCTCGATAGGTTTTCGTTGACAATTAAAATACTGACGATATTTTTTTTAAATGCCGGCAGAAAACTCTTGCCGGCATTTTTTAATTTTCTAAGTAGTGGCTATGATGCTATCCCATTGCAGCTGATAAAGTGTGCAATGGGATAGCATCTTATCTACTTTTCTTTATCTATTTATTATCATTAAAGTATTTATGTGATCATGTATGTTCACAAGTTTTTGGGTGAACTTGAAAAGAAATAATTTTTTTTATTAATATGGATATCTAGGTTAACTTATGTATATCACAACTAATTTTATGTATTTTAAAACCTAAGATTTATACTTAGAGATTTATTCAAAATTGCTTGGTGGGTGTAATAAGCGAAGGCGTTTATTATCAGCAGATACGGGATTCATTGCCTGCCAATGCAGTGCGGTTCAATAGGTTTCGCTTTATGGGTTCCACACAGGCTCTTATATCATTTGCATCCTATGACGCAATGATGGAGGCATTTGAAAAGGATATATCAACGTGGCGTATCTACTTTGACGAATTGAGGCCAAGCATTATTTCAGATGATCCTATTGATCGATTTGCCTGGGTTGAGATCACTGATCTTCCAATTATTTGTTGGAATGCTTCTGCTATTACCAAAGTCCTGTCATCATATGGTAGGGTTATTGGTTTTGATAAGATCAGTTACCGCTACAGCAGTCTGGGGTACACTAACATCTTAATTGGTACAAGGCGCAACAGGTTCATTACGGAATCAGTAACTATACAGATAAGGGGCTCTGACTACAAGATTCAGGTTACGGAACTCGATCCTCTGAATTTTCCGGTGTTTGAGGCCATTGAGGACAACATTAGGACTTTCAGTCCCATGCTGGATGAAGAAGATGATGAAACAGAGTCCACGTCAGACAGTTATGAAAACATTGATGCTGCTGACACAGACAGTAACAAAGATGGAGTTCCTCAAGCAGTAGGTTTGGAAAGAGACGTTGATGGAATGAGAGTTCACCAGGCTCAGAATGCGGGCTTGTTTGCTAGTTTCAAGGACAGGTGGGATTTAAATTCTGTTTCTGTTAGTGCACCTCCTGAAGTCCTGTTTCCTGAAGCATTTCAACTACCGTTATCGCTTCAAGGACAGTCTATGTCGCATCCAATGGTCCTCGATCGGACGCAGGAAGCACATGGAAAAGCTCGTCACTTCAATTGGAAGTCTGCGGCAGAGTGAAGACGTATGTGAGGTGGAATCAGAAAGCTCAAAGGCAAGGGAATCTCCGCTTTTCAACAAGTTCGTGGGCAGCCTCATCAGAATCTGTCGTTGAGACAGAGGTGCAGGGACTGTTGGAAGCTGGGCAGGAACTGGGATTTGGGAATATTGAGGACTTGCAGGTGTTGGCAGCTTCCATTAGAGACCAGGTGGATAGAGAGCTGGACGATTAATGGAATGATGCCCAATAGTTCCAATTTCACGGACGACTCTAGATAGGTATTAACTTCTTTCTTCATGAAGATTTTATTCTGGAATAGTTGTGGATTGGGTATGTCTTCTAAGAGAGTATCAGTTAGAAATATTATTCGGAAAAATGATATTGAGGTGTGCTACCTGCTAGAAACTAAGAGAGCAATGTGTTGTGATGGTTTTATTCGTATGCTATGGAATAATTTATCAGTAAAATGGTCTGCAGTGAATTCATTTAACAAGTCTGGAGGACTTTTAGCTATGTGGGATGACAGTAAGTTCATGGTTCAGTCAATCGATTATGGTGGGCAATGGGTAGCACCTTGTGGTCTACACGGGGAGAAGCAATTTAATTGTGCAGTAATAGGAGTCTTTGCCGGAATCACAGTACATGAGAGGCGTGAACTGTGGGATGATCTCCTTATCTTACAAGCTGCATTTGCAACACCTATGTTCATTGTTGTGGATTTCAATGAAACTTTGCATCAATATGAAAGGAATAGTGGGTTTTTGAATGCAATTGGGTCTGCAGATTTCAAATGTTTCATCTCAAGCTGTAACCTTTTGGAGTATTCCCTCGGTAGCCACCGATACACACGATTTCATGGCACCTCAATGAGTAGAATTGATAAAGCCTTTGCCACTTCATACTGCCATTTAAAATTCTCAGGCCTTCTTCTCAGTTGTTTGCCACGAGGCTTGTCTGACCACTGTCCAATGATCTTAGGACAGCAATGCGCCTAACGTTGGGATGGAAGCCATTTCGTTTTTTAAACTGTTGGGTATCCCAGCCTCTATTTATGGAGAAACTTGAGGGCATCTGGAAGAAATGCGGTATTAAGTTTGATGGGAGATTTCAATTAATTAAAAAGCTTGCATTTATGGCTACAAAACTTGGAATTTGAAACATAAAAGAGTTTGGCAATCAAGACTCAAAACTGCTACAGCTTCAGCATGAAATCCAGACCATTGAGAATACAACGGAGAATAGGCAGCTTAGCAATGATGAACTTTATGAGCTGCAAACATTACGATCCAAGCAGTGAGACGTAAGTAAGTGTGTGGAATTAATCTGGCATAAAAATCACGGCAGACCTGGTGCATGCTTGGGGATAAGAACACGAAATTCTTCCACATGACAGCTAGTACTCGAAGAGGCAAAAGCTTTATTAATCAAATCAGATACAATGATAAACTACATATATACCTCTCCAACAGACATTAAGGAGGCGGCAACATCTTACTTCTCAAGTTTGTTCATTAATGACACTACTGAAAGAGCTATAATGGAACCGCTTGGGTTCTCCAAACTCTCCACACAGCAAGCTCAACATCTAGAACAAGAGGTAACTATCGAAGAGGTCAAACAAGCAATTTGGAGGTGTGATGGGACCAAAGCACTAGAACCTGCGTTCACCTTCTACAAGACAGCATGACATCTGATAGGCCTGGTATTTTTGACATGGTACATGAATTTTTCAGGCTTGGGAAATTAGCAAAGAGGGTTAATGTCTCTCATGTAGCTTTGGTCCCAGAGAAAAAATTACCTACTAAATCTTTAGGGTATAGGCCGATAAGTTTAGCGCACGGCTTGTATAAAATTATTAGAAAATTGTTATCCAACAGGTTGAGACAGGTTATGCCTAGCATTATTAGTGCTAACCATACAGCTTTCATCTCTAGTAGGCAGATCTTAGATGGTTTTATGATAGCAAATGAAGTTGTACATGGTTTCAAGAAAAGTAGGCAACATGGTTTTGTTATGAAAGTAAGAGTTGGATTTCTTTAATCCATGAATGCATTACGGGATCTAAGTTATCAATTCTTATTAATGGTTCACCAAGCATGGAGTTTGGAGTCTATCATGGTATTCATCAAGACGACCCACTTTCACCTTTTTTTTTTTACGTAGTTGTGGAAGGGTTATCAATTCTGTTTAAGAAAGCTTCAAATTTTAGCTTGTTTAAAGGAATTAATTGTGGAAATGGCATGCATCTGATCCATTTACAATATACAGATGATACCTTAGTATTTATCTTAATGGCCTCCATTTGATATCAACTTCTAAATTTTTTTTAAAGTGGTTTGAGTTGACTTCAGGTTTGAATGTCAACTTTCATAAAAGTTCACTGATTGGCATCAATCTAGATGATGAATATACAATAGGAATGGCAAACGCAATATATTGTAAATAGGACTCCCCTCCCAATCCGACAATAAGGACTTCCTTTAGAAACAAATTTGAAATGACTCTCCACTTGAAAACCTGTAATAAATAGCATCCGAACAAGACTAGGCCTATGGAAATGATGTTTATTGAGTATGGCAGGAAGAATGTGTCTTAGTAAAATCATGTTATCCTCCCTCTCCTTATATTACATGTCTGTGTTTCTTATGTAAAAGGGAGTTGTTAGGGTCATTTCTTCAATTAAGAGGAGATTCTTATGGTATGGGGATTCAAAATATCAAAAAATTTATAAAGTTACATGGCAAATGGTGGTTAGGGGAAAGAATAGATGAGGTCTAGGCATTTGTTCACCGGAAGGCAAGAACAAGGCGTTGCTATTTAAATAGCTATGAAGGCTACGAGATAATAATCTACGAGATAATAATCTATGGTACGAGATAATAATCTAAGAGCTTATCAGTAAAAAATATCAGGCATCCTTCACTAATGGCCTACCAATATTTCATCCACCTCTTTCAGAAACATGGCAATTCATAAATTCTTTCATCAGCACAGACGATCTGCAGTTGGAGAGGCTTTGAAGAACAATTGTTGGTATTGGGTTGGCAATGGTAGACACATCCACTTCTGGGCATAAAAATGGTTATATGGTAGGATGTTAAAAAGTCTTTATCGACACTTATTTTCCTTGTCCACGACATCATCATCATGCTTGCTAGATATAGGGGAGCAAATCTTGGCTTAGTGGCAGTAGAGGCCACACTGGAAAAGATGCCCAAGACCATCAGAAGATGAGCAATTACAGAGTATGACTCAGCTGTTAGCAAGTATAACCCTGCATGAAAACAAAACTAATACAAGAATACGGGGAAGAGAAGCAACTAGGTCTTAAACTGTCAAGTCTGAAAGTGAATTAATTGTTGATAAAATCTCTTATCCATGAAACTTCCTTTACTCGTCCCTCTTATGGAAAGTATTTTCCCCACCAAAGATCGAGATGTTTATACTTTATATGGCTACTACTTCATGGCAGTGTGTGCTGGAGCCTTCCTAGTGCACCATCATTTGATACATCCTAGCCAAGTAATATGTTCCTTTTGTGAACATGAAACAGAACATGATAATAATCTTTTCCTCCATTGCTACCACATGTGGATAGTACCGTGGCAACAATTTCAGATCTGGTTTGGCATTTCTAAGTGCATACCGAATAGAATAGATCAAATCATCAGCCAATTATGGGACATGGCAAAAGGCAAGTTCCAGCGAAGTGCTTTAATGATGCTATTGTACGTATGGGATTTTATAGGGTATTTGGATTGCAAGGAACTTGTTGATCTTTTAGGATAAGATGCCGGATTGGAATGTAAAGTTTTGACTCATTTTCCACTGTCCTACACTTTGGTTAAAGGCTTGATACAGTAACTTTACATACACAGGGAATAATTTAAATAGAGGTCATTGTCGCACCCAAAAAAATAAATCAAGCGCGCGGCATCGGCTGACGATTTTTCTCTTGTTGTTTTGCTTGAATCGGTTCATTGGGAGTCGCCACCTAGTAATTCATTGAGGGCTACTAGGAAACCTGATGTACTGGTCTTGTCAGAGATTGCGGGTAAGGGACTGGTTGTGGTTAGGGAAGGTATTAGCACCCCTAACACACCCTACCTGAGGTAAGCTGCTTCGTGTTCTGATGTGATTTGAAAATTTAAAATATTAATTAAATTCTAAGGCTTGAATAAATCAGTTATTAAATCCCCGAATATATGTAGAAACTTGTTCTCACAATTTCGTGGAAAATACAACTTGATTTTATTTGTCCTTGAGATATTTAACCATATTTAAATTAACAATTAATTCATTTTGTATTTTTTATTTTTATAACATAAATAAAATAAAATAAAAAAACAAACACACACACAACCTTCTTTTTATTATTTATTTTTCTTTTTTTCTTTTACATTACATTTATACAATAGAACAAATAACAAAAATTCAAAACAAATCAAATACAATAAAATCTAAATACACACAACATCTAGAAATTACAAAAAGGAAAAAGGAAATCCTCGGGAACAGTGTTGCACAGCCCTGGGTGTCATCTGAACAGTGGCGGCGCGTGGACCTCACGCACCGCCGCCACTGGCGGTGCGTGGGTTCACGCGCCGCCCAGAAGAAAGAACGTGGAGCAGGGGGTTGGGTGGCTTCCTCCCCTCTTCGTTTTTCTACCGGCGATGACCTGAAAAATAACCAAAGCCACAACAAACAATTGATTTTAGTTTTTTATTTTATTGTCTTTGAAATCGGCTTCGGTTTTTTAGATCCACTTCGTTTCTCTGCCCCTTCCCTTTTCTGTTTCAGGTGGGTCGATTTGCTATGGCTTTGTCTTCTGCAGCCCGTGGCCCCTGGAGTTGTTGCGGAGATGGGCGAAGTTGCTGGCGGCGTTGAGGCGGAGGAATGGACAGATCGGTGGCGGCGAGGTTGCTGCAGAAAGGGGATGCCTTCGGTGCTGCCTAGGGGCAGATCCGTGGTGGTCTGAGAAGATGATGGGGGCTGCTCTGTGGTGGAGGAGGAGCTGGATGAAGACGGCGAACGAATCTGGCGGTGGCTGGCTTCGGTGGGTGTCTCTGCTGGTGCTGTTGCTGAGGGAAGAAGGAGCGGCCGAGAGGGAGAGAGTTCTGGTGACCAGCGGCTGTGGGGGGAGAGGCAGAGGTGGAAGGTCCAATGGTGGTGGCTCCGGCGTGCTGGGGAGAGTCTGAAAAATGGCAGGGACGACCGGTGTGTAGAAGAAAAATAATCCGGGGGGGAAGTTTGGGCTCAAAGGGAAGAAGAGAAAAAAAATGAGCGGCTGTTTGGGGGCAGCGGCTGTTTGGCTGGTTTCGAAAGAAGAAAAAAAATATCAAGGTTGCCTTGAGAAAAATGAAAATGGCCAAAAGAGAGATGACGAGGAGATGGGAAAAAGGCTGTGGCTGTTGGCAAGCCAGCCGGGGAAGAGGAAGATGGAAAAAAAATTCAGGGGGGAGGCTGGCGGCTGCCTTTCGGTGAGGGAGAGAAAAAGCTAAGCTTTTAGGGTTTCAGCTGCCTCTCCCTCAAATTTCAAAATTGCCCTCATGTATCAAAAATTGCCCCCCTATTGTTTGAGTTAAAGACCAGTATTTATAGGCAGAATGTTGCTAGTTTTTCAACTTGGTCCCTCAACTTCTTTCTTTGTAATTTTGATTTTCTTATTTTTTGTATTTTTTTGAAAACGAGCAAAAATCAACGTCGACTCAAATGAGGAAAATCAATTATTTTAAAAATGACGCGTGAAAAGTCGAACGCGTTCGAAAGTCTTTTGAAAAATTAAAATTCTTTTTTAGACGACGCTGAAAATGCTAAAATGACGAGAAAATATTAAAAAACATATTTTTTGGCTTTTCATTGTTTTTCTCTATTTTTGGATTTTTTTGAAAATATATGAAAAAACATGGGTCAAAAAATGGGTAACAATAGTCATGACGACATTTTATTATAGGCTAATAAGTAAAGTGTTCTTAGTTTAGGATCTTGTAAGTGCTTTTTAATTTTTGGTACATCTCTTAATGTTTTGAATTCTAGTTTACCATAATTTGGTTCATCAATAATATCTAGATTATTATATATAAAAGAAGATGTAATTAGAAACTTAAGTGCCCATGTATTATCGCAGCCAATACTGAAATAAGATTTTTTTGAACTATATATATATATTAGTTTGCATGGTAAAAGCTTAGGACATGATTTTAATTTGTTTTCATAAGTAAGTCCAGCTTTTTGTCAAATCTATACATATTCCATGCCTTTAAAGCATTAAATTAAAAAAGCAGATTGATTTAAATTAGTTTATTTTATGTGATCACCTCTCATTTAATTAATTAAGATGAAGTTGATTAAAAATAAAATAATTATCGAATATATAATATTAAAATGCATGTGAGAGTGTATTGTAGTCATCTAGGTCAATTATCAGAGTAACAAAGGACATAAAGAGTTTGCGCAGTTGAAAAATCATGAAAAACTCAAAGTGCTAACAAATCATGCATAAGATCTTTAAGTGACAATTTTGGAATCAGAATCCTTAAGTGGAAAGCCAACAACCACAGTAATTATTTTTTTGCACATTAATTCCCCTAATTAATTTCTTTAATCCAATTGTTGATGCACGTCGTGCTCTCCCCTCTTACTCTTCTTTTATTTTATTTTCTTAAATTTCCTTAACCTGGTTTTATATTCTTAACCTGGTTTCATGGTTAGGTAATATATACATATTCTCTTAACCTGGTTTTATGTTCAGTCAATTCTCTCCGTATTTCTAATTACTTTACCTTGCCTGTGTTAAGAATATCTCTTAGTATCATGTCTAAAAAAAATAGCTTCTCTCCAAAATTAGAATATTAAAAACAACCCTAGCACAATGTCAGGAGCACGTATGATTTTCAAAAAAATAAAATAAAAATAAAAATTTAGCTGCAAAATATCTAACTAATGAATTTAGCTTCCGTATTCAAGAATATAGATGTATTGATCTGTATATGAAATACAATAATAGTGTTTTGAGCATCCTTTAAATCAAAAGATTAATTAGTTATTGATATATATTTTTTTATTAACATGGATGTCCGAGCCAGCTTATACATAACGCGACTAATCCCACGAGTTCTAAAATTAACGACCATTTAAGTATTCAATAGTTATCATATTAGCAACTACATGACTTGGACTTGAGATTACAACGACAGAAAAATTAGTTAATGATATTTAATTATAGCAGAGTGTGTATTCATATAAAAAAGACATCATTTTTGGTTGTTGAATCGAAAATCAATAAGCAAATGGATAATGCTTTTTAGGGTTTCTAAGTTTAAATGGATAGGTGTTAGTAAGTTGACTCAAGGGTATCATTTGCTTTCTTTTTGTCTCTGCGTGCAAGATCATTTGTTTGACGTGCTAATCGTTCTGTTTTTTTTTTTTTTTTTAATTTGATCAGGATAAGCTATATTATAAGCTTAATTAAATTGTTCGGCAAAATTATATTAATTTTTTTATAAAGTTCTTCAATTAATATTCTTATATTTTTTTTTTTCTGGTTATGTTCTTTATTGTCTCATGGAGTTTTTCTAGCTCTTTAGTATTTGATTTTTATTTTAACAATAATGAAAATATTAGAATATTTCAACTTAAATCATTTAGTTAATTAAAGAGGCTATGAAAACAATATCAATGGTGTTTTAAAAAATAATTATTTAAAATTAATATTTTTTTAATTATATTTAATGTATAGTTTTGATGTGTTGATATAAAATATAATTAAAAAAATAAAAAAAATATTTTAATATATTTTCAAGTGAAAATTATTTGGAAAAATAAGTAATACCACACTTTCAAATACACCTAAAAATAAAAAATAGTCCACACAGATAAATTAAAACTCTTTCAATATAGAAAGCTATCAGCAATTAGCATAGGCTTTAGAGCTAGGAAATTTCGTTTGATGCAGCTCTTCTTTAGTGGAGCGGCTTTAACTTCCATTCCACCAATATATAAAAGGTGGAGCTCCACTGGAGTTGCTCATTGCAGAAACCTGACCTTAGGTTATTGGTGAAACAGTTCCAAGGGAGAAGAAACCCTTATCCGGCCACTTGTGCTCATAATCTTCTAAATATCTGCCTTAATCCTTTCATAAATATTTGAAAATCATGAAAACGAGCAGAAACTTGATACTCTGCAAGACAGTGATGATTGTAATTATCTTGTTGGTTCCTGCAACCAAACCTTCTGTAGATTCTAGGTTCTTACAAGAAAAGAAACCAAGTGCTGGTGGTAGTGCTGATGCAGCTGAAGTTTCCCTTCAAAGGAGCCCAGTCCCTCCATCTGCTGCTTCACCATGCACTAACATAAACAAAGGGAACTCCAACGGTGGTCATTGCCCTTAATCAAAGGTAAAGTTGCTTGTATAAAATATGTATATGCCCTGGTGCAAGTGCTGCCACCTGATTGTGATTCAGAACTCAGTCACCACATGTGAAGTTTGTGGTTAATTATAGGTATCATAAGACTGAGATGTAATTTATTTCTCTTTTTTCTTATGTTTGGATTCGATGTAAGAACTATTTATGAATATATATCATCCATGTGTGTTTGGATAAAAAGACTTGCTTCTTCTGAATTCTTCTTTTCTTAGAGCACTGCACTCTGATCCCTCCCTCCCTCTCTCTCTCTTAGTTCCTATATAAATGTAAATATAACTTTTTAAAAAAAATTTGGAGAGTAAGACTGTTCTCTATTCTAGTTTTTAATTGTATTCTAAGGCTGATTTGAGATATACAGAATTCAGACTAAAAAGAATCATCAGAACTATCGCCGGTATATATATTCATGCATGTATAGCATGAAAGTGAAAGAAAAATAATTAGCACAATATCTATCTCTTGTAATTAACCACATGCTAGTCTATCCATTTACCATTTGAATATAAGTTTAAATGATCAATATCTGGGATAATACACAGGACGGGAATCAAATTTAAGATTTTGATGAGAATATTCTTATTCAGTACTCCAAGTACCCTTCTTTCTATATCTATTTATGTATGTATGATGCTTGTTTAATTTGTGATCCTTCTCTTTTGCTTTAATGGGAAACCCTGACGAGCGTTGTTTTGAGTGCAAGCTTTATAGATCTGAATTTAACCCAAAAGATACATGGCTTCTTTTTATTTTAATTCATAATCCCTAATCCAAGGGAACATGCTAATATTAATTTATACTTTTTCTTCCCCTTTTCCAACGTTCTTGAAGACTTGAGTTGCTTTCGAAACCATCGGATACTTTTGATAATATGATTATAACTGAAAAGCTTATTAAGTTGTTATAAAAATTCAGAATATATTTTATATTATTTTATTAATATATCTTTTTAAGTAAAAAAATTTTAAATTTAAAATTTATATAAGTTTATATTATCTTATGTTTAATTCTATCAAAATTCAAGAGCGTAAGTATTTTTTTCTTTTTCTTTTTTCTTAATTACTATTGATGAATGAATGATCAGAGTTGATCAAAAGATAAAAACCAGAGCACTCAATCTCTTCAAAGAGCTAAAACTACTAACATATCACTAAAGTAAAAGCTCTTTAAATGGAAGTTGTTTCTAATATTCAAATTCATGACTATTTAATTATTAAAGTTTAAGACCATATAAAAGAGATATTTCAATTAAAAAACTTAAACTAAATTGTTAAATAAAACTTCAAGATTGATGATGTTTTAAAATCTAATATGCTCAGAAATGAGATTATTTAATGTTTGGATATTAGTTAGTCATATGTTCAGGTCAATATTCTCTTCTTCAAAGCTCACACAGTAAAAGATTTGTGGTAGAAAACCTAACACTTGCAAAACAATTCTTTTTTTATAGGGTTTCGGGATCCTCTAATGATAAAATTAGTGACTTTTAGTAAAAGATTATAATAAATACTAGAATGAGCTTTAAAATCTAAGAACAAGTATGTTTGTTCTTGTTTTTATATGGTAAATGCTTTGAGAATAAAAGTATGAAAACTTAGATAATAAAAGTTGTGAATTATTTACTAGGGTGGTTTATAGGATATTTAGAATCCTTGAATCTTGTCGTTTTGATTAAATGAAAGGGTTGAGGAGTTATTTTCTCATGATGACATTAATTAGGGATAAATATCTCTTACACAATATTAATGAGGGATAAATATTCATATCATTAATGAGATGAAAATATGAAAGGTTACTGGGAGAGTTTTTATACATCTATAAATGTAGGGAGACAAATATTCCTTACATGAATATTTCATGCTAAAAGTCTTAAGAATAAGTAATCAGAGTCTTATGACCCTAACTTTGGCCTATAACGACCTTTGGACCAATTGGACTTGGCACGCAGCCAAGCCTAGGGGCAATGGATCTGTTAGCTTGCTAGAGGACCAACGTCCACCTGAACTCAGCACATGACTAATCTAAGAATGTTGGGTTTGATAGCTTGTCAGATTCATGTTCATTTGAGCTTAGCTTATGGCTGAATCTAAGTATGTTATGTCTGGTAGTCCGCCATACCAATGTTTGTTTGGGCTTGGCATGTGACCGAACCCAAGTGTTGTAACCCATTTTTGGGTCCCCACAAAAATAAATAAAATAAATAGCCAAAAGAGGCTAGAAAAATAACGGAAGGCAGAAGCACTCAGAAAATGGTTAGAAAACTGGTCAAGGAGTATAAAGATACAAAGATTGGATTTTTGACAGTATTTTCTTGAAGGATGAGAGCCCTATTGAGAAGGAAATTTTGAATTTTGAGGAGAAGCCCAAATTTGGATGTTTATGGACTTAATTGGATTTTAATTGAATTTATAAAGGATTTGATTGCAAGAAAAAAATTGATTTTTAAGTCAATTTGGGCTTTAATTAGAAGAAATTAAAGTTCTGGGGCCAAATTATGATTTTTAGGAATTTATTAAGTCAAATCAGGGGCTTAATTGCATAAATATTGAAGTTTAAGGGCCAATTAGGGATTTAATTGAGAAAATCCGAAACCAGGGACCAATTTGGAAAATGTGCCTTAATTTACTGTTCACTTTCTTCCTCAAAACGCTGCCTGAGTGGCTGCTTTCCAGGCGAGTTTTCCGGCTCGTGTGGCCTCCAAATCCGACAAACCTTACACCAACATGTTCACATGCAACCCCTTTATCCCGGAGAATGGTCCGGTCGGGTCGAAAAAGTTAGAAACGGCTCCGTTGAGTGGCTCGAAGTGGCCACCTTGGGCAGTTCACAGCCTTGAGCTGCCAAATTTGGCAGCTCGAGGTGCACACTTTGAGCCAACGATTGAGATGCTTCCCAGCTGAATCAAGGGCTGAAATTTTTCCCCAACGTATACAAGATTGCCCTCTTCCACTTCCTATAAATAGAATCTCTTTTGAAGACCTATGGGGGGAGAAAAGAACACACAAAGTCGGACGAAAATCAGCCATTACTGCCCAGTTTTCCTGCAACCAGCCTCTTTTCTCTTTCCCTCTCCGCCGTTGGCCCTCATCAACCACCACCATCATCACTCGTTTTCTCACCGACATCTCCACCTCAAGAAGCCACTAAAACGTCACACACGGTGGTTGCATCATCTTCTCCCCAGACGTAGCAGCATCATTGAAGAAAAGGCAGCAACCCGCGCCTCTGCTGCGAGAAGAAGAAGAACAAAGCCATCACCGCCAGCTACCACTATCTTCCTAGTCGACAAAACAACACAGTTGGGAGCAGAAGGAGAAAAAGGGAAGCAGAGGAGAACATAGCTGAAGAGGAACGCAGAGAAGAAAAAGGAAGAAGGCTGAACACCGCACTCCACAGTCACCGACCACCGTCCAAGTCACTCCCCGGCCACCACTACCAGCGCCTCCACAAAGCTGCCATAGAGAGGGAAGAACATTGCTGACTGAGGGAAACCAAGAGAAGAAGCAACGCCTCTGTAAAGGGGAAGAAGAAGAGAAAACAGCTGCTGTCATCGAGCTTCCCAACCACTGCCACCGTCAGAACCATCGTGAGCCCCCATTGGCTTCCTGTCCACCGCCACCAGCATCACTAGGAGTGTTCGCCATCGTCTTCAACATCATTTCTGCCACCAGGTTTGCACCCCCTTCGTCGCTGTGCATGCACCATTTCCTTGCATTTCACTGTTGAAGTGAAATATAATTCACTTGAACAGTGAAATGTTAATTCACTGTTCACATCACATATAATTCACGTGAACAGTGAAATGCTATTTCACTGTTCACATCATATATATTTCACTGTTCACATGAGGCCTGCTGGGTTCAGCCCAGCCATGTGGGCCCTGCTGGGTCCAGCCCTAAAAAAAATAAAAAATAAAAAATCTTCAAAAAAAATTATTTCAAAGAATTTGTGATTTTTCTGTAATTTTATTACTGTATTTTGGGTCAATACCGGTTTGTATTTTTATATTGTAAAGATACAAATCCGGTATTAAAATACCCGGTTTTCATAAAAAAAAAATGTTTATTAAAAAATGTTTTGTTTTCATGCATACGGCCAATACACTAACATGTTTTGAATGTTCTTTTTATATATAAAAAAAAAATATTGGAAGTTTTGAAAATGTGTTTTCGCATGGATTTCTTAAACACAAATCATTTTCTTGCATTTGTGGATTTTACAACCTGTTTGTAAAACTCCAAAGGGTATTGGCCAATATTCCAAAAACTATAAAAATCTTATTTTGGGAGGAGAAGTTGTGGTTATTGTTCACCGCTAATGTTTGGATGAAGAAATCCTTAAAAGGACGAACATCCAAAATATTATCGGGAGTAATAAATCAACGCACATGTTTGAAAGAAGCTTTGGTTGCGATCGAGAACATTTCAAAATTTTAATTTTTTTTTTCTCCACGGTTTACGAGTCACCGACTTTTGAAATACTAAAGGAAAAAACGAACTTTCATCGCACATGGAATTTCCTTAGATTTCTATCTAAAATAAATTGACGGGTTTAGAAGACACCAACACCATAGACTATGGAGCAAACCAAACACCAAGCAGCTTACCTTAGGTAGGGCGTATTAGGGGTGCTAGTACCTTCCCTTTACGCAACCAGTCCCTTGCCTTAGAATCTCTGAAAGACCAGTTAGGGTTCCTAGTGACCAAATACTAGGTGGCGACTCCAAAGAACCAAATCCTTAGAACACAACGAAAATCGCCAACCGATGTCGTGCCTTTATAAATTTTTGTGGGGGTGCGACAGAATGGCGACTCCACTGGGGACCCTTGGACTAAGCTTGATTTTTTTGTTTGTTTATGCTATGTGTTATTGGTTTTTGTTTTCTTACGATGCTTTGTTTAAAAGCTTTAGCATACATCTTTACATTCTATCGTACATGGCATGGTCATGCATCACTTTATTATTGTTATTATATTATGAGGGCACACACCTGTAACTTTAAGGTTAAGTGGGGGACTAGCAGCTTGCCTTATGACTTGAGTCAAGGTTTAAGTTTGTGTAAACCCCAACTCTTTGCTGAGTGTTTAGACTGATTGTGATTGGTACACGTGCCATCCCACTATCTACTGGATGCCTCCATATCGCCTTTACGAGGGTGATCACTGGAACAACAAGAGACCCTTTTTAGAGACCCAGTAGTAAACCTACCCAATGTCTCACATAAAGGAACTAGAGCCTATCCTTAGGATGTATGCTCCATAATATCTTTTTGCATCCATAAAGGGAGAGATGTTCTAGAATTGGGAGACCCAAGAAGCTTCATTTGGTGATTTAATCAACAATGCTTGTTTGATCATGATATTGTGTTGTTTTCCTTTTTCAACTTTTTAAATCGAGGTTCCAAATGCCTTTTCAAAAGTTCATCTTGGTGTTTTTACACATCATTTTTCTTTTCAAAACGAATCTTCCATAACTACAACCTGCACTTTACACTGAGAATGAATGGCCGGACTTTAAAGAATCCATATTAGTTGTAGAAGAGGAAGAATGGTAGGAAAATAACATTAGGGGATTCACAAAAATGAACAACATGAACAAACTTGGAAACCCGCTACAAGGTCATGCCGTTTGGGTTAAAGAAAGTTGGGGCACCTACCAAAGTGCCAGGGTAACTTTATTTCACAACATGATGCAAAAGAGATTAAAGTATACGTGGATGACATGACCTAGAGAGGGAGAGAATCATGACCAAATATTGAAGGAATTAGTTGAAAGACTAAGAAAAGTACAAGTTGAGGCTTAACCATGCAAGGTGTTCATTCGGGGTGAAATCTAGGAAGTTGTTGGAATTTATGATGAGTGACAAAGGGATAGAAGTGAACCCTGATTAAGTAAAGGCTATTCAACCTATGCCAACTCCCAAGACTAAGAAGATGTAAGGAGGTTCTTGGGAAGTTTGAATTACATTGCTCAATTTATATCCCAATTAACCACGACTTATGACCTCATCTTCAAATTGTTAAGGAGGAAGAATCTTGGAATTTGGAATAAGAATGTGAAGAAGCTCTCATGAAAATCAAGCAATACCTACTGAATCCACCCCTATCTATCGAGTTGAATTGAAAAATGGCAAGTTCTACTAGCTGAGTACAACATAGTATATATGACAAGGAAAGCCATGAATATCATCGCCAATCACCTAGCTGACCATGTTGTGAAAGTTTATGGGCTGTTAAGATTTGATTTTTTGGATAAAAATATGCTTTCAGTCGAGTAAGGGAAATCAGATTGTTGGATTATGTACTTTGAGGGTGTTGTGGTAATAGAGTGGGGGCAGTGCTAATCTTTCCTAATAAGAAACAGTATCCGGTTTTAGTTAAATCGCAATTTGGGTACGCTAACAACACAACTGAGTTTGAAGCTTGCATTCTCGATTTTAAAGGTTGCATTAGAGCTAAACATCAGAAAGATAGATGTGTATTGGAGACTCGATTTTGATTATTTGTCAAGTGAAAGGAAAAGGGCAAACCAAGGACGAGAAGTTGAGACCTTGCCAAGAATACTTGTCTAGATGGGCTAGAGAATTTGAGGAAATAAAGTTCACTCATCTAGGAAGGGAATGAAACCATTTTGATGTTTTGGTCACGCCAGCTTCTATGGTTAGAATAGACTTTGGGCACAAGGTACAACCAATACACATTGATATAAGAAATAACTTAGCTCACTGTTGCTCAGTTTGAAAGAGAAATAGATGGAAACCCTTGGTACTATGATATCAAGACATTCATCCAAAACCATACATATCCCATGGGGGCATCCAAAAATCAACAAAAAGACGTTGAGGAGGTTGGCAATGGATTTCTATCTTCATGGGGAAACTTTGTATAAGAAATCATTTGACGAAACTTTGTTGAGATGTTTCGATGACGTGAAAAAAGTGGTGAAGAAATTTATGGAAAGATATTTGATCCATCGATATGGTCCACTAGAAAAATTAATAATGCCAGAACTTCAATAGCAAGATGATAATAGAACTCTGCGCTAAATGAAAAAATCAAGTATGCCAATTCCTCGCCATACAAGCCAAAGATGAATAGTGCGGTAGAAGCTTCTAACAAAAATATCAAGAAGATTATTTAGAAAATGGTATTCACTTACAAGGATTGGTATGAGATGTTGTCATTTGCCCTTCACACGTACCCCACTGCAATCTGAACCTCAATAAGAGTCACCCTGTATACGTTGGTATATGAAATGGAGGCGGTAATACCTTTAGAAGTTGAAATCCCCTCATTAAGAGTATTGATAGACTTTGAGCTAGAAGAGTTAGAATGGGACAAGGTTAAATGTGAACAGTTGAATCTGATAAGTGAAAAGAGGATAGCCGCAATCTGTCATCATCAACTTTATCAAAGAAGGATGGCCAAATCATACAACAAGAGGATTCGACCTTGAGGGTCCCACGAAGGAGATCTTATATGGAAGAAAATGTTGTCTTTTACCAGGAGAAGGTCAGAGTAAATGGACGCCAAACATTGAGGGCCCTTTAGTGGTACAAAAAGCATTTTTGGGAGAAGCTTTAATTGTTACCTAGAATGGATGGAGAAGATCTATTTAGGCCCGTGAATTCTGACTCTATAAGGAAATATTACGCTTGATGTATTTCGTAATTTTCCCAATCAACAAAATTAAAGTCTGACCATGAATTCTCTTTGTAAAGAGCCTTTTATATATATATATATATATATAAAACATATGATCTCATAGCATTTGCACAAAATCTTTTACTTAAAAGAACTTTTTACACATGACTAAAGAGATGACTCCATCAATTGGAGAGCACCAAATCAGATCTTCTTGACATATAGTTGCACTCCACACTAGGGGGCAATAAAAGATTATTTCCTGAAAGGTTTTACATGTTTTCAAAACGGGATGAGGGCCCGTAGATTTGAAAAAGATAAAGCATTTAACAAAAGCATGACAAAGAGACAAGGACAAGTCGTAAATTTGGAGAAAAAAAGGGGCTACTTGTAAAAAAGTCGAAGACTTCTTCCCCAAGATATGATAGGAGGCAACACGAGAGATGAATCCAGCATACGATTTCAAAAGCAAGCTCATGTTGAGAGGCAGTCTCACGAACAAGAAGATGAGGATGGGGCCTATGTTTCAAAACCAGGTACGAATGCATGCATTGCATCTAATCATAAATCATTGCATGTATGTTTTTTTGGATCGTTACAGGAGGAGATCTTAGTGCATTCCAACAAGATTATGGACGAAGAAAGAATCATTGAGTTGATTCTAGAACAACAAGAAGAGAAGATAAGGATTCTCAAACCCTGCCAGCAGGAAAAACGACATCGATAGCATTCGGTAAAAAGGAATCGCCAGATGGGATTCCAAGTTGTTTGAGATCGCCAGAAGGGATCTCGTATTTTGATATTCATCAACGGAGGTCGCCAGAAGGGACCTCAAATTTCAGCTTTTGTTAAAAGGAATCGCCAGATGGGATTCCAAGTTGGTTGAGATCGCTAGAAGGATCTCGTATTTCGATGAAGGTTGCCATAAGGGACCTCATATTTCATGTTTGAATAAAAGGAATCGCCAGATGGGATTCCAAGTTGATGGAGATCGCCAGAAGGGATCTCGCATTTCACTATTTGGAGGTCGCCAGATGGGACCTCATATTTCATGTTTGATAAAAGGGAATCGCCAGATGGGATTCCAAATTGTTTGAGATCGCCAGAAGGGATCTCGTATTTCGATGAAGGTCGCCAGAAGGGACCTCATATCTCATGTTTGAATAAAAGGAATTGCCAGATGGGATTCCAAGTTGATGGAGATCGCCAGAAGGGATCTCGCATTTCACTATTTGGAGGTCGCCAGATGGGACCTCATATTTCAGCTTTGAATAAAAGGAATCGCCAGAGGGGATTCCAAGTTGATGGAGATCGCTAGAAGGGATCTCGTATTTCACTATTTTGGGGGTCGCCAGATGGGACTTCATATTCCATGTTTGTTAAAAGGAATCGCCAGATGGGATTCCAAGATGATTAAAGGAGATCGCCAGAAGGGATCTCGTGTTTCACTATTTGGAGGTCGCCAGATGGGGCCTCGTATTTCATGTTGGTTAAAAAAGGAATCGCCAGATGGGATTCCAAGTTGGTTAAAGGAGATCGCCAGAAGGAATCTCATATTTCGATATTCATCCAAGGAGGTCGCCAGAAGGGACCTCATATTTCAGCTTTGAATAAAAGGAATCGCCAGATGGGATTCCAAGTTAAAGGAGATCGCTAGATGGGATCTCATACTTCGACATTCATCAAGGAAGGTCGCCAGAAGGGACCTCATATTGAAACCATTTCTTAGAAAAGCATTGGAGTTTACTAAGAATTCTTCCCCCTGGGTAGGTCACCCATACAATGAGACCATTATTTTTCTGGGTAGGTCACCCATACAATGAGACCATTATTTTTCTTGGGTCGGTCACCCATACAATGAGACCATCATTTTTCTAGGGTTCGTCACCCGTACAATGAGACCAGCACTAGGGTTCGTCACCCGTACAATGAGACCAGCACTAGGGTTCGTCACCCGTACAATGAGACCAGCATTTTTCTTGGGTCGGTCACCCATACAATGAGACCAGCATTTTTCTGGGTAGGTCACCCATACAATGAGACCATTATTTTTCTTGGGTAGGTCACCCATACAATGAGACCATTACGTATTTTTGTATTTGGTTGTGAGTAAAGGAATCGCCAGATGAGATTCCAAGTTGGTTGAGATCGCCAGAAGGGATCTTGCATTTTGATATTGGTCAAAGGAGGTCGCTAGAAGGGACTTTATATTTTAGCCTTGGTTAAGAAGAATCGCCAGATGGGATTCCAAGTTTTTGGGGTTAAAGGAGATCGCCAGAAGGGATCTCGAGATGACTAAATTTTGATCATAGTTTTTGGGTTGAGGAGGATTGCTATAAAGAAAAAGTTTCAGAGCGATCAAGCTCCAACCAAATCAGTTTCGGGAGTTCAGTTTTGGTTTATCTTTATAAATCTTACTGCGCAAAACCTATGCTCCGTAAGCTTTATAAAGAGGGGGCATCTGTTGTAACCCATTTTTGGGTCCCCACAAAAATAAATAAAATAAATAGCCAAAAGAGGCTAGAAAAATAACGGAAGGCAGAAGCACTCAGAAAATGGTTAGAAAACTGGTCAAGGAGTATAAAGATACAAAGATTGGATTTTTGACAGTATTTTCTTGAAGGATGAGAGCCCTATTGAGAAGGAAATTTTGAATTTTGAGGAGAAGCCCAAATTTGGATGTTTATGGACTTAATTGGATTTTAATTGAATTTATAAAGGATTTGATTGCAAGAAAAAAATTGATTTTTAAGTCAATTTGGGCTTTAATTAGAAGAAATTAAAGTTCTGGGGCCAAATTATGATTTTTTAGGAATTTATTAAGTCAAATCAGGGGCTTAATTGCATAAATATTGAAGTTTAAGGGCCAATTAGGGATTTAATTGAGAAAATCCGAAACCAGGGACCAATTTGGAAAATGTGCCTTAATTTACTGTTCACTTTCTTCCTCAAAACGCTGCCTGAGTGGCTGCTTTCCAGGCGAGTTTTTCCGGCTCGTGTGGCCTCCAAATCCGACAAACCTTACACCAACATGTTCACATGCAACCCCTTTATCCCGGAGAATGGTCCGGTCGGGTCGAAAAAGTTAGAAACGGCTCCGTTGAGTGGCTCGAAGTGGCCACCTTGGGCAGTTCACAGCCTTGAGCTGCCAAATTTGGCAGCTCGAGGTGCACACTTTGAGCCAACGATTGAGATGCTTCCCAGCTGAATCAAGGGCTGAAATTTTTCCCCAACGTATACAAGATTGCCCTCTTCCACTTCCTATAAATAGAATCTCTTTTGAAGACCTATGGGGGGAGAAAAGAACACACAAAGTCGGACGAAAATCAGCCATTACTGCCCAGTTTTCCTGCAACCAGCCTCTTTTTCTCTTTCCCTCTCCGCCGTTGGCCCTCATCAACCACCACCATCATCACTCGTTTTCTCACCGACATCTCCACCTCAAGAAGCCACTAAAACGTCACACACGGTGGTTGCATCATCTTCTCCCCAGACGTAGCAGCATCATTGAAGAAAAGGCAGCAACCCGCGCCTCTGCTGCGAGAAGAAGAAGAACAAAGCCATCACCGCCAGCTACCACTATCTTCCTAGTCGACAACAACACAGTTGGGAGCAGAAGGAGAAAAGGGAAGCAGAGGAGAACATAGCTGAAGAGGAACGCAGAGAAGAAAAGGAAGAAGGGCTGAACACCGCACTCCACAGTCACCGACCACCGTCCAAGTCACTCCCCGGCCACCACTACCAGCGCCTCCACAAAGCTGCCATAGAGAGGGAAGAACATTGCTGACTGAGGGAAACCAAGAGAAGAAGCAACGCCTCTGTAAAGGGGAAGAAGAAGAGAAAACAGCTGCTGTCATCGAGCTTCCCAACCACTGCCACCGTCAGAACCATCGTGAGCCCCCATTGGCTTCCTGTCCACCGCCACCAGCATCACTAGGAGTGTTCGCCCATCGTCTTCAACATCATTTCTGCCACCAGGTTTGCACCCCCTTCGTCGCTGTGCATGCACCATTTCCTTGGCATTTCACTGTTGAAGTGAAATATAATTCACTTGAACAGTGAAATGTTAATTCACTGTTCACATCACATATAATTCACGTGAACAGTGAAATGCTATTTCACTGTTCACATCATATATATTTCACTGTTCACATGAGGCCTGCTGGGTTCAGCCCAGCCATGTGGGCCCTGCTGGGTCCAGCCCTAAAAAAAATAAAAAATAAAAAATCTTCAAAAAAATTATTTCAAAGAATTTGTGATTTTTCTGTAATTTTATTACTGTATTTTGGGTCAATACCGGTTTGTATTTTTATATTGTAAAGATACAAATCCGGTATTAAAATACCCGGTTTTCATAAAAAAAAAAATGTTTATTAAAAAATGTTTTGTTTTCATGCATACGGCCAATACACTAACATGTTTTGAATGTTCTTTTTATATATAAAAAAAAATATTGGAAGTTTTGAAAATGTGTTTTCGCATGGATTTCTTAAACACAAATCATTTTCTTGCATTTGTGGATTTTACAACCTGTTTGTAAAACTCCAAAGGGTATTGGCCAATATTCCAAAAACTATAAAATCTTATTTTGGGAGGAGAAAGTTGTGGTTATTGTTCACCGCTAATGTTTGGATGAAGAAATCCTTAAAAGGACGAACATCCAAAATATTATCGGGAGTAATAAATCAAACGCACATGTTTGAAAGAAGCTTTGGTTGCGATCGAGAACATTTCAAAATTTTAATTTTTTTTTCTCCACGGTTTACGAGTCACCGACTTTTGAAATACTAAAGGAAAAACGAACTTTCATCGCACATGGAATTTCCTTAGATTTCTATCTAAAATAAATTGACGGGTTTAGAAGACACCAACACCATAGACTATGGAGCAAACCAAACACCAAGCAGCTTACCTTAGGTAGGGCGTATTAGGGGTGCTAGTACCTTCCCTTTACGCAACCAGTCCCTTGCCTTAGAATCTCTGAAAGACCAGTTAGGGTTCCTAGTGACCAAATACTAGGTGGCGACTCCAAAGAACCAAATCCTTAGAACACAACGAAAATCGCCAACCGATGTCGTGCCTTTATAATTTTTTGTAGGGGGTGTGACACCAAGTATACTGAATCTGACAGTTTGCTAGACCTATGTTAGTTTGAGCTTGGCACATGGCCGATCCCAAGTATGTTGGATCTAACAGTTCATCAAATCAATATTTGTTTGGATCTAGTAATTTATCAAATTCATATTTTCTTAGACTAAATACATGTCCGAACCCAATGATATTGGGTAATGATATTGGGTATGGATGCAAGCTTTTCTCACCTGTGAGTGGGTTACCACCCTATTGGATCTTTTTAGATAGAGTTTTCGGCTTTTTCAGAGGATCAAAAATATTGATTCGCCAAAGATATAAGAATTATATTATTATCAAATAGTACTAACTTTCAATTGTATAAAATGGGGTTTGTCTTGACTGCAGGTATTCAAAATTTTGTTCTTCGTAACCTACGGATTTTCAGTAAAGAGAATAGAAAGTACAATACTATTTGCTGTACAGGCTCGAGACTCATCGTGCCATCAAGAATTTTTGCACACCATGAAATTCTGAGTAGCACTATAACAAAAGACTTCTGGAAGTTTTGCTTTGCTCAATCCAGTTCATGGTCCCAACTACCAATCTGCCAGCAAATATTGCACTTGAGAAGCACTTCATTCCAGCCTTCCTTAACAAATTGATATTCAAAAAAACATGTGGTCCCTCATTTCATTCGATTGTCTGCGAAGAACAACATAAAGAATCAGCAACTCTATCTCTCTTGATTTGTTTGTCGACCATCATCTTGCATTATATTAATTTGTTGCAGAATGTATACCCGCATCTCTCATCTATGTTGAAGCTAGATCTACTTTGGGGGTATATAATCTCACCAAAATTCATGAGCAAAAGAAGCAAAGAAATCATGTGCTTCCTACTTGTACTTGATAAATTTATCTGTGAGAAAATGCAGTTGGTAGGTGTCCTCTAGCTTCATCAATTTCATGGCATGGCCAGTCCATTTGCACAGGGTAATGATTAATTAATTACAGTATTAATTAATTGTAGTAGGGTAATCACTAGAAAGTCTAGAATATGCTTTTGAAAGTCATACGGGCCATGATCGCTATTTTATGTCTTAATCATCCCTCCTCATTTAGATCGCCGGTTTGCATTTTTAAGCAGCTACGAAGAATCACCACAGATTTTAGCAATTGTATCTGTCAAACTTTTCGAGGAGCTTTTAGTAGTGGGGCTTCAGGAGATTGAAGGCAACCGATGAACTAATTAATTAATTACTAATTATTATTTTATTAAATCCCTCTGACTGTATTAGAGTTTTGATTTGCTTAAGCTATACACACTACCATAAAATTAAAAAATACCGATCTATGAAATATTATATCAGCATATAGCGAGGATTCCATTGGTATTTTTCAATGCTAATAGAATATTATTGTCAAAAACTTAATCATCAAGGTTTTTTATTTCATTGTCATTCAAAAATACCTACAAGGTATTTTGCTAGCATTGGAAAGAATATTCCATCAGCATTTTCTTTTTTCTTTTATTTTTAGATTGTTATGATCGCAAAGCTAACAATAGTTTATAATTGTCGTATGTGAACGCGCGATATTAGGGGTCAAGGAGTCATTAACTAGTTGTTTGATTTAGAGTTGCTATAAAACTCGAGTATATTCATCTTATCAGAGATTCTAAGCATAAATGACTGATTGTGGTTAAAGAATGTATTAACATCCTTAACGCACCATACCTGAGGTAATTTGCATTTTGTGATCTGAATGTAGTTTAAAGAGCAAAAGTGTTTGTTGTAAGTTTTTTATATGTAGTTATTAAGATTATTTATTTGCATCAATAATATGAAATAAAATTGGATTTAGGAATTTAACTTTTTTTTTATTATTAAAAAAAGACACATAACAACAACATGATTGTGAAATTTGGTGAAGATATTTCCACCCATCCTGCTCATGATCCTCAATTGTGGTTGGATGATGCTGCAAGTGATGGGCTTGATATGAATAAGGTTTATGGTATGTCTAAGACATCAACACAAGAAATGAGGACGAGCCAAATTGTTTCAACTGTAGACACATCACATTCTAACCCAAGCAATGTATCGCAAAACTTTGATAAACTGGATTAGGAGCAACTACATGTTGAGATGTAAAATATAAAAGCATAGATGATGGCCGAACTCCAATAAGAAAATATGATGTATTAGGCTCAATTAAGTGCATATACATGTATACATTTTCCTCTCCCTCCTAGACCTTTTATCTCAAGATCTCCCTAAAGATTTTAAGAATTTGTTTAATTATATATATATATATATATATATATATGTGTGTGTGTGTGTGTGTGTGTGTGTGTTTATCTCACATAAAATCACCACTGAAAGATTCTAAGATTCTATTCCATCATCGATTTTGTTAGAAATTTCTAGCAATTTACCGACGTAATCACTAATAAAGAAATTTGTTAATATTGTCACGGGGGCGTGCCGACCCGACGTTGTCTGGTAGAGGCACTTTGTTGTGCCTCCTATGTGAGGTTTTGTATGTTGGGAAATGTTTTTAGATTTAATCAGAAAATTATGATTAATTTTCAGGAGTCGCCACCTAGTATTATGGTTACTAGGAACCTATGGTCTGCGGGAGTCTAGGTAATAGACTGGTTGTGCAAGGGGAAAACACATAACCCCCAGTGTAGCGTAATCTCTCCTCAACCGGTTCTATTGATTGGTTTCCAGATACCGGTGCCAATCAACACGTCACACCTGATCTTGCCACCTTGACCGCTTCAGAACCGTACCTTGGTAATGATAATTTGCATGTTGGTGATGGTAAGGGCCTTCCTATATCTCATCTTGGTCATACAAAAATATATACACCATATCGTTCTTTCACCTTATCTAATGTTCTTCATGTTCTTGCAATCACAAAACCTCTACTCTCTGTTCAGAAATTTTGTCTTGATAATAATGTTTATTTTGAATTTCACCCTCGTGTGTTTTATGTTAAGGATTTCAAAACCCATGAAGTCCTTCTCTCAAGTCAGAGTAAAGATGGTCTCTGTGCCCTGACCAAGTCTTCTGTCACGTCAGTTCCTCAAGCTTATTGGTCTCCCTGCACTTCTGCCTCTGCCGATTTATGGCATCGTCGACTAGGTCATCCTACTTCACGTATCTTTCAATTGTTAATCTCGAAAAATAAGATTATTTGTAACAAAAAACGTCTTAATTTTCAATGTCAAAGTTATCCTTTAGGAAAATCATCGTGTTTGTTTTTAGGACCTACTGGTCACAAAACTTTTACTCCACTTGAATTAATTTTTAGTGATGTATGGGGCCCTGCTCCTCTTTTTTCTTCAGATGGCTATCGTTATTTTGTTATCTTTGTTGATGTTTATACTAAATATGTATGGTATTATCCTCTAGTTGCCAAGTCTGATGTTTACTCTGTTTTTCATCAATTTCAGACTCTTGTCGAACGTCAATTTTCCTTAAAATAAAATCTATTCAAACTGATTGGGGCGGTGAATAACCGAAACTATCCATATTTTTTCAGACCATTGGTATTCATCATCGTCTGATTTGTCCCCACACTCATGAACAAATGGAACAGTAGAGCGTCGTCATAGGCATATTGTTGGAAACAGGTCTTACTCTTTTAGGGCAATGTAAAGCACCTTTCTCGGGAATTATACTTTTGAAACCTCTGTTTATCTTATAAATCGATGCTAATTCTTGCCATCGCTCTCCGTTTGATTGTTTATTTCAACAATCTCCTGATTATCATTTTTTGCGTACCTTTGGGTGTCTCTGTTTTCCTTTTCTGCGTCTATATAATAATCATAAATTGGATTTTCGTTCCTCTCCATGTGTGTTTTTTGGATATAGTTCCTCGCATCTTGGTTATCGATGTCTTGACATTGCATCTCACCGTATTTATATTTCCCGTCATGTCCGCTTCCATGAACATGTGTTTCCATTTGATAATTCTGAACAGATTGCAAAGGTCTCCACCACAACCCCCACCCCATCGTTTACTGTCACCCTCCCAAATTTGCTACACCACACACCGCTACCCGCTTTCACTAGCCACCCAAACAGCCCACAACACTATGCTTTACCACTCCAAACAGCCACCCGACCACAGCCTCCACCCATCCCTTGGCCATCATCCCATGCTTGTTTATCTAACCCTTATGATGCAGGTTTAGATCATCAATTGGTCGCCTCTCCTCATGGTCTTTGGGCACTTTCTAGTCCCTCCTCTGCTTCGCCCTCCCTGGCCAGCACTCCTGCAGCTTTAGTCTCTACCTCCAGCCCCTCCTCTGCTGACAGTCCTGTGTTTGAGGTTGCTTCTTTATCATCCTCTCCCGCTGGTCTGCAACTTATGGTTGATTTGTCTTCTTATCAGCTACCACAGGTCTCCTCGCTACAACCGTCTTCCCCTGCGTCTCCACCAGCACACAACAGACATCCTATGACTCTTAGACCGCGGTAGCTGAAGACAGCTAATCTGGTTGCTTCCACTACCGCTACTTCTACCTCCACACGGGTACTGTATTCTCCCTCTTCTAAACCTTTTGCATTCTCTGATGTTGACCGGTATGCAGTTTGGCATAATGCTATGTGTGATGAGATCGCCGCTTTACGCGAAAATCGCATTTGGTCTTTGGTTCCATTTCATCCTTTGATGAACGTTGTTGGTAGTAGATGAGTATATCGGATCAAACGTCGTGTTGATGGTAGTATTGAGCGCTATAAAGCGCGCCTTGTTGCTAGAGGTTTTACCCAGCAAGAAGGTATTGATTATTCTGAAACCTTCAGTCCAGTTATTAAGCAGGCCACTGTCCGATTGATTTTCTCTATTGCGGTTTCGCGAAATTGGAAGATTCATCAGCTTGATATTTATAATGCCTTCCTCAATGGTGTTCTTACTGAAGAGGTCTACATGAAACAGCCTCCAGGTTTCGTTGACTCTTCTCTTCCATCTCATGTGTGCAGATTGCACAAATCATTGTATGGTTTGAAACAGGCACCGAGAGCATGGTACACTCGTCTAAGTGATTTTTTTCTCTCCATTGGTTTCCGAGCTTCCAAGGTTGACACCTCCCTGTTTATCTTATCTGATGGTATTAATATCTTTTATCTGCTGGTAGTATTAATGATCACAAGTCTACGGGCGACTATCTTGTCTTTTTTGGTCAGACGCCGATTTCTTGGAAATCCGGCAAGCAACGCACTGTTGCTCACTCCTCTACTGAGGCTGAGTATAAAGCCCTTACTGATGGTACCGCTGAAGTCATTTGGCTTCAATACTTGTTAACAGGTTTGCAGGTTCCCTCAGTCTCCGCCCCTACCATTTGGTGTGATAATCTTGGTGCTACCTATCTCTCAGCAAATCCTATCTTCCATGCTCGTACTAAGCATGTTGAAGTGGATTATCACTTTGTTCGTGTCCGTGTTGCCAAGAAAGAAATTCAGATTCGTTTTATTCCCTCTCGAGATCAACTTGCTGATGTCTTCACTAAACCGCTTCTTGTTGCATCCTTTACTGCTTTTCGATTCAAGCTTCGGGTTGATCCCTCACCCTCAGCTTGAGGGGGCATATTATAGAATAGGATTCTAATATAGGATGTTGTAATCATTACAATTACTCATGTATCTATCAGAATAGGATTCTAATATAGGATGTTATAATCATTACAGTTACTGCAGTCTTCTACTGCCTCTATATAAATAGGAAGGTTGGCTAAGGCACAACCCAACACATTCCATTATTCTCAACTCAATGGAATCTTCACTATATATTTATGAAATATTGTGTTGGTATTTTTTAATTTTTTGAAAGTGATTTGACATGTTAAAAATACTGATAATTTTTTTTTTAGGTTTCTTATTCCCTTGCTATTTTCAACAGAAATTACCGATGAAAGTTTTTTTACAATTTTCATCATAAATAGTGATGCAATATTTTTCATCAACCAATTTCAATGCCTTTTTTTTTAACTTTCTCGTGTGGGAGAGAGAGACGCTTTTTCTTGCATTATATCATGTTTCCAGATACTATGTAGTTTATTATTTTCTTCTATGTATCTCCTGGTTAATTAGCCATCCTCATGCTTTGGAAGTGAACGCATTTATATCCTACACGCCACCTAATATGCGGGGGGGAAAAGTCTTGCCGCAAATGTACATAATTGGTGAGCCTAAAGTAAGTCCATTACGTTGATTACTTGGATTGTGCCTTGATTAATTAAAATTAAACTTATATAGTAACTTTATGGTTAGAGTGAAAGCTAGCGTTCATATCATGAACACACTACTTATTGTCTGATAAATTGTATGCTTTTTAATTATAATCTCACACAAGCGCTAGTTAATATATATTATCCTAGCATGGATATATATGGTAGTGTTCTGTGGAAAAAGTTTTAGTTTGGATAAATAAATTCAAAGTGAAAAGAAATCAATATCACGCCATAGCCCAAGCTATAACTTTTGCAGGTCCATTCTTTCTTCTTTCTTCTTTTTTTCTTTTTTCTTTTCTCTCTTGTGTGTGTGTGTGTAAGCTTTAGGGTCTTTGATATACTTAACGCACCATTCCACTGGAGAACATATATACCAGTGCCTTGAAGTGGCAGAAGATTAAGATTGATGCCCCGGGATAAACAATTCTCATTCAAATCCAGAAAAGCAATATTAAGCTTGAAAGTATGCCAGAAAGGTCACTGTATATGCATAAAATCTCATAGCGGAAGCACCACTATTGTAAAGTCTTGTGAGAGCACGTCTTTCTTCCATCGATTATTATAATTTTAATGGAGGATTTTTAATATATATACCCATCTCACAGCTAGCTAGCTAGGTAAGTCTTTTTCAAAGTAAGTTTTTTTTTTTTTATAGTATTTTATCTAACACCTTATATTATTAAGTTTATGTTGTTGGGATTGAAATGATTTTTTAATATAATATTAAAATTTTAATAATCAAATAGAATCAATTTTTATCTATATTTATTGAATAAAACTTAAATATAAAGTAATATGAATCTGACCTTACTATCCCTGTTAATTTTTTATTTATTATCCATGGGAATATTTGACAGACTTCTCCTTTTGTTGTGAGGGAAGACGCCAAACTTATTGCTCATGAATTTCTACGAACAAGACAATAAATAAAAAAATCGAGCCATTTGTGATGAAATGGATTTATATATGTTGTTTAGTTTCCAAGATCCGCCGGTGAAAAAAGGTGGATGTACGAAAAGGCAGCCCTTCTTTCTGCAAAAGCAATAATATATATTGGAGCTTGATGGATGCAATATATATGGATTTTTTTTTAATGGGAAGATCTCTTTATACACGCATCGAGCTGGGAGATCCTTGGAAATGTGAAAGATTGCTATGATTAAACTCTGTTATGCCTTTTTTATATTATAGTAAAACATACTCATCATTGATTATAAATCTTCGTGGCGGCTGCAAAACAGCAGCCAACTGAATCTTCATATATATTTTTTTTATATAGTAAATAAAAATGCATCAAAGAGACGGCTCTTGTTGTCATGACACATCAATAAGAAGCTTTCCTTTCTTGTATTTTATAGATAATCACAAGATATGTAAGGCCAAATTAATTGTGTTGCTCGCATTCTATGGTAAGTAACCAAAGTTGAATGTTGCTATGAGCAAAAAAAACTAAAAAAAAAATTGTAAATTAAAATATAAAAAAATAGCTGAAAAAAATCAAATTGCAAAAAAAACCGATTAGAATTTAAAAAAACCAACCAGTTCGGTTCGATTTTTTTTATTTGACTTGATTTTTTGTTTTGGACTCGGTTTTTTTTGAATTGGCTCGGTTTATATTAAAATATTGTTTTTTCTTTAAATTAAGATTTTTTTTTATTTTTATATGATTTTAATATATTAATATCAAAAAATAATTTTTAAAAAATTAAAAAAAATATTATTTTATATATTTTTAAATAAAAAATATTTTAATAAACAATTATAATCCAAAAGCCTCTAAAAAAATCGGGTCTAGGGCTTGGAGAGTCGAATCTTGAATTCTTGAGAAGTACCGTTACCCCAGGTTCAATTTAACATAAGCGTAACAAACGTTATATGAGCCAACTAACCAAGCCATGGAAGCCCAGCCCATAAAACAGGTACAATATCAACTAAAAAGGCCTAGGCCTGTATGTCTAAGCAAGAACCCAGCTAAGCATCAGATACAAATCTTCGGAAATAAATAAATAAAAAGCAAGCAGTGTGCAACCAGCACAGCAGCCCCGAATGGTGGCGCTCTCATTCCGACACCACCCGCTGCCGGCTCATGACAAATTCATAACTGTACCACCAAATCCATCCTCTACTCCGTTACTTTCCGGTTGCAAAGGGGGTCTTCAAACATTCAATTTAAGTCCTGTTTATAGAAAATATTTTTTTTTAAAAAAAGTAATTTTCATGTAAAATAAATTTTAAAAAAATTAATTATTTTTTATGTTTAAAATATTATAGAAAACGAGTTCTAAAATATTTTTTAATATTTAATTATTTGAGTCAAGTTTTTATTTTTTTTTTTTTAATTATTTTTTTTTCAGTTCATTTTTTATTGTTTGCTTTGATTGTGATTGAGCTATAAATTTATTTTATTTTTTTTATATATCAGATCATCTCATTTTCATATATTTTTTTTAATATTAAATAAAATCATTAAGATATTTAATAATATTTAAATGATATTTTTTATAATAGTGCAAATTAATTATTCATTGGTTTTTTATTATAATTATTTTTTCAATTATATTATTAAATTAATTAAGATTATAAAACTCATTCGAAACAATGTTACTAAAAACATTACAATGGCTTTGAGCATACAAAATATTTATAAATATAATCATCCCGGCCCTTGTGTTTTTTGCCCTAATGACCCTGTATGGTTTCTTTTAAGGGGTTGACAAATATGAGTAACAGATGCCGGACGACTAAAACGGGACGGAGCTTATCTGGGTTTCTTTGAACATACTCCATTACGGCATTACCTCACGGCTCTGGGCTCTTATAACTGCCCTTTTGCTCTTTTCTTTGAAAAAAAACCAGTGGCTCCGCTAGCAGGAGGATTAGCGATTAACCCTAACAACGTGCCTCGCATGTGGCAGAACGTCAAAAAGCAAAAGTGACCCACGCGTAACTTGAGCACACCACAACCTTATTAGTTATTACAGCCACTGAAATAACGAATAAAAAAAGAAGGAAAAGACGACCCTATCAGCAGATCTAATCTTGAATCCGAAACACCGTGAAAATCTTCAGACAGGTGAAACTGAGGAATCTTTGGAAGCTGAAAATTCTCGAAAAGACAAGCCCACATACATAGGTGAGTTCCCTACTCTACGTTTAGACAAGTATTTGTAGACTGTCTGTAACCAGACAACTTGTTGTGTTGTAGAAATAGGGTCAAGATCTTATCTTCCTAGTAAGCTTTTTTTTTTAGTTTTTGTAAACAGACATTTTGCTTTATGTGAAACTTGTTGTTCTGTTGAGTTTGTGTGATCTTTAAAGTCTGCTGAGAATCCAAGCCTTGTATTTTACTTATTTATTTATTTTTACTTTTAAACTGGGGGATTTATGGATTAGGAGTGGTTTGAATATCGGAATGGGAGCAGGATTTGTGTAGGATACAAGTTTTTGAGAAGCTTGAGGTTGGTTTGAGAGTGAGACAAACATGGGCGAGAAATCTTGGGTGAATGGAGAAAAGGGTATGGTGGAATCAGTGTTGGGTGTTGAGGCCTGTGAATTCTTGATAACGTCGGCTTCCAAAAAATTATTGAATGATTTGGTTTCGCCACCTGTTAGTTTGGGTGTGCAGCAGGGTCTTGTCCAGCTTGTCGAAGGTTTCAATTGGAATTATGCGATTTTCTGGCATGCATCTGGCTTGAAAACTGGTGGGTCTATATTGGTCTGGGGTGATGGAATTTGCCGGGACCCGAAGGGCCAGGGGATTGGAGATGGAAGCTCTAGTGGGGATGGCCAATCGGAGGGAGCTGAGAAGAGAAAAGAGGTGAAGAAGCGTGTGCTTCAAAAACTGCATATGTGCTTTAATGGATCAGACGACGATAATTTTGCAGTCAGTTTGGATGAGGTTTCAGATGTGGAGATGTTTTACTTAACCTCAATGTATTTTACATTTCGGTGTGATTCAACATATGGCCCCGGAGAGGCATACCAGTCTGGTAGATCAATTTGGGCGTTGGGCATGCCTGGCTGTTTAGGTCATTATCAATTGAGATCAGTTTTAGCAAGATCAGCTGGGTTCCAAACAGTAGTGTTTTTGCCTGTTAAATCTGGAGTTCTGGAGCTTGGTTCAGTCAAATCAATTCCTGAACAGCATGATTTTGTGGAGAAGGCAAGAAGCATCTTTGGGGCTTCTAATACTGCACAGGCAAAGGCAGCTCCAAAAATTTTTGGCCGTGAACTGAGTTTGGGTAGCTCAAAATCACGATCAATTAGCATTAACTTTTCCCCCAAGGTTGAAGATGAACTGATTTTCACCTCAGAACCTTATGCAATGCAACCAATGAGTACGGATCAAGATTATGGAAGTACTTTTAGTGGGCACCCTAGTGATAAGAGTGAAGCAAAACTGTTTCCGCATGTGAACCAAACCATTGTGGGTTTCAATGCTGAAACATTGGTGGGTGGTTTGGAGCAGCCGAAGGATGACTTGTCTCCTCCGGGTGATGAGAGGAAACCAAGGAAGAGAGGAAGAAAGCCTGCCAATGGAAGAGAAGAGCCACTGAATCATGTGGAAGCAGAGCGACAGAGGAGGGAAAAGCTCAATCAGAGATTTTATGCATTAAGAGCTGTTGTTCCCAATATCTCTAAAATGGACAAGGCCTCTCTGCTTGGAGATGCCATTACCTTTATCACTGATCTCCAGAAGAAGATTAGGGTTTTAGAAACTGAAAGGGGGGTGGTAAACAATAATCAAAAGCAGTTGCCAGTGCCAGAGATTGATTTTCAGCCTAGACAGGATGACGCAGTTGTGAGGGCAAGCTGCCCTATGGAGTCTCACCCCGTTTCTACCTTCATAGAAACATTCAGAGAACATCAAATCACTGCTCAAGACTGCAACGTGTCCGTGGAGGGTGATAAGATTGTTCACACTTTCTCTATCCGGACGCAAGGTGGTGCTGCTGATCAGTTGAAGGAGAAGCTAGAGGCTGCACTTTCTAAATGATCTATCTGTATGTTTTTATTTATACCATCAGACATAGTCCTCGAAAATTAGAGTTTGTACCGATGAATTAGCTCCTATAGTTAAGTTCGAAGATAGAGCTACCAGTCACTGTTCACTCTGTAGCAAGTCTAGGGGGAAACTTTGAAAATATCCCTCAGGTAAGCTCCAGCTGGGAATTTGGACATGATTAAAGCGAAACAGTCTGTGCTATCCCATTACGTTGGTCCGACCATTTTCTTTTTTCAATGTGATTCTCCTTTGCATCTTGAGGACTTCAAAGTATCGGACCTTACTTTCAGAACATTGCTTGAAATGGTGGAAACAAATGATGCTGTGCTGTGCAACGAAGACGGACCCGAGGCATCAAAAATTGAATGGAAACTGATATTGCCTGAGATGAAAATGTGTTTACATAACTGCATCAAGATTGAAGTGCATTTCATTGAATCTGATTAGATTGTTGAACTGAGGAAGAATATATTTGATTTTATTTCAGTATGCCAATAAGAGCAGAAGAGGCTCTTATATATATAGCCTATACAGAGACTAATTAGGAAAAGCTCATTACACTAAATAATCATGGACAATCTACAATCAAGTAAGGCTAATCAGGAAACTAAATATTCTATGATTCCTATTATGTGATTTCCATATTTATTCTTCACGTTAACATAGATAAGGAATTGGTTACAGTAATTATCATCTTACTCCCTCTTTCTCTTCGAAGAACAACACGATAACCCTTGTTTTTCTGGTTAAAAAAGCCGAAGAGATGGTGGCGTCGACAGGGGACCCTCACCAGCGATTTGCGTGTCCTGCACGTGTATGTAACAAAACATGTTGGCCTATGAAATCTTTCTTTTGCTTCGCGGCTATATTTTCAGAGTGTTATTTAAAAAAAAAAAAATCATAATCTTTAAATCCTAGGCTATTTTAGTCAACTTTCTAGTCATCGAAATTATAACCTATCAATCCTTGTTGTTTTCTTTTTATCTATACTATTTAAATAACTTCATGCGTCAATTAAATGATCTATTAAACTATATGATATTTCTATTTACTTAGGGGAAAAAAACCCATGTAATTTTAAATTTCTTTTTTGCTTTTACTTGTATTATAAAAAATCCATCTATGGATGAAAGAATTCATAGTTTTAATGAAAAAAAACCTCAAGCAACATCCATTTAATAATTAATTAAGAGCAGCATTAAAAAGAAATCCAAATATTCAAACCCACTGTTTGCAGTCGTGTAGATTCTGGTTCACCGATTTGAATTCAATTTTACAACTTATGGTTCTCCAATTTGGAATTCAATGATAAAGAAAACCTCGAACCTTTTGAGCGAGTCGTGCCTTTTTCCCACGCCAAAGTAAGGCTTGCATTTAGCTTAACTATAATGCTGCAAATTAAATTAATTTATAATCTTATTATGATTTTGAATTCCTTGAATATTGTTGGCCTTTGATAACGAAATTTTTTTTGGGGGGATCAACTTATAGAACAGAAACTCTTCCTCGGTTTGCATGACAGTAAATCTGGGGTCTAAGCTAACGGATGTTGATCAATTCTAACACTTTTCAACCTTCAAACCCATGGCTAGGTCAAACGCAGAACTATTTAACGGGCAAACTTATAGCAAATTAATTGGGGCTCTCTGTTTATATATATATGAGACCATTAATTCTCATTGCTGCACCAAATCAAGAGCTGATTTCCCTCCATCTCAAGAAGATACCGCATTCAGGTGAATAGAGGAGGGAAAAGAGAAAAGCTTCAAGAACAACGTTCTGGTAATTTTGTAAGAGATGGGGTTCTGTCACAGGGAAAGCACGTTCATCATTTTTTTCATTTTATCGATTCTTTCAGCTTCTCTTCAACCTGGTGCAACGAGGCCATTAGGATACCAATTGCTAAAGCAAGAGGGGTTGCTGTTGCAGTCCCTCCCAAGAGGTCCAGTGACGCCATCAGGTCCCAATCCATGCACTTACATACCTAAAGGAGCCCCCGGGTCTTGCAAATTGAAAGGGATGAATATAGCTGGGAGTGTTGCACGTTCACCTCCTGCATTTTCCAAACATGCCGTGGATTCTTCCATTTCTAAGAACATCCGTGAACATGTTCAAGTTTCTTAACGTTTTCTTTCTTTTAATCGCCAGAAATGGAGATGATGAGGCTTAATGATCAATCCTTATAGCCTCCTTATCCCTTGATTATATGTTTTTTTTATTATTATTTGTTTGGAGCAACCATTTCAAGTTAAGTTCGGCTGTGATGTAAAAATAATGTATAACTGATGATGTTACACAAGAAAACAAAGGAATTAATTTGACTATTTTAAAAAAAACTTGAATAAATATCAATTTTCTTTAATTATGAGGCTTTCTCTAATTATATTTTATTTTTGGATCATTCCATTATTACGTGTTTCTCGACACTATTTATCTTTTTACTAAAAATATTTCATAGAATAAAAATTCTCTCTTCTTTTTGCTGGCTATACGAGTAAACATGGATTAAATATATGATCTTATATCAAACCATAATCAACAGAACTTCCGTAAACAAGCTAGAAAAAATTGATCAAAACGAACAATCCAATGTGATAAGAACAGACATGTTTCTCCGTCCAAGCAGTGGAAGCTTTTCCCATTCTTATATCCCACCCGTCCCCTTCCCTCTCAGGATTCAAATGAACATGGAATCTCAAGTCTAATATATATACGTGGGGCATCTGTCATATCTTCAGTGAGACTGAAACTATATACTCGATGCTAAAAGTTTTAGGGTGCTCCTTCGCTGTTTATAAGATATGAACAGTGAAGGAGGCGGTTTTTTTTTTTGCATGCATTTCGCACTTTTTTCTTTCATTTTCATCTTTTATTTATCAAATTTATCATTTAATATTTACTTATTTTTAATTATTCTTCATAAATTATTTAATTTTTTTTATAAGGTTATCAAAATTTCAAATAAACATCGTGATATTTGGTTTGTGCTCTATTTTACAAATATTTATTTTTATTATTATATAATTAAGTAAAAATTAATTAAAAAATAAATAATATTTTTAAACCAAATGGAGTTCATCATATGAATCGTGAATTTGATGGGTTAAATCGTGAAATTTGAGTCGACTGAATATGTCATACTCAAATCAAAGAATTTGGTTTGAATATTTTTTTAATGTTTAACCATATTTTTACTAGACAAGTCGACTAGATCATGTAAAAGAACTCCCATACGATTTTAATTTTAAATTTAGACTAGAAAAAAAAGTAGAACAAGGAGTTTTCAGGTTAACATATTAGTTACGGTTTAATAACAGTACCAAATAATTACCCACTACATGAATATATATTTTTTGCTAATTTTTTTTAATGCAACCGTATAAACTATTCTAATTATGTATAAATTATGTAAATTTTGTAGGGTGGCACCCTCCATCCTTATGGAGGTATGGGCGGGTTACTCTCAATTCCAATGCACCTGCATGACTTGATTTTTCGTTTCCAGTTGACAATGGATTACGCGGGCCTTTGACTCTTGACTGCAGAACCGAACTGTTCAAAAGGAAAGGAAAGGCTTGGGTTTGCTTGCGTACGAGGCAATCCTAATGTTCACACGTCACATGCATACGCAAATCTATCTGTGCTTCAGCACTAGGAAATTCACACAAGCCACGAGAAAAAAACCATCAGTTCGCAGGTCTTTCGAGATGAACATTGAATGCCCTCAAGGGTCGAGACTTTTTCAGCAGAAAATTCGTTAGGATGCAAGAGCCAGTGAGCCTGCCCCAAAACCAAAAACTATTAGACCATCTTTACCTTTACAGAAGCTCAACAACACTGTTGCTTTTATACATTCTACATATTTATGTTAAAAAAAACGCTGTATTTGCATAGAATTTATTGGTGCTGTGCGGCATTTCATCAATCTGTACATTGGCTAAACACCATATGCTATGAGTAAAGTACGAGGTTCAGGAACTCAGGTAACACATCTATTACAGATATCGGGTAGCTGTAACTATGATAATCACAAAATGTAATTGTCTAAAGCTGGATGGTGCACATTATTGCAGTCTTGAAATCCAACGGGTAATAGAATGGTGGTTTTGTAACAAGTGATCTCCATGTCTTCATAAATGGTGGTTCCATTTCATCCTTCGATGAACGTTGTTGGCAGTAGATGGATATATCGGATCAAACGTCGTGTTGATGGTAGTATTGAAAGCTATAAAGCGCGCCTTGTTGCTAGAGGTTTTACCCAGCAGGAATGTATTGATTATTCTGAAACCTTCAGTCCAGTTATTAAGCAGGTCACTGTCCGATTGGTTTTCTCTATTGCGGTTTCGCGAAATTGGAAGATTCATCAGCTTGATATTCATAATACCTTCCTCAATGGTGTTCTTACTGAAGAGGTCTGCATGAAACAGCCTCTAGGTTTCGTTGACTCTTCTCTTCCATCTCATGTGTGCAGATTGCACAAATTATTGTATGGTTTGAAACAGGCACCGAGAGCATGGTACACTCGTCTAAGTGATTTTTTGCTCTCCATCGGTTTCCGAGCTTCCAAGGGTGACACCTCCCTGTTTATCTTATCTGATGGTACTAATATCTTTTATCTCCTGGTGTATGTTGATGATATTCTGCTCACGGGTAGCAACTTTGCTATGCTCCATCACCTTATACAGTTACTCAACTCTGAGTTCAAGCTTCGTGACTTAGGTGTTGTTCACTACTTTCTGGGTATTGAAGTTCAGTCTACCAGTATGGGTTTAATGCTGCGTCAACATAAATATATTCGTGACATCCTCACCCGAGCTGGTATGACTTCCTGCAAACCAGTTGATACTCCAGTCTCCCCTTCGAAAGTCATTTTATTATCGGATCATTCATTCTTTGATCCTACACGATTTCGTCAAATCGTGGGTGCTCTTTAATATCTTACCTTCACCCGTCCAGATATATGCTTTGCTGTTAACAAAGTCTGTCAGTTTATGCATGCTCCTACAGATTCTCATTGGGCTGCTGTCAAACGTATTTTACGCTATCTTAAAAGTACGGCATCTTATTGTTTCCATATCACTCGAGGCTCCTCTTTTGCTCTACATGGCTTTACAGATGCAGATTGGGCTGGTAGTATTGATGATCGCAAATCTACGGGCGGCTATCTTGTCTTTTTTAGTCAGACGTCGATTTCTTGGAAATCCAGCAAGCAACGCACTGTTGCTCGCTCCTCTACTGAGGCTGAGTATAAAGCCCTTGCTGATGGTACCGCCGAAGTCATTTGGCTTCAATACTTGTAACAGATTTGCAGGTTCCCTCAGTCTCTGCCCCTACCATTTGGTGTGATAATCTTGGTGCTATCTATCTCTCAGCAAATCCTATCTTCCATGCTCGTACTAAGCATGTTGAAGTGGATTATCACTTTGTCCGTGACCGTGTTGCCAAGAAAGAAATTCAGATTCGTTTTATTCCCTCTCGAGATCAACTTGCCGATGTCTTCACTAAATCGCTTCTTGTTGCATCCTTTAATGCTTTTCGATTCAAGCTTCAGGTTCATCCCCCACCCTCAGCTTGAGGGGGTATATTATAGAATAGGATTCTAATATAAGATGTTGTAATCATTACAGTTACTCATGTATCTATCAGAATAGGATTCTAATATAGGATGTTGTAATCATTACAGTTACTGCAGTGTTCTACTGCCTCTATATAAATAGGAAGGTTGGCTAAGACACAACCCAACACATTCCACTATTCTCAACTCTTGTTAGTGGCCACATTTAACACAAGATTGCATACTTTATTGCAAAATTAGACAGAAGCCCTCAAATGATCTACCGTTACAGACACATAAAAATAGCAACCCATATTTATTCATTAACATTTCGTTTTCACCAGAACTTATCAAAAACAAAGCTGCCTTACTACTAAGTCGATCATATGAACAAGGTAATCTCAACCTATCAAGGACTTCAAATAACCATTCCACTACCATTAACATAACAATTAAACCAAATTTCAATGACACGGTAATAAAAGAGAGTTGATCAGAATGAAGGATCTATACCCTTCAATAAACATGGTCACATCACATTTAAAAACACCTGAAAATAGATGTTGTAGCTGTGTTAATCATTCCATTATACATTCTTACTAGCCTTGACAAGATGAATTAGTATAGAATTAACAAGTGAATTCCAAAACTCCCAAGATAGAAAGTTACTATTTATTTGATCATTAAGACTCATACACAAATATGTATAAGAAAAACAAATATATAGATGTGTGTGTACACAATAGTCCATGTACATGTGCAAAAGCAACCGTCCCCAAAGCTACAGACAAATTCCTCTACACTTGTTGCATCTGCAATTACTTGGCAAAATTCAAACTTACCAGAAAATAAAGGTATGCTAATACTAGCATAGCTTACAGGGATCATGCCCTAAACATCAATTATAAGTTTTTATCCATTTTTTTTTTGTTTTTTGTCAATGCTGCGCAAGTTTGAATCCTTTTCCAAGTGTGAATTTCAAAGTTTCCGTTGATGGATTGGGGCTCAGGTCGCAATTGTCTGGATCAACAAAAACTGTGCTCACATCTTCTGACGTATATATTTTCAGAGTATTATTTTAAAAAAAAGAATAAACCATAATATTTAAATCCTAGGCTATTTTAGTCAACTTTCTAGTCATCGAAATTATAATGTATCAATCCTTGTTGTTTTCTTCTTATCTATACTATTTAAATAACTTCATGCATCAATTAAATGATCTATTAAACTATATGATAATTCTATTTACTTAGGGGGAAAAAACCCATGTACGTAATTTTAAATTTCTTTTTTGCTTTTACTTGTATTATAAAAAAATCCATCTACGGATGAAAGAATTCATAGTTTTAATGAAAAAAAACCTCATGCAACATCCATTTAATAATTAATTAAGAGCAGCATTAAAAAGAACTCAAAATATTCAAAACCACTGTTTGCGCGCAGTCGTGTAGATTCTGGTTCACCGATTTAAATTCAATTTTACATGAACAGAAACTTTTCCTCGGTTTGCATGACAGTAAATCTGGGGTCTAAGCTAACGGATGTTGATCAATTCTAACACTATTTTCAACCTTCAAACCCATGGCTAGGTCAAACTCAGAAGTATTTAACGGGCAAACTTATAGCAAAGGTTGGGGCTCTCTGTTTATATATTTATGAGAACATTAATTCTCATTGCCGCACCAAATCAAGAGCTGATTTCCCTCCATCTCAAGAAGATACCGCATTCAGGTGAATAGAGGAGGGAAAAGAGAAAAGCTTCAAGAACAACGTTCTGGTAATTTTGTAAGAGATGGGGTTCTGTCACAGGGAAAGCACGTTCATCATTTTTTTCATTTTATCGATTCTTTCAGCTTCTCTTCAACCTGGTGCAACGAGGCCATTAGGATACCAATTGCTAAAGCAAGAGGGGTTGCTGTTGCAGTCCCTCCCAAAAGGTCCAGTGACGCCATCAGGTCCCAATCCATGCACTTACATACCTAAAGGAGCCCCCGGGTCTTGCAAATTGAAAGGGATGAATATAGCTGGGAGTGTTGCACGTTCACCTCCTGCATTTTCCAAACATGCCGTGGATTCTTCCATTTCTAAGAACATCCGTGAACATGTTCAAGTTTCTTAACGTTTTCTTTCTTTTAATCGCCAGAAATGGAGATGATGAGGCTTAATGGTCAATCCTTATAGCCTCCTTATCCCTTGATTATATGTTTTTTTTTATTATTATTTGTTTGGAGCAACCATTTCAAGTTAAGTTCGGCTGTGATGTAAAAATAATGTATAACTGATGATGTTACACAAGAAAACAAAGGAATTAATTTGACTATTTTTAAAAAAACTTGAATAAATATCAATTTTCTTTAATTATGAGGCTTTCTCTAATTATATTTTATTTTTGGATCATTCCATTATACGTGTTTCCCGACACTATTTATCTTCTTACTAAAAATATTTCATAGAATAAAAATTATCTCTTCTTTTTGCTGGCTATACGAGTAACGTGGATTAAATATATGATCTTATATCAAACCATAATCAACAGAACTTCTGTAAACAAGCTAGAAAAAATTGATCAAACCGAACAATCCAATGTGATAGAACAGACATGTTTCTCCGTCCAAGCAGTGGAAGCTTTTCCCATTCTTATATCCCACACCCGTCCCCTTCCCTCTCAGGATTCAAATGAACATGGAATCTCAAGTCTAATATATATACGTTGGGCATCTGTCATATCTTCAGTGAGACTAAAACAATATACTTGATGATAAAATTAAGTTTTAGGGTGCTCCTTCGCTGTTTATATGATATGAACAGTGAAGGTGGTTTTTTTCCCCGCATGCATTTAGCACTTTTTTTTTTCATTTTCATCTTTTATTTATCAAATTTATCATTTAATATTTACTTATTTTTAATTATTCTTCATAAATTATTTTAATTTATTTTCTATAAGGTTATCGCAATCTCAAATAAACATCGCGATATTTGATTTGTGGTCGATTTTACTAGCGTTCATTTTTATTATTATATAATTAAATAAAAAATTATTTTAAATCCAATGAAATTCATCATACGAATCGTGAATTTGATAGTTTAAACTATGAAATTTGAGTCGATTGAATATATCATACTCAAATCAAAGAATTTGGTTTGAATATTTTTTTTTAAAATCTAACTATATTTTTTACTAGTCAGGTCGACTAGATCATGTAAAAATAACTTTTATACGATTTAATTTTAAATCTAGACTAGAAAAAAAGTAAAACCGGGAGTTTTCATGTTAACATATTATGTAAGATTTAATAACATTACCAAATAATTACCTATTACATGAATATATATTTTTTGCTAATTTTTTTTTAATGCAACCTTATAAACTATTCTAATTACGTATAAATTATGTAAATTTTGTAGGGTGGCACCCTCCATCCTTATGGAGGTATGGGCTCTCAATGCCAATGCACCTGCATGACTTGATTTTTCGTTTCCAGTTGATAATGGATTACGCGGGCTTTTGACTCTTGACTGCAGAACCGAACTGTTCAAAAGGAAAGGAAAGGCTTGGGTTTGCTTGCGTACGAGGCAATCCTAATGTTCACACGTCACATGCATATGCAAATCTATCTGTGCTTCAGCACTAGGAAATTCACACAAGCCACGAGAAAAAAACCATCAGTTCGCAGGTCTTTCGAAATGAACATTGAATGCCCTCAAGGGTCGAGACTTTTTCAGCAGAAAATTCGTTAGGATGCAAGAGCCAGTGAGCCTGCCCCAAAACCAAAAACTATTAGACCATCTTTACCTTTACAGAAGCTCAACAACACTGTTGCTTTTATACATTCTACATATTTATGTTAAAAAAAACGCTGTATTTGCATAGAATTTATTGGTGCTGTGCGGCATTTCATCAATCTGTACATTGGCTAAACACCATATGCTATGAGTAAAGTACAAGGTTCAGGAACTCAGGTAACACATCTATTACAGATATCGGGTAGCTGTAACTATGATAATCACAACATGTAATTGTCTAAAGCTGGATGCTGCACATTATTGCAGTCTTGAAATCCAACGGGTAATAGAATGGTGGTTCTGTAACAACTGATCTCCATGTCTTCATCTTAGGATGATAGATTTGAGCTAAAAGTGTTCCTCCCCTCTTCTGCTGTCGTGACCTTCGAGTTTCCATCAAATCACCTCCTTGCACTGGAGTCATTACATGTAGCTCACCGTCCAACACAACAAAACCGAATGAGGAGTTGTAAGGAGCTTTTCGAGGTACACTGGACTCTTTCTGCCAAGAGTTTGAAGCCATGTCATATCTGCAATACGAGGAACACATGAATTAGTTAGCATCACCGACTCCTAGGGAACATCCAAAATAAATAAATAAATCATTTTGTAACCCATGCCATAAATGCATGCACTACCAGTCTTTTCGCTTGTTAGTGGCCACATTTAACACAGGATTGCATACTTTATTGCAAAATTAGACAGAAGCCCTCAAATGATCTACCGTTACAGACACATAAAAATAGCAACCCATATTTATTCATTAGCATTTCGTTTTCACCAGAACTTATCAAAAACAAAGCTGCCTTACTACTAAGTCGATCATATAAACAAGGTAATCTCAACCTATCAAGGACTTCAAATAACCATTCCACTACCATTAACATAACAATCAAACCAAATTTCAATGACACAGTAATAGAAGAGAGTTGATCAGAATGAAGGATCTATACCCTTCAATAAACATGGTCACATCACATTTGAAAACACCTGAAAATAGATGCTGCAGTTGTTCTAATCATTCCATTATACATTCTTACTAGCCTTGACAAGATGAATTAGTATAGAATTAACAAGTGAATTCCAAAACTCCCAAGATAGAAAGTTACTATTTATTTGATCATTAAGACATATACACAAATATGTCTAAGAAACAAATATATAGATGTGTGTGTACACAATAGTCCATGTACATGTGCAAAAGCAACCGTCCCCAATGCTGAGAAAAAGAGAGAAATAGCTTCTAAGCTTCACCACATTTTGTAACTTAAGAGAGGGTGAAGGTACAGTGGAAACACTAGCTGGATCATTAAATGGTGAGTGGAGTGAGCACAGATCAACATTTATAGCCTAATGCAACACATATCAACCTGAATCATCTCCTATATGAAAGATAGAACTACCTTAAAAGGAAGATGCTAATAAACACTTCAACTAACATCCTACACATAATATTTTACATTTCAAATAATTCAATGCAAATGAATTTCAATTAAAATTCTGACACCAGAACATACATTTCTCTCACATTGCCAAAGGGACACGGCAAGTTTATTGTTTTTCTTGGGAAAGAAAAGAAGGAATATGCCATTACATGTTTCATTTGAATAATGCATAAGGCTGTCTCATTAACAGAGGGGAGGGGCACTCTGATATATCTAAGGGTACTTGGAAATTGGAAGCAATGGTTTTCAAATTTGTTTTGCTGAGACTACTTTGAATTGCAAGGCTGCTTCAGCAGGACTGTATTTTAGCACGGGTAATGGTCTTAACAGCAGTTTTAAATTTTTAAGAAAATTCTACCAAAAACTAATGCTTGCTACTTAAAAAACACACAATAAAAGAACCTAAGAAGACTAGAATACCTGTGATAGACTGCCATTTACAGAACCATATGTATTAGTCTCTGCATTACCTAGCTAAGCATCCCCACATTAATCAGCGACCAAGACTTATTATAATCAGATAATATTAATCCCAACTGCAATTGCTAATAACGCACTCCAATATATATATATAACCTACTCTTGTTAGCATGCAATGTGTCAATAATTCATGAAGATTCTTGATTGATCCTAATTAGTATTCATTCTTGTTTTGTGCAATCTGTAATGGAATACGAGGGTTATTGAGTTTGTAGAATTTTTTAAAATATCTCTTGAAAATTAAAGTAACTGAAATGCACAAGATAGAATACAATGACATTGGAGGATACAAACACTAGAAAAACACATAACACGTCTATAGTATGTTATTGATTATGCTGGCATATTTGGCAATCTAATAACCACGTGCAAAATTTATAAGGTTTAGTCCACCAGAACCCTGTGGCCAGCTGGCCTCAGAGACACGATACATGGAAATCTAGAAGTATCCCATGCACATGTTGCAACGACAGAGTCCAAATTCTACGTACAAGCAATGAAAGGGCTTTTCCAGCTGGTTCACAAGTTTGGAAAACCGTTTTCCCTTTACTAATAAGGGTTTCCAATGGATCTATGTTGCCGCAATAGTTTTACATGTCTACTTAAACAATCTACTTACTTAAAACAATCTACTTGTTTAAACATGCCTTCTTTAGTTCATTAAATGGAGTGAAGTGTTGCTGCTTCTGTATAGCCAAAACAGCTAAATTACTAATAGAAATGCATCTAACAGCAACGTCAAGTATAGCATAAACCCTAACTAGAAATGCAAGTGACTTAGCTAATTACTTCAACTCAACAGTTAGCAACTCTCACTTCGAAGACAGAATAAACACTAACAATACAAATATCTTCACCACAATGACAGGAAAAACATTATAATGACTCACCTGAAAATCTCATCCCCATCAAGCATGAAGACAACAGGGCGACCCTGATTCACTCCCAAGCCCTCAGCTTCAGCCTCCTCCTCAACAACAACAATCTTCCCGAGCCTCCCTCTCCCCGCAACACCCCACATATCCCCAACTTCCCTCCATTTCCCACATCCATTCTTCTCCAGATCCATCACAACGGCATCCTTGTAATACTCATCTACAGGAAAAATCCCCGAAATCGTCCTCGACTCTCCATACCCTCCCACTACCCAAAACTCCTTTTCCTCCCGATTCCCACTCAAAAACCCCGCACACGCCGTGCCCTTGTGTTATCTTCGGCAACCCGTCTATGTGCCACCCACAGTCATCTTTCCCAACATCATACCTCTTCCACCGGAAAGATTATCCTACTCCCCGCGCGCACCAAACCACGTAATGCCTCGACCCTCCTCCAGCCACAAATTATTTGGTCCCAAATCAGGAAGCGCCACACAAGCAAAAATGAATCCACGCGGGGAAATCATCGGACACAGTTTCTCCCACAGCGAAATCAACAAAATTAAACCGAAAAAAAACAGACGATGTTGGAGAAGGAGCGCTCGATGGGGTAAGACGCGGGTGTCGAAGAGGGGGACCCACCCCGACGGACATAGAGATTAGGGCCCATCGAAACCGAAGTGAAATTACAGAGCCGTAAAACCGTGCAGGGTTACACGGGCATGGGTGGGACGTGGACGCCAAAGAGAGGTTTTGCGGATCGAATAGGCTAAGGCAAAGAGCCATGATTGGAATCCTGCGGGGAAGATTATTTAAAGAGGGTGGTTGGAGTGGCGGGAGATGGTGGCGGAGGTAAAAAATAGGGCTTATTGGTATGAGGAGAGAAGAGAGTGTTGCCATGATTTGCAAGTGGGTTTCGATGCCGATCTGAATGGTGCGAGTACGGGCATCATTGACAGGAATTTGTGCAAGCGATGTCGCTTTGGAATACCTGGATTAGGGTTTTGGGTTTTCATTAATTTGAAGCATTGATGACGATGAAGCAGATGGAGGCCATTTTCTCTTTCTTCTTTCTTTTTCAAATATTAATAAAAATAAATGATATAAATAAAACTCTATTCTTGCAGGATCTGGAGATGATAAAGCTGAGGCAGTGTGTTTGGAAATCCGCGATGGAGGAAAAGAAGGGGGGTTGTGTGGGATGTGGTTTATGGTGGCTGCTTGCCTGCAAGCACGAAGTGGCAGCAGTCTATAAGCATGTTGTTGTTGATCAAGGAGCATTTACTAATTAATCCGCAATGAAAACTTTTGTAGGAAAGTGCCAGCGGTGATTTGCCTTTTTTCTGGATTTGACCTTCTGTGTTTCTTGACACGTGGAATCCAGCGTTCGGTTTTTGGTGCTTGCTGTGGAGAGAGGAGATAATAGATTAACAGATTGTTTTTGGATTTGGGTTTTGTGTTTTTTCCTTATCTCGTTTTATTTGAAAAAAATAAATAAATCTAATTTTTTTATATTTATTTTTATATTTTAAAAACAAGTTATGATCATAAAAAATATATATTATTTCATCACAAACTAAATAAACATAAATATTAAGTGTATTTCTAGTCCTTTAGTTGTTCTTATATTTGAAAAAAAAATATATTAAATTGATATTTTTATATGTTTTATATTACTTTAATATATTCATATTTATATAAGAATATAAAAAATTATTTTAATATATTATTAAATTTAAACAATATTGGCACTGCGGTTATAATATACATATTTGTCTAGTACATTTTAAAAAAAAAATAAATTGTATAACCAATGCAAGAATTCATCCGTATGTTATTTGTTTTAAAACATTATTTTTAATAATTTTATAATATAGTAGTTTCATTTTACCCTAAAACATTTTATAAGATTTCCATGATTAAAAAGAAAAATAACACAAATCCATTACTGTTGTTAATTTTTGAATATCTTTCTAACATGCATCCCTAATAGAGCCACATATTAAATTTAAAATAATCTGAATGATGTTAATTTATATAGACAGGATATTAAATTATGAAATAGGATCTATATTCAACTATTGAAAATAAATCAAATTTAATAATATAAATGAAACCTATTCAAATTATATCCTATTAACAGATTCCCGTCGTGCCAATATGCTAGAAACCCATAAATATATGTTAAAAATAAGTTTTTATTGATGTTAAAAAAAAATGTTTTTTTATTTAATAACTTAAAGATTTGAATTTTAATATAGAAATTGTTTCCTGTTAAGATAATTATTTTTTAAATATAATTTTTATTCAAGACAATATCATTAATAATATATTTTTTAATTTTTTAAAAAAATCTTATTTTTTAATATATCAATGTATCAAAATAGAATTATTATAAAAACATCTAAAACATATTAATTCTTCAAAATATATATTTTAAAACATAAAACTTAAAAATAAAATTAATTTTCAGCCGCAACTAAAAGCAGAAGATCCCGAAGTGAAGTCTAGCTGTATGTTAGTTGGTTTTTTTTTATCAGCAAGGTTTCCACGTGGGCCAATGACATGTTGACAATCTAAATTTTGCTCAACTCTGGACATTAGCCTGGGCTGGGTGTACTTCCAGCCCCCCGCCCAGGCGGAGTCTCTAAGAAATAAATAAAAGTGAGAGGTTGACCTGCTGTAATTAAATCAAAGCCCAAGCTTAATTTACAATCGCTGATCTAGAAAAATCCATTAACTCTTTTTAAAGAAACATTTTTATCAAACACGCATGTACTTTTGAATATTTTAGTAGGTTAAACTTTTTGTCCGAGCTATAACTCGAAGTTCTTATTCCGGAGAGTCCGGTTTAACTACTATGTCCCCAACCAGTATTCAGAGAACAACATAAAGAAAATCTAGTACAAAATTCCAGTTGGCAAAATACTCAACTCTCTTCTCTGGCTTGGGATTACACCGGGCTCCCCTGATAGCTTTGGCTTGACGCCTGAGGAATGGATTTTTTGTATCTTATATTGGATGGATAAATTTTGGTTTAAAACTATATTAAATAGTTTATTTTATTTTTTATAATATATTTATAATATCAGAAACTAAAATATATTTTAAAAATACTAAAAATATATTAATTTCAATAATAAAAAAATATTTTTTCACCACTTTTGTAGAATATAAAATAGGAATATATCTATATAATATATAGTTATATGCGTACGTAATCGTAATCTTCTTCCTTTTTATGTTGATCTGGTTATTACCATGACCATTGCTGCTTCCTTTTACAGTTTAATTTGACATTGCAAACATGATTAGTTGTGGGCTTTAAAGTTATTTATTTGGTTTAAGAATATATTAAAATAATACTATTTTTTATTTTTAAAAATTATTTTGATATCAAAAATTTAATTTTTTAATAAAAATAATTAAAATTTTAAAAACACGCTATTGAAGATAGATGCAGAGCCATTTATAATATTTTGACTTGACCGCAGGCTTGGCAGTGAAACATTCTGTGTCCTGCGCGCGCTGTAAATCCACTTGTTAATGTTGGAAAAATGGCGGAGAAGGAATGTTATACTTGAAAATAATACTTAGTAGAGAGCTGCCAGCTCAAGCTAGTACAAAGTTTTGTTATTATTATTATTTTTTTTTTATATATGATGCAGTCATAAAAAGAAAAAGAAAACTGCTATTTAAGGAATATTGAGAAATAACTCTTTATATTGAGAAACCTAGAGACCCAGTAGTTTCAAGGTCTAGGAAAAACAGAAAGATAAACTCTATTTGAGGATATTTTAAAATACAAAAATACTATTTAATACTCACTCTATAATTTGTAATTTATAAGAATTTTCCTTGAATTTGGCAACTATAATATATTTATTATTATATAGTATATATTATATATATAATATATATATTATCAATTTTAATGGTGATTTTTTTTATTTTATATATTTATATTTTATTGAGCCAAATTTCAACAAGAATCTTCTTTTATACTTGCTGATCAAGATCAAAAAAAAAACCATTACTTAAGCTTTCTGTAACATAAAATGATGATGGCTCATGAACATCTTTCCTATTTGATGATGAAATTATATATAAAAATGCCTTTGGCTATGTTTGAACATGTAAAGAGCAACAAACCTTGTCTTCTTTTCCTTCAGCACACATCAACATAGCTAGCTGGAGTTTACTCAGAAAAACCTTCCTCCAATTCTTTTTCTTTAATTTGGATCACGTTGCAAGCCTGCTAATTATAATTGATGAAAACAATTTTTGTGGCATTGAGCAACAAAGATGTGTGAACGGTAATTTCTAGTTTATTGTGTAGTCTTTCAAGTCCTCGTCTTGTTTTGTAAAAACTTCTGATATTTCTTGATTATATTTATTATATTTAGTTTTGTAAAATCATTCTTGCCCAAAAAGCCAATTTTTCTTTTTTCTTTCTTTAGAAGTACTCACTGATGTAGTACTAAGGAAAAAAAAGAAGTGCTAGAGATTTATATATGCTTTGCAGAAGCGAAGGATGTTTCTTGTGATGTATATTATTCTCTGCTTACATTTCCCAGCCACGTGTTGCATTCATTTAATAGTCAACATGGTATTCTACTCAAATAAATAATACAGAATTCATTAAAACTCGGTTCTAAGTATTATAACAACTTGCATTATATTCTCATTATATTCCTCATTTTCTTTGAAGGTGGCTGGCTGAAGCAGAGCCTTGATTCTTGACACATTCCCCTTCAATCGCAGAGCCTTGAAGGAGCCAAGCATAAGATGGAACAGTGACGCCGAAATAAAAGAATGGACAGACCTTTAGTTAGTATATCAGCAAACTGATCTACAGAGAATATGCTTTGAAGCCATAGAATCTGGAAACATGGCGAGTATACTTGAGCAAATTGAGCTTCAAATTGCTAATGTTAAGAGGAATCTTTTAGCAGGAAAGAAATACTTGAAAAGGTTGAGAAATGGTTGACTGCATGTGAAGAGGAGAGTTGGCTTGAGGAATATAACATGGATGACAATCGATACAATGCTGGGAGAGATACTCATCTGACTCTCAAGCGTGCTGAGAAAGCTCGCAATTTGGTTAATAAAATGCCAGGTATGGTGGAGGCTTTGGCTTCCAAAACCATGACATGGGAAAGCGAGAGAGGCACTGAATTCTTATATGATGGTATCCACCTTCTTTCTATGCTTGAAGAGTACACCATATTACGCCAGGAGAAAAAGGAAGAAAGACGGAGGCAGCGAGATCAGAAGGAACATTTTTAGAGTGCAAGAGATAGAAAAGAAGAGAATCAAGGATTGAGAAGGAAGAATCTTGCAGGAAGTTGAAGATTTGAAGAAGAACTTTTCAGTTTGACAATATATCAAATAGATGATAGGCAGATTGATTATATGAAAGAATTGGTTTAATAAGGCTATAAATAATGCCAAAACAGAGATTAGCAAGATATTAGAAGCTTGAAGTTGAGAAGTAGTCACCATTTTTTTTTTTAGAGTTCAAGAGATAGAGAGGAAGAGAATCACATATTTGAGAAGAGAGTTGAAGAAGAATTTCTTTCAGTTTGACAATATATCAAACAGATGATAGGCAGATTGATTATTATGAAAGAATTGGTTTTAATAAGGAAGATAATAAATGCCAGAAACACAAGATTAGCAAGATATTAGAAGAGAGAAATGATTAACAATCTTAAGCTCTGTACATGATAAGCTAGTAAGAATTGTTACAGAGATAACAAGAAGGAACAGAATTAGAGAAAAGATGCTGCAATGCAGAGGGAAGAAGAAAATGTTTCGTGTATTATTCTCTGCTTACATTCCCAGCACTGTTACATTCATTTTATATTAACAGAAGGTGAGAAGCTTGGTTACGTATTCTACTCAACAGTAACAGAATTCATTAATCGTCTAACTGTATTAACAAACTTGCTAACCATTATATTCTCTATTTTCTTTGACAGGTGGCTGGCTGAAGCAGAGCCTTTGATATCTTGACATCACTAACTTCCAAGTTTGGCTCTTTATTCATAGCCTTTCTCTATGCTTCTTCGTTTACAGCCTTTTTAAAACATTGTGGTTCACAAGTTAAAAAAGCAACATTACATGAATTATAAATATCACTTAATGACCAATACCTTGTTAGAGGTAAGTTTGGATTTGAATCATCATCGTGAAAATAGATCTTCGATGAGCTACCTTCAATTTAAGAAGTTGAGTTAGCCTCCATTCTGAGAAGTTATTTTGGAAACACAAAGCTAACTTGAAGCTTTAAGAAATTCAAATGTTGCAAGTACTTAATTGGTATTTTATTCTCATTCTCGTACTACTATATGATAAAAAATAACATCTCTTGAAAGTAACAATTGATTCTTTTAAAGATTGAAAAGTCAAAAGTCTATAAACTTATCATTGTAACCAATAAAAAATGTGTTTCTCCCCTTTCTTCACAAACTTGTCTTTTTCTTAGGAGGAAACAAGATTATAGGCAATGTAGCTAAAAACTTTTAGCTAGCTGACTTCTGGTTTATGGTTATGTCAAGCTTCAAATGAAGTTTGATTTTGAGCTACTTTTATTGGAAAACATTGAGGAAATAGGCTTTTGTATTGATAACTTCAGCCAAAAATTATTAGAAAGCATTTACCTTTAAGTATACTATATGCCATCTCTTTTTATGTGTGATTCTTTTTTTCTACCACGCCATTTGCTAAGGAGTGTGCCTAATTATTAGTTGTCTTTGAATTCTGTTCTCTTTACAATAATAAAGAAAAAAAGAAATTTTATAAATCTAAAAATTATAGATTCAAGTAATCTACTTTCAATGATCATGAATCTTAATCCAAAACTCTAATTTAGGATGAAATGTTAAATCAAATAATTCATGGCATATTATAACTAGATACTAAATTCCAACCATAACGCTGATTAGAAGGCCAATTTTCAGTGGCATAAAGTTGCAAATTTATCATTTTTTTTCAATTTTACTATTACTCCAAATTAATCTAGTAAAAATATATAAAATCACTTCCAATGATTTCGTATCAATCTAAGACTTTATTAGTATAACACTCACTCTTTAAAAATGATTAAAAAATCAAATATCAAAAAACCATATTTCTTAAACATTTCTTAATAACTTTAATATTCTTAATAACCTTAATATGCAAGTAAAAACTTAATTAAAAGGTAAGGGTAGAGAGCATACATTTTAAATTGATAAAAGAAAACAAATATTTTAGTCTTGGATCATTAAATCTTCTCTTTGATCTATAATTTAACTCTTTTTATTGATGCAAGTTTTGATTATATTACAAGCTGTTAGGTAAGATTTTAAGATATGATTTATATTATTTTTAGCATATATTTCCAAATAAAAACCACTCGAAACTAAAATTTACATAGAACCATATTATTTTTTGCTTAATTTTTATTAAATAAATAACGATAATGAAATTTAAATTCATAACTGTTTGGTTATTAAAATTTTTATACAATATAAAAGAACCAGGAAGCTTAAGTAGAGATGGTTTATATAATTCTATAAGAGCAAGAACCATCCACTCGATCTCCCCTCGATTTAGCAAAAAAGAACAACACTTCACACTGAGTTTTCTATTTACATATGTTCAAGTATTATCCAAATATAGCAGCAGACATCTGCAGGTGAGTATACTTTCATTGATGGGATTTTCAGTTTCTGGCTTATAATTACTTCGACAGCTTCAATATGAAACAACAGCATTTCTCACTTCATTGAGCTTTCTCTCACCTTCTGAGCTAGATAAACTAAATGTTCTTGTTGTTTGGTCTTTTGAGGTTGTATTGAAACAGAAGGTATACATCTAGCCATGGTCAAGAAATATCCACAGGGAAGCAGCACGGTTAAAGACAAATGGGAGAAGAACAACGCGATCTTTAAGGGAGAGCATTCAAGCGTTTTTTCATGGCCTCAAAGAAACTACTCATGCAGCTTTTGCAAGAGACAATTCATCTCTGCTCAAGCACTTGGGGGCCATATGAACGTTCACAGGAGAGATAGAGCCAAGCTGAGACAGCTACCTTCTTGGTTTTTTAAATGTCCAAAGTACCCTACTAGTAATCCTAACCCCGATCATTTACTTTCTTCGTCATCTAAGTTATTGCCGTACCCTGATTATCACACTCATGATCATTCTCCATACCTGAGCTCTTTCTCTTCACCTTGTTGCCGAGAAAAGAAATCCATAGTTGAATGTCATGAAGTTAAAGATTTAACAAAGAAGAAAAGCAATGCAGGAGCTGTGTTCGGGGTTGGAGAATTGAAGAAAAATTTCGCACAAGAATGTGATCAACTCGAAGTTTTGAGGAGAAGTGAGATTATTAACTTGGACATGGAAATGGGGTGCGAAGATCCGAAGGAGGTTTTGGATTTGGAGCTTCGACTTGGCCTTTAAGTATAAAATTAAGTATCAATGTTTACTCTAAGCTCACACTATCTAGTAGCTAGCTGGATCTTGGGTTTATTTCTAGCCGGTCTCTTGCACCTCCATATCATCTACCATGATTTGTATGAAATATTCTCAGACGCAGGCTAATTTGAAGGGAGACGGTCTTCTGCGAGGATTTTCTTACACCATACTTGACAGATACTATAGCTGAGAACCCTTTTTGGTCTTGTCTGTTGTCAGTTATGATCATTGTCGTCCATGTAATCTACCATGCATTAATGCTGTTTAGGTATGGCTTTAATTACATTCAGCTTAGAAATCAATTGTCTGTTTTTAATCCTAAACTTCATGATTAGTTTAGGGTGGGCTTGTCCTTGCTGATTAGGTTAACTGTAACATAGTTGAAGATGAAGTTGTTGAGATGCATCTCTCATTGTTCACATATAATTCGTAATTAAGGAAGATGAGGAGGATTTAATTAGGTGAATGTTTGCCTTGATCAATAATTAACACAAAACTGTTTACTTCTATTTTTATATTATTTTCCTCCCTGCAAATGCTCATTTATTCTCTTCAATTACTGCGTGGATATCCACTCAAAACTCCATAGAAAACAATTTCGGTTGGCAATGTAGAGTGCAGAAGTAGGTGAGCCTCTCACAATCCATTCCTTAATTTGGTCGAAATTTGGTGAGCATAGACTAATTAATGACCTCGTTAATTAAAGATTAATTCATGATGAGCACATCTTATTGAATTAAACCTCTTAATTAAGTTTCCTTTGCATTAACACTTGGGCTGTCCGATCCATTGCCTTTGTCAAATGATTCAAAGAGTTACATTACCAGCATCTGACCCTTCGCATGTTCCTGCCATTGTCTGTGCCAGTGACATGAGATGACCTTTCCTCGACACAAGAAACACGAAGTTTGTTCTGTATACCTAAAGAAAATGACTTAATTCCACCGATCTCTTCGTAAATAGTAAAGTGATGAGACTGGATGAAAAGGAAGCAGAGATCATTAAATTCAAAGCATGAACAGATTTCAACTCTGAAGTACTGTCAGTATAGAACAGGAGATGAGGTAAGTAAAATGGACATGGCGGTGTAGATTAGAGCCTGCCAAAGTGCACGTTTTAGTGAAAGAAAATAGTGAATGGGATGAAGGAGGTTAAGCTGCCGTCACGATCCTCAGCCATTCATGCTTTCTCCTCAATTTTTAACTCGCCGAAAGTCTTGCTATTCAACCTGTCTTTCTTTGTTCAAAAAAAAAAAAAGAAGAAGAAAGAAACTTGGCCTTGTATGATTATATCTTCTGGTACCGATGATTAATTCTAGTTAAGGGAGTAAATTATAAATTAATCTCTTTAATTCTGAAAAATAAATTAGATGGTTCCTCTAATTTTAAAAATTTATTAATTAATTATTCATTTGATAAAGTTTTAATCATGTTTAACTCCATATTACTTTGTTCTGAAAATTATCTTCTTTTCTCATTAATATTGAATCCATCCAGACCAATCTAGGTTAACCTATTAAATCCTCAACCTGGAACCTGGATCATGAAGCTATAATAACATCATATGAAACAAATCAAAACAAATTATAACAAAATTAAAAAAATATTAATTAAAAAAAAAAGTTTAACTTGAGTTATTCTACCAAATCCGTGACCCGAGTTATAAAAATAGGATAACCTCATAAAAAGTAAATAAAAATGACTTGAGTTCAACCTGAGTTAACCTGTTAAACCTGCAACCAAAATATATAACAAAATCTTGCAAGGTAAAAAAATAGCAATAATAACAAAAAATATATATTATATTTGATAGGAAAAAAAACACAAGGATTAAATTGTAAAAAAAAAAATTAAAATAATCTAAAAATAAAAAATAATAATAATTAAAAAAATAAAAACCAAATTTAAAAGATAAAAAAAACCTTTAGACCTAGCTTAATGAAATTGATCTTAAAAGAAAAATTAGTAGTTTCACCGTACAAAATATATAGGAAAACAATGATTTATTTTAGCTTTATATATAATAGTAAGAAAATAAAAATCAAATAAATTAAAAGTGTTTATTTTTGCGTTTCAAAAATATTTTTTAAAAAAATTGAATTTTTTTTTAATTTAAATTTTATTTTTTTTCTCTTTACCTTTATTTTATTTTTTTTATTTCATATTTTTTTGATATATTAATATTAAAAATAAATTTTAAAAATAATAACTATTATCTTAATATATTTTTGAATGAAACTCACACGCGCTTGTTGTTGTGCTGCTAATTTCCAGACAAGAAAAGATGGGCAAGGTCCATTCATAGTCTTAATTAGAATGGCCCAAGATACCAAATCAGCAAGGCCTTGGCCCCCACTAGTTTTTGTACTCCACTCTCCATCTTTTATCTTTTCTCTTTTGCAGCCTCACTGTCGTCATCAAAATGTAATGTTGACCTAATGACTTGCATCAACAATTAGTAAGATGAGTTTCTTTAATGGTGTTCCGTCCTTGACCATTATGATTCAAGCTTCCAATAAGAAGTAAGATATTCATAAATTCGCGTCACAAATGATTTAATTTCAAAAATAAATTTAATCTATTAAGAGTTAAGAGTATGTTTGGTAATATAATATATAATATTTTTTAATTAAAAATATATTAAAATAATTTTTTTTATTTTTAATATCAACACATTAAAATCATTAAAAAATATTTTAAAAAAATATTTATTAAATATATTTTTTTATATAAAAAATTAATTTAAAAAACAAAAGCAAACAATGATAAATAAACATTATCTTATTAGAGAATAATATAAATCATATCCTGAGATCTCATCTAACAGCTTAAACTATTGAGTTGAGATGATTCTTTGACATGGTATCAGAGTCTTAATGAAATCACGAGTTCGGATCTCATTATTCTTGGTTATTTGATAAAAAATTAAATACAATGTAAAACGAATTTGTACATGTTTTAAGTTCAAAGGGTTTTATTTGAAGGAGTGTGTTAAAGAATAATATAAATCATATCTTAAAATTTTACTTAACAATTTAAATTATTGAATTAAAATAATTGTTTGATATATCCTATTATTCTATTTAACTGTAAAATGACCCTGTAGCTAATATTTTACATATCTGCATGATGGAGGAGGGCGGCTTTTTTCAATATTAAAAAATTACTGCTCCACTTTGAACAATTGAAGTTTACTTTAATTTAGATTCCAGAAAAGCGGTCTATTTTGAAAAATTGAAAATGTTTTTACAATTCAAGATAATTGACCAGAGGCCCATTCAAATTAGTTCTTCAATCTGATTGACCGTCTTGATGTGCATCTACGTGTTTGACCCTGTGGGTCGGCACGTAGATTACCGTCCAAGCTTCTGTTTTCATTAGTTTCAATTCATGAATGCTTTGATTTTCCTTTCTTACTTTTTCTGCGCAAAATATTCCATGTCACTATATATATATATATATATATATATGCTCTCAATCTCATCCAATTCTTCAGGTTGGATGATGTTTTAAAAAAAAAATTGAGATTTTTTTTTTAAAATTTTAAATTAAATTTATTTGTGTTTTTATATCATTTTCATGTGTTAATATTAAAAATAAATTTAAAAAAAAATATTATTCTAATGCATTTCCAAGCAAAAAATACTTTGAAAATCAACATTTACTACACTTCCAAACAAACACTATATTTATAAATAGTTGAATTGGGGTGAAATTTTAATTACTCAACTATAAATTTTATTAAAAGATTTTACATATATATATATTATATATATATATATAAGAATCAACTCTCTTAAATCAACCGAGATCGGAAAACCCCTTAAATCAGATTTAGAAGATGCTATTTTTTGAATTTTGAATTATTTTCTAGTTATTTTCATATTTATTTTCTTAAGTAGATCTAAGAGTTTTATTTGAATTTTCCTATATATAGAGTGGTTGGCTCTAGTCAATATACAAATAACATTATGTATTATTAAGGGCAGACTTCATATTATTCAGATTTTGTAAAACAAAGAGATTTTCTATTTTTTGTTATACACTACGTTGATTTGTATAAGATTGATTAGGCTTTGTTGTCGTTGCTATTGTCATTGAGTATGTATTCTCACGAGTTTTGAAAAAAAAAAAAATAGCTCCTCCCATCTAAAAATTCGTGTAATTTCCAAATAAAAATGTCAGATTTATGTGCTTGGATCTTTTCTTGAAACGAGTTGAGGAGAAAGGGAAATAAAGGCCGCCTTCTAAAGTTTTTTTTTTTTTTTTTTTTTGCTGGTAGAATAACAACGATAAATTAAAGCATTAATTTGAATTCTCAGAATCACACTGGGTCTCACAAGCAACATTCGCAAAGCTCCAAAAATCTTATTCTCATGGTTACATCTTCCAATGAATGGAACTAAAAGACGGGTGATTTGGTAGAGAAAATAGAAGTAAGTGGTAAGCACTCACGTAGTTGTCGTCCATGATACAGTCCATGTCTTTACTGCCCAAACTCTTCCTCTTGCATTTTTCTTGGCATACACTAGAGAGACTTAGTCAAGTTCAATGCCCTAATTAAGAGCAACCTCATTTCTCGTACCAATAACACAACCAGCTCTAAGTGTTCTGTCTGTTTCTGTTCTTTTGAACCACCGTTTTCCTTTTTGACGTCGCCCATACATCAGGCAAAAGAAAATCAAACGTTCGATTGGATCCTTTTTCGATCAAGAGAAGATTACAAATCTCCCATCCTACTCCTTGCCAATTTAAAAGGAGACTTGAGTGGGATGTTTTGTCCATCTAGTCATTGAAATGACAAGTTGTTCTTAGTTTTTGAGGTGCCAATGCCATTTTCCTCACCGGTGGCCAATAGATAATTCCCTTGCTTCCACCTGTGAAATTCATATTGTCATCAAGACTGATGTAAGATGCTGTTTTATTTAACGATCAGGCGTACGTCCCACCAATCTCAGTGCTGCCATTTTCCAAGCAAACTACAATATTTACCTCTAGATTTAAAATAATAAGAAAAAGAAAGGTAAAGAAAACGTTTCGGCCTGCACATGCTATCACCTCCAGGTAAAAGCCAAGACTTTTTGGAGCATTCTTCATGCATTCCAACTGAGATTAATCAGCCTAAAGCTAGCACAAGTGATTCATGTTGTATATACCCATGATTCATTATAGTTGTGGCATAATTTCATGGCAAGCTAGCACCGCCGTGACTAATGATTAGCGTCTCAAAATTGCTCTACCCTACGTACCGAATAAATTGAGCAGCTCATGATGATTACAAAATCTTCAAATCTATGAAATTTATGATTTTGAATAGCTCACCTGGGGTTATCATATTGATGTGATGTTGACTGTGTGGTGACATAAAGGTGATGTGTTTTCCATTAGTTATGCGCCTATGGCCGATGCTTAAAGACAAGGTGTAAACTACAAAAGTACACTGTTCTTGTTCATCATATATTCTTCTAGGAAGTTTCCTACATCTTTCCTCTGCAATATGTGAAATGCAAGTTCGGTCGTGTAGCATAGGCTGGGTTCAAAGACAGAAAACCTTTTTCTTGTGTTATACTTGCCTTCAACGACTATTTTGAGACCAGGCAATGTAAATAATGGTTGACTTGACCACCGTGAAAAAAAAACATCATCAGTATGGTGCCTGAAATTTCAGAGAATATGTTTCGCCCTTTAGTCAAATCAATCAATGCGGAAACTGGCTTGCTTTCACGAGCTAGTAGGCACCAGAAAGCTCCTTCAATTTCGCTCTTTAGCGCTAATTAATTATAAAACTTGAAATGATATCTGCTTAAGATTTTTATTTTAAATATTAAAAGTTAATTAAATCAACTACATACTCTGTTCAAGGACCGGATTAGCTCCAATCAAGTCTCGTAGCTATATATGTAACTAGCTAGTTGAATATGTATTTCTTTGGCAAGAAGTATAATACAAGAAATTAACTGAAGTGACTATCCAAAAGAGCTTAATAATTGGTGATGGAGTCACCTCGATGGACTTCTAACTTTTTGCATATATGTTTATGCTCTCGATAGACAGATATCGTCTTGATTTATTCAAGAAATCAAGTTTTCCTTCCTTCGATCGGTACGTAACATATTAGATGTGACAAATTGCCTTTGATGGTCGGCAGGCCCCGGAAGAAATTTATGCCCCAGTGTGAATAGATAATTAACAAGTGTTAGAAAAGTATATAGATTTGCAAATATATGTGTATATAATATGCTACGCTATGCTATGCTATGTGTACAGAAATGACAAAATTATGGCCGCGTTAACAAAGCCAACATAGATGAAAGCTACAAAAGCTGTAATGAGGGGACAGCTCAGGGAGAATCATCGATAAAAAAATAACTGTGCCTGTAAAAGATGGATCCACTAGCTCTAGCTGCAGCCGGCTAACAGAAACGATCTCCTAGCAAAAATCTAAGACTTTTCTCTCTCAAAATACCTTCACTAGAATTCATCACTTAGGAAATGCCTATGTCCTTTATTTGTCTCTTGTCTCCCACCCCCCTAAACCTTTCCCTCTCTGTAATATATCATCATCTACCCTTCGTCTTCCTTGCTCACTAAGCGTTCCCACTATTTCAAGTGGAATTTTTAGAATTTCTATATCATGGAATCATCAAACCAACATGATGAAGACTCGAAGAGCTCAAGCGACGAAGAAATTACCGAACGATCCTATCAAGATACAGGCACCGGCCGGTCCTATGAGTGTGTTTTTTGCAAGAGAGGCTTTACTACTGCTCAGGCTCTGGGAGGACATATGAATATTCATAGGAAAGATAGAGCCAAGTCAAGGCCTAGCTCAGTTCCTTCCTTTTCAAGCAAAGCTGATGAGGATTTTCCCAGTTTTCGAGGCTACCCTCCCCTTCAAAGTTACCCAGCTCACTATCCTACACCTCACGAGGTACATACGAATTACCAAACATTTTTTCCGTTATCCTCGACATGGGGCATAGGATCCCCATATGCACAACAACACAATGGTGATTTCTATGCACAAACTCCACAGCATTTGTATCCAATCGGAGAAGATGTTTGGAGAGGGAGTCTAAGCCAGCAAATCGACCCATCCCGTGTAGATGATAATACCAAAGAAAAAATAGAAGACGGCAGTGAAGCAGATGATGATTTGGATTTGGAGCTTAGACTTGGTCATGATCCATAATATTCTATCTAGGTATTTCAACTTAATTGCTGTGTTTAATTTATTGTAAAGCTGTGGATTTTTCAATGTTTCAAGCGAGTGCAAAGCATTTATGATGTTTAATTAGTTTGCTTTAGTAAGTACTAGATTTATGGAATATATGTTTGTGGCAATTGATGTACCTAGAAAGACATTTGTAGAGCTAGGGAGAAGCAACGTTTGTCTTTCTCTGGTACCTCAAAGAAGGATGAGGGGGAGTACTGGCTCATTCTAAGATCATCAATTGCAGGTTACTACTGATGTTGAAGGTGGTTTTGTCTCTCCTTCATTTAGTATCCAATAACCCTAGATTCATTTAGGGTTCTGTAAGATTTCTTTGCTTTACATGTGTTATCAATTTAAGATGTAATATTTAAACAGTACTTAATAAACTTTCGCATTATTTCATGAAGCTCTATTCCTTATTACCCTACAATGAATTCCCATTAAATGCCAATGTTCATGACAAGATTTAACTTATATATAGCAAGTTAAAGTTGCTAGAAACCCTAATTGCTTCGTTAAAGGTGGAAGGAATACTGGAAATTAAGAAGGATAACCCACCTTATATGAAGTGCTGTCCTATTATCCTAGCTACTTTATTCACTGCAAAAGACTTACTTAGAAATGTTTCAGTTAAGCTGTGAAGTTGCTGAGAACTAATTCTAAATTATAGCTACTTTATTCATTAATAGAAAGGTTTTCTGGTGAACTTAAAGGTGCCTCTTCATATATATGCAAGGGCTAGATAGATTCCTTTGTGATTGAATGAGCTGTGCATGTATGCACATGTGTTTAGATTTTATATATATGCATGCTTATGCATGAAGCCATGAACTAGAGCGCAGAAATTCCAGAAGCATTTATTATTTTCTTATCCAAAATGCTTACTATGGAAGTAAGTAATTTATTCCCAAAGGTTTCAGTCTTCCACCATCTGAATCCATGGTTAAAGATGCCTTCGCGTTAGTCTCATTAACCTTTGGGAAATATTCTCACTGTGGTTATTACGTGCCAGTTTCACTGAAGCTCTCTGATTATCATCTGATTTAATTTGCTATATCTCTAGGTTGGTAAATATCTTGATGTGTTTCAGTGCACTATTTTCCTTTGTCAAGGTGATTTTGCTGTATATATTGCCATTGTTGGCTTGTGTAAACTCTTTTAAATTATTAATAAAAATTCTGATCTCGTTAACTCAAGAAAAAGAAAAGAAAAGAAAAGTACTTTTTTTTTAGAAATTTCATCTTTAAATCCGATTATGTTTCTAGTAAATTGGATAGATCATGGAGATTTCATGAACTTTTTTTATTCTAGCATCTTGTTTCTCCTCATAATTGGACTATTTAGCTTTGTGTCATTTTTTAGAGTAAATGATGGTTTACAAATTACTAATTACAACAACATAATAGTGGATTATATATGCAAAATTACAAAAAAAAAAAAAAATCAGAGGCGTCATTTATTTATTATGTACCAAGATACACTTTACTATAGATTGAGCAGTAAAAATATTTGTTTTGCCTTACTTAAAAAAACTCAAATAACATGGTTTTAAGGTATAAAGGTATTTTCAATGGGATTTATTTATTGTTATCATATTAACTAAGGTTAAATAAGTCCTTGTACATTTTAAATTAAACTGTATAATAACTTCCATATCTTGAAAGTTAAAAAAAAAAAAAAAAATTAAAGCTGAAGTATAAGGGTTTTTTGCTATTTTTAACCTTCAAATGCACAGTTAAATAATAATATTACCCTTACATTTCTAAAAAAAAAATTGAGGTTAGGGTCAATTGAGTCTTTTCAATGTAGTTTTTTAGGGACAATTAGATTTGAATATACATAAAAATAATTAAAAACTAAAAAGTTATTGGTGTGTGCCAAGTGAGAGGCACCAATACTATTTGGACACTGCATGCAACGATTTAGGTGTTCAAATGTCACCATCCAAGATGGTGTTGGAAGCAGTGCATTGTCCTCTACATTGTGGTATGCACGTGTAAATGGAAAGAGGTGCGATTGATCGCAGTGAATTTTTTTCTTTTCCTCTCTTTTTTTCTCTCCACACCTTGATTTTCGCATTAGACCTTCTAAAAATCAAATATGTCTTCGAGTTGTTGTTTATTTTAATTTTGGTTATTATTTTTTTAATTTATTTATTTTGTTTTTAATTTTTTTTGAAGTTTTTTTTTTTCTGTGCCTAGACATTTTATTTCATTTTTTTTTACCAAATTTGGTCATTATTTTATTTTATTTTTTTTGCATTAGGCCTTGAGTTTTGTGATTTTTTTTTTCTTTATTTTATGTGTGGTTATCACGGGTTCGTCGAGCTAACATGGGTTTACTTGGGTTTTTTTTTTACTTTTTTTAATTGATATAACTTCGGTCCTTTTCTAGGTTCTTTTTAAACTATTTAATTTTTTATTCGATTTCATGACGCGGATCATAGGTTAGCCTAGTTAACTAGATTGACCCGAGTTTTTTCTCTAGTTTTTTTTTTTTTTTTTTCAATTTCATCTTTAACATTAAGATATCGTTTGTTATTGCAGCAAGGTAGCGCTTTTCAAGAAAATTTTTTTTTTATATGCTATGTTAGAATTGAATTTTTAAAATATATAATAATAATATTATTTTGATGTATTCAAAAAAAAACACTTTAAAAAGTAAACACTATTACAATGTCAAACACTACCTAAGTAATTGAGCTTTGAGCTTTATTATTCTTTCTGTTTTTTTTTTCTATGAGATTATTTTGATCTTCATATTTTAGGTTTTTTATTCGTTAACTCGGGTTGATTCAAGTTATAAATACCCTTAACATCTTTTTTTATGTTGTACGAGCTATATATCTAATATTCTTTAATCGGGTAGCTGGATGAAATTGCTAGATAAAATGAAAAAAAATAGAAATAATCTTTTTATGCAGCATGTGTGTGTGTGTATATACATAAATATATACACACACAGAAAAGTATAACAACGCTTGATTAAAGTGAACAAAAAAAAGATATAAAATACAAAGGCAATCGAAGATCTAAATCGTCACAGTTGTTTAAAATAAATCATCAAGAACATCTAAAACTTAACAGCTCCTCTCAACATGAGATAATCAGATCTAAATCACAAAGTCACATGTTTTCTCACCTTATTCTGTAAGATTATTAACCAAATGAATATTAGCCTCGTAACCAAAGACCATGGAGACTGTGTACGGCCATCAGCTTAGAAATTAGTATTTATCATGCCTGGCTAGGCGGACGTTGCGGGTATATACGACTCTTTCAGCCTCTCAAACTGCAGGCTAATGAATATTAGACCGAGCTCGCCATATACAGCTAGCTCGTCATCTTGGACCATATCAATTTTTTTTATTTTTTTTTGGGATAGCTGTGAACTTCTAGACGTGTATGATAAAATATTACAAGTATATATCAGAGATAAATGTCCAAAACAACAGTTGATCACCGAATAAAAAGAGTAGGTGATTAATTATGTGTTTCCTTGTTCCCATAAACGTAGTTATGTCTCAAAAACAGCAAGGTCAAATCCCAGTTTTTTTTTTCCAGGGGGGCAATCCAAAATGATTAAATTTCGCAATTCAGGTCTTAAGCTGTGAATGACTAGCACAAGAGGTCAAGTGCAAAAAAAAGATGCTGTTTGGGATTTGCATTTGAAATAATATTTTATAAAAATTAAAAAATATATATATTTTTTAGTATTTTAATATGCTGATATTAAAAATATTTTTTATAAAAAAATATTATTTTAATATATTTTTTAAAAAAAACATTTTTAAAACAACCCTTGTCACTTCTAAATACCCAAAAGTACAGACCAGGGTTTGATTTCCAGATGCATCATTTTATAATTTTTTTTTCACCGTTGTCTTTTGAGCATCTGATTTTTTTATGACATTGAAATATTGTATTGAATAAAAAACAAATGAAACGCCGTTTTAATTTTTCAACCACTGAAGACGTAAGATGATGACACTGATGTATAACGAAGAAGACTGGACTGACAAATAAATGCCTGTAAAATAGGCTATAATCATGGCGGATTAGCTGGGAGGCATTGCTTGAAATCCGTCCACCTGGTTTCATAACGGAAGGAAAGACAAATCTTTTGCTTCTTTTATCTCCGGCACTGATATCTTTGTTGATTATTACATAGTGATGTATTTCAACAATAACACCAAGGGACAAATACCAGACTCCAAATTGCATACCTCATCGGTCCACCTAGCTTTTAATTACATTTTAGAGGTCTGCAGCTGCCATGGCGTACAGCTGTTTTCCTGCTGCTTCGTGAGTCGTGATTTTTGCCATTTTTGGCTTCCATGAAAGCTAGAGTAGTTGGATTGATACCCGTGTTGCAATCGCCAAAGCTTCAAAAAGGTTGATAACAGGATAGGGGAGAGGTTCGTAACGGAGCAATAAGATTTAAAAGCTGCTTTGAACATGCCAAGGCATGGCATGTCCGCTAAACATAATTGGTTCGGTTAGTCAAGCTGCCCTAATTCAAAAAAGAGCCAAACGTTACGGTAATTAACCACCATCGTGATTTTTAATTTTTTTAGATTTTTTTTTAATTTAATTTTTTTTTAGTGTTTTATGATATTTTAATATACTAATATTAAAAATAACTTTTTTTAAAAAAATAAAATTATTTTGATGTATTTCAAAACAAAAAACACTTTAAAAAATAATTTTTATCGCAATATCAAACACTATCTTTGTGGTCAAGTGTTTTACCTCATAAGATTATGCAACTGGCTGATTTCATGCAACTGAAAACAAAAACACGAGCAAAGACTTTACATCCATTCCATGAATTCAACACACGTTTAAGACATGAAACATCTTTACACAAAGCATGCCTGGGTGAGTCTATCACAAGCAGGAACATTGATTATAGTAAAAACGTTAAATGGGGTAATCCCGGGTTCTAACATAAGGCCCACAGCTATACCAAATCCATCAGAGGAATATTACCTAGTGAGATAGTATATAATTAGGAATAGGACCACAAATGATGCCACGAGTGTAAACATTCTACGGCTTGATTTGGTTTCAAATACCTATGTAAAACAAACTAGCCATCAGTCGGCCATTACAAGAAAGGTGTTCAGCAAGAAAACATGTATAAGAAGGATACCCAAAAGAGTAGAATCTGCAATTACTATGAGAAGTAAAAGGAGGGGAAAAAATCATCTAATTTACATACCATCTTAAAGCGATCCATGGTTCCTGACAGCACTCCCCTGGAAGAATCCATATCATTGCCCTAATGCAAACAGTATCACATTATTATAACAACAAAAACAGAATAAAAAAAGAAAGCCCAGGCTGCAGTATATATACCATTCTGTCTAGCATAAGATTATGGTTGTCCACCTCTTCATTTATATCACCTGACAGCTGCATAATTAAAATGCATTAAAATATGCTCGGAAGTTTAAGAAACGTAGTTCATGGACAAATGAAATTATACGAGCTCTACCAGCACAACAATAATTTCAGCTTAAATTTTAATTCCAGATACTGGATCAAGCTTTTGACACCTAGCCATTTCAATTTGAACTGAATAAAAAGCTCAACATGTTGGTAGGGCATGCTAACATGTAATTTAGAGATCATAACACCATTCTTCCTAGAAAACACAAGATGATTTTCAAGAAAGGCTAATTATGCTTGATATCTAAAAGCATTAACATATTATCTTTAACAATATTACTCAAAATTACTGACTTCAGATTGCTGAGAAACCAGAGAACAAATTTAGGAAAATTCAGAAAGCTTTGCAACTACAGGGACTGGTGGGACAAGGCTCTCACTTATTTTCCCTCTCATGTTCTTAGGTCTCAACATTGAAAAAGCAGAGCATAAATTAGCCTAATAATAACATTGCCATACTCTCATCATTACTGCATTCAGATTCCTGAAAACCAGAAAAACGAGAATTCAGGAATATTCTGAGAAGCTTTGCAGCCAGAGACAGTGAGATAAAGCTTTCACTTGTTTCTCTCTCATGTGTTCCAGGTCTCAACATCCAGAAAGCAGCATAAATTAGCCAGATAACAATATTGCGATACTCCTATCAATTGACTGACAAGCTACTTTACTAGCTGAGAAAACTCACTCTCTTCAGCAGAATGACTCTATCTTGCAATCCTTCCAAAGCTCTTTCATTATCTTGCTCATCAATCTCATGGGAAGAGTAAGAGGATGAGGCTCTGATGCCACCCTCCTCAATTCCATCAAAAAGAGCAGCTCTATTGTTACGGATGTCCCTGTGCAGAAAAGGTTTCTAGTATGATGCTGAATGTCAAGGTAATACCACTATGGCACAAACACATTAGCCAAATAAATATGGGCAGCCTCCTCCAATAGTAGGAGTAACTCATGTAAATTAGGAGGGCAGTTGATAGATGAAGTTACGTTTCAGTCTCCACAATCAAGTTGCAAGGAAATTGTATCAGGCTTAACTAGTAACATGTGTCTTCAGTTATACAGGAACCAAAAGAAATGCATAGCTTTTTCAAGAACAAATATATTAGAACAATGACTTGTATCACAAAGAAAAATCAAAAGGAGAAATTAATTATGGTAAGCAAAAGGGGGGAACAGATAATTAATGACTAGAATTGCAGTGCATGTTTTATCATTTTTTTTAGTGTGTGATGGGGCACATAATGTAAAGCCCATTACAAAAATGATTTTATATCTGCATGTCGTTACAAAAATTCATTTTATGGAAAATCATCTCACTCCGACATTTTCCATAGCATAAGTTTCCAGGAAGGTTTTCATCACTAACAAAAACAAAGTCAATGCATAATCTAGAACTAAATCTTTTACATATTAGACAACATTGAAGGCTTTTCTGTAACAGCACACTCAGCAGTATTATGTGCAGGAATAAATTAGTTTTATAAAGTAAACCCTGAATGAAAGAAAGTGGCCAGTATCTAGATACTAATAACAAGGATAACCTTAGAAAGAGAGGGAGGGGTTACTCAAATTTATACTGCCAAGTGACCAGAGTTTGTGATGATAATAAAATACAACATTCATCTGAGTTTAAAGGATTTTCCTAACCCAGGCTAATCCACTTAAAAAAAAACACCACATTCTAGTTATCAAACAAACTAAAATACGAGTTCCATCTTCAAGAATTTAACAGAAATTATTTTACTGCTGGTTACAGCATCACACAACACATGACTCCCAGGAAATTGACACTGTCCTCGTGCGAGATCAGATACTATGGTGAATATCCGGGATGCTGTTTGTGGTGTTATTTGTCCTTGATCTAACAATAAAGACGGTATTTCATGGCAGCTAAGCTCTTCCATTAGTGTGGAATCTTTATGGGACCACATCAGGGAGAAGCAAGCAAGAGTAGACTGGTATAAATTAGTATGGGGTAGTTTGCACATACCAAGGCATAGCTTCATAGCATGGTTAGCCTTGCTGAACAGGCTCACCACCAAAACTAGACAGCTAAGAACAGGGAGTACTTCGAATGTCCATGATATGTGTCATCAAAGTCCAGAAAACAGAGATCAGTTGTTTTTCACTTGTGCTGCTATCAAAGAGGTATGGAGGAATATTTTATTGGTACGTGGTATTTGACTGGCCTGTTGTAGATTGGGTTATTGAACTTTACTACACAAAGAGAAATCTGCAAAAAGAGGTTTTGCTGCTACTGTCCTAAGGTTGGCTCAGTGCTCCTGTATTTATGTAATTCGACAGGAGACAAAAAGGCGGATCCATGCGGAAAAAAGCTCAACTGATCATTCAATCAATTCATTACAAACTTACTAAAAGCGAGTAGTGAATTTCTAGAATTTTGTGAAGAATAGAATTGCTAAGCTTCTTTTAGTTTTGCTCACGTATGCTTTTCATGTATTATCATTGTCCTGTATTACTTTGTAATGCGGCTCTCCCGTACATACATATACATATGTGTCTGTGTATGTATGTATATGTGCGCGCGTGCGCGTGTATGTAAATTGATGAATAAGCACACACCAGTACTCCACAAACCAATTATCTCAACATAACCTGGAACCTCAAGCACTCATCCATCTCATTCAATCCCAGCTCCTCATTTCTTAATTTACTACAATTATTTTTTTCTAGACAGCAGCATTCGCATACACAATTTGGCTAACAAATCGTCCTCTATTCTAAATAAAGAATACATTTACTATGTATATTAATATAAGTATCAAATCAGATATCTAGCAAAATTGCACCAAACATCGGAATCGGAATACAACTAACCTCCTCGAATTCATGGCTTCAAGTTCACAGTACCTTCTCTTCTTCTCTCACAGCAACAATCTCACACAGCTTTTGAAGATGCTGCAACTCAATTATTCAAAAAATAAATAACGGCACTGAGATTGAAAATATCAGATCTAGACAGATTTAAAAGTCGAGTTGCAGTTGAGATTCACGGAGTTATAACAGATTGATCAGGAATGAGTGAGATCGAGCGCGAGAGAGAGAGTACAGATCTGATAATGAACATAACATGGAAAATTAAGAGAGTGAAAACAAGACGAAACTTACCTTTGGAGTGAATTGGGAAGGAAGGAAAAAGAGGCGATGGAGATAGCTGGGAATTTTATTTATACGGCTAAGGACAGATAGATGGAGGGGTGCGAGCCACTGATGATGTCATCAATTTTGGTCGTTTAATCAGAAAATGGATAAATCCATTTTTGAGTTTCTTATTTTTTACTTAAGCACTTTAAAAAAAATAAAAATATATTTTAAAAAATAGCATAATTTAAAGAGTTATATAAGGTATATGTGACTGGTGACTGGTGACTGGTGACTGTCATCTGTTGATTCTCTTCAATTTTAAAAATAGACCGGTACAATTTATAATAAAAAGATATAAAAGGGTGGAGAGAGAAAAACAAGAAAATAAAATAAAAAAGACCATGAAAACACCAAAAATTTGATGAGAACACCACCAATATTATTAAAAAAATTGACGAGATTAATCTAACAACATTAAAAAAATGTCGCCGATAGTGAACAAAATAAGTCACACGAGTCATCTCAATAAGTTGGGGCTCATTTGACTTTAGACAACTTGTATGACTTATTTCGGTCACCGTTGGTAATCTTTCTTGATATTGTTGAATTCATCTCATCGAAATATTTCCAACGGTGTAAGTTCTATCATCATCGGAGTTTTAGCGTACATCTAAGATTTTTTTTTTCTTTGTTCTTTTTCTCTCCGCTCTCCTTATATAATTTGAGAGGAGAGAGGAAAAGATAAAAACTAAAAATAAAAGGAACCAGAGACACATCGAAGCTTTGGTAGTGATATCACCAATACATTAAAAAAAATCTCGATGAAACGAATGCAATAACATCACTAACAGTGCTCAAAGTGGACTGGATGAGTTGTATGAAAGCAAACGAGCTCCGACACATTTGAATGGAACGTGTGGCCCATTTTTATCATTGTTTGTGACCTTTCTTAATGTCGTTAGATTTGTCTCATCAATATCTTTTCAACTATATATGTGGTATTATCATTGAAGTTTTAGTGTCTTCGAGATTTTTTTTCTTTTTCTTTCCTTGTTTTTCTCTCTCTACTCTTTTTATTGTAAATCGTGTCAACTTATTTTTAGAATTGGAGAGTCACATATCACGCTTGCGACTCTCTAAATTGTACTATTTTAAAAAATATATTTTTTGTACTATATTATTTTATTCATTTTTTAAAAAAAGTGCTAAAGTACAAAAATACTCAAATCCGTTTTACGTTTTTCTCTTTAAGAAAAAAAACTCGGTGTTGAGAGTGGTTTGGACTTGGCTTGCATATTGTTGTTCACTTATGAGGAGTGTGTTTGTTTTTGCTTTTGAAAAATAATTTTAGAATTTTTAGAATTTGTTTGCTTTAAATTATATATATATATATATATATATATATATATATATATATATAATTTTAGATCTTTTTTATATCTTGATATCAAAAATAAATTTTAAAAAATAAAAAAGTATTATTTTAATGCATTTTTAAATAAAAAATATTTTAAAAAGCAATCATTACCAAAATCTTAAACACTATTGGAAAATTTGAATTTTTGTAAGGGCTTTGATTGGACTCAATACGTGAATTTAGTTACAATGTGTGAACATGAGTTCAACCTTTCTATTAATGTGCGTTTGGTATTATAATAGCTTTTGTGGTTATAATTTTTTTTTAAAAAAAATTAAAATATTTTTAATTATGATTTTAAAAAATTAGATTTAAAAACATATGTTTTGGATGAAACTATCATGAGATGGATTTTTAAATGTAAAACAATAATAATAAAAAAAAAAGTTATTCTAGCTTTTACAAAACTAAAATTTGAAACACAATTATGTGTGAAGTATATCATAAAAAAGCATAAATTATTTGACTAAGATAGTGTTTGTGATTGTGATAAAGGAAACGGTTGTTTTTTAAAAATGTTTTTTTTTATCATTGAAAATATAACAAAAATAATATTTTTTTCATATCATATTTTACATCAAGAATTGGGGAGAACAAAATCAGGGGAAAAGAAAAAAATGAAAAATTAAAAGAACTGAATCGAGAAGGGGGAATGGGGAACTAAACCGAGAGAGGGGAATGGGGAGAGGGGAACTTTGGAACACAAATTAATAAAGTAGAACCCTCTAATAAACATAACTTGATAGTTTTTTTTTTATTATTTATTATATTTTTCTCTTGATGTTTATGATATATAGTGGGATAATAAAGGGAAATTGTCTTTACCCGTAAAAAAAAATTTACAACCCACAATATTTCTCATATATAGTTATATTTTATAAAATAAGCTATGTTTCTGGTAAAAAAAAAAATTATACAAAATTAATTCAAATTATTTTTCACATCCAAACACTGGAAAGTGCCAGGGTAAAATTACATAAATGCATCTAAAAACATTCTAGATACAACATTCTATAGAAAAAGAAGAAGAAGAAGAAAAGGATAGCTAAAAAAGAAAATATAACCCGCAACTGACCAATGTTGAAGAATATCAATGAATGACTTGTGATTAGTAGTGAATTATCATTAAAACTCTAAAGCTAGTTTTCCTTTAAGTTCTTGAGGCATAGCAATTGAATATGGACATCTAAGGTTTTTATGATTTTTTTTAAATTTTAAAATAAATTTATTTATTATGTTGTAATTTTTTAAGAGAAATTATTAATTTTTATTAATTTACAAACATTATTCCACCTAAATCTGCCCCAGGAATGCGGTGAATTGTCACTCAACTTATATAAAAATGGCCCAAGCAACTTATATAAATACAAAAAAAAAAACCAACGTATTTTTGCAAGTTTGCAAAAGAATTAGCGGCGGATTCTTGTAATTCTGCGTGGCTTGGTGGTGCCACTGCAACAAAGACAACTCCAGAACAGCCGCTTAGCACCACCGCTATCTCATGGGTTCATTGAAAGCAACCATCCCAACAGATTCCCGGTCCAACTTGGAGCAATTTCTTTTTGATCGGTTGCTCGACCAAAGCCAGCCTATCCACGAACGCTTTAGAGCTCTCTTCTCTCTCCGTAATCTCAAGGGCCCTGGACCCCGCAACGCCCTCATTCATGGTTCCTATCTTCCTCTTGTTTTTTTATTAATTTTGCCTTTGTTTCGGATTTTGATGCTTAGTTAACCATTGAAAGGTGTCTTATGATTTTGATGCTTAGTTAACCATTGAAAGGTGTCTTATGAGTCGCTTGGTTGGGCTTTCTGGAAACAAATTATGTTGATTTATGTTAGAAGAAAACATCTGATTATGGAATTTGAGTTCTTGGAGCGTGTCATTGTTTAGGTGGCTTCGTTTTGCCCAACAATTGCTCGACGAAAGAAAGTTGCTGTCCTTGTTTTTCTAGTGCGTGTGTGTGTGTAGATTATGCTTAAGTTGGTTCTCCCTTACTACTTGATAATGGATGAGTGATGGGCGGAATAAATTATAGGCGAGAAAGTTTGATAATTTCAACTTGTTAACTTGCTGATAAATTTTCTATCTAAATCTGAAGTTTTTCTTCTTGGTTTTTCCCCCCTGAAGAAGTAGAATTTTTTTATTTTTAAGTTAAATTTGTGGTTAAATAATTTTTTTTTCTTTTTTACTTTCATCTTCAGCAACAAGGGATTCTTCAAATTTGCTGGCACATGAGGCTGCATTTGCGTTGGGTCAAATGCAAGATGCTGAAGCTATCCCTGCTCTGGAAGCAGTTCTAAATGATCTTTCTTTGCATCCTATTGTTCGCCATGAGGTGTGTTAACATCAATGTGTAGCATCGTTTTTTTCTTTGTTATATTGTTGATGGTACTGATTTTTTCCATGTTGTTTTCACTGTTATATTTACAGGCTGCCGAAGCTCTTGGTGCAATTGGTTTAGAGAGTATTGTACCTCTTTTGAAGAATAGCTTGACTGCTGATCCGGCTCAGGAGGTTAGAGAAACTTGTGAACTGGCTCTCAAGCGAATTGAGGAAATGAATGCTACAACAAGCACTGTTGATGGATCATCTGTGGCTGAAAAATCACCCTTCCTGTCTGTTGACCCAGCCGCACCATCTTCTTTAAGCTCTTCTGTTGATGAGCTGAGGTATTTTGTTTATGGATTAGAACCTTTTCCATACGTACTATATTTGGTTAGATTGCTGACCGAACTCAATTGACTTTTCAGGGGATTTCTTCTGGATGAAAAAAGAGGCATGTATGAGCGCTACAGTGCTCTTTTTGCACTTCGGAATCATGGTGGGGATGGAGCTGTTTCTGCTATAGTTGATTCTTTGGCTGCAAATAGTGCACTGCTTAAGCATGAGGTTTATTGAGCTTTCTTAAACCAAGTTATGATTATGCTCATTGTGACTTGTCTTGCGTCATCCTTTGGAGTGAATATGCATATGTAATTATGATATGTTCTAGTGGAAACTCAGATGTCTGATAATTGGTGAGAGTTTTACTTTGGTAAATAGTAATAGTGTCTAATGAGAATCACTAATTAGTTCTTCCATTCTGAAATTTATTTGGGATTATAATGGTGCTATAACTTAAATATGTTTTTTTTTTCTTGTTTCTTTTCTCAAACACTTTTCTATAGTTTTCAGGTTGCTTATGTTTTGGGCCAATTGCAAAACAAAGCTGCTTCAGCTGCACTTTGTAGAATACTAAGAAATGCAAATGAGCATCCAATGGTCAGGCATGAGGCTGCAGAAGCTCTTGGTTCCATTGCAGGTACATCATTTGATCTTATTTCTGTTGTGTTTTTGTGATTCTTCTTATTATGATCAAGATCCAGCAAAAATGGATAGAAAATTATTTTAGTTTAAAATCTATGAAATGGTTGTAGAAGATATATAAAAGCATGGAATTCATTGTTGTTGGATAAGTTAACGATGCTCTGTCATAACACCCTTTGGAGTAACAATCTATGAATATTGCTTGAGGTTGAAGAGAGAATCTTATGATTGTTCTTGCGAAAGCAATTCCTTGCAATTATGTGTGGGTGATGATAGCTGTTAATTTCACATAAACACGAGATTATTTTCTATTAAAAAAGAGAAGGGGAAAAAAAAGGCAGCTATTTTTTTTTATGTCTATATGTGAAGATTGTGTACTTCTATTTCTATTTCCTATACTTAACTGTCCTAGTTGGGGCTGTGTAACTTGTGATAAATCTTGTCCTTTTTCACTCAATATGCTATGTAATTATCATTCGACTTTTGCCTGTATGTTTGTGCACAATGTGACCTTTGAAAGCTAGACTATATTCAGTCTGGCTACTCTAATTAGGTTTTTATTCTGACTCTCTCATAGATGAGAAAAGTGTTGCACTTCTTGAGGAATTCTCAAAGGATTCTGAGCCTCTTGTTGCACAAAGCTGTGAAGTTGCTCTGAGCATGCTAGAATTTGAAAGATCAGGAAAATCATTTGAGGTATGCTTTTGAAAATTAAACATCAGAAATGCATTATATTTGCTAGTTAGCATACTTTAGAAGAAATGACTCTGTAATTCTCTTCCTTGCAGTACCTCTTCATGCAAGACCCTCTAGCACAAGCTTAAATTAACCGCACTTCTTCATGCCAACTTCACTACTCCTACACTGTACCAGTTTTGTTTTTTATCTCGTCAACGAGTAGGCAGTCTTTGTGGGATTGTAAGCTAGGAAGAATGTCATGGGTCATACAGAGACTCGTACTTTCTGGGGCCATGGCCTTGCTGATTTATTTATATTGGGGGTCATATAATCTCTGGTTGCTTGGGAATATGATTTTGTTCACCTTTTTTACAAACTACTGAGATTACCTTTTTTACTCCATCTCCATCTTGCAACCTTTTGGCGCTTTCTCCTGTGTTTGTCAGGAGATGTGTGCTGATGATTTTAGCAAACACTATTCTTTTCATGTATAACGAAAATTTTATTTAGCCTGAAATCTCCTTATACTGATAAGAAAAATCCAGTGGGACTAAGGCTTCTCAGTGAAGTTGCCCAAGGGGAGGTCTACGAGCTGAAGAAGGCAATGGTGAGTTCACATCCCATGATTTATATGTGTTAGTATGTGTCTGTGTGTGCACATATGTTAGTCCTCTTGCTTGATTTGAGTCGGCCACTGACATTGTGCATGCACTCATTCAACATGCAATAGCATGACCATTAACCTGTAATGGACGTGAAGGTGGGGTCCTAGAGATCCTTACCCTTAACCTTTGTTGCATGAAGTACCTACTTTCAAGACTCAAAACACACTTCCATGTGCTTGCAAATTTGGCGCAATTACCCTCGTTCAACTTGCTGTATGGTTTCTGATTTAGATGGCATAATGACAGCTTTTCCTGCAGGATTCTCTGTGGTAGTGAACTTGCTTTACTCGCCCAATATTCTCAAATGTGGCTTGCGGGAAAATATTGACACATCCAATCTTCCTTTTGATTTTTTTCCTCTTTTCTGAATAAGAACCGAAACTTTATTTATTGTCACATTATATGGAAAAACCACCTGAGGGAAAGCACTCTACAAAAGTGCATGGCAAGAAAGTACCTCAGGAGTCAGAATTCACTAAGTGGAGGAATAATTTCATCGTACCTTGTGGCAAACTAGTGACTTTGAATGTCAAGCCTCTGAGCTGATGTACAATGAGTACATTGTTTATAATACAGATTAAGTAAGTTCCATCTATCTCATCTTGGTTCTCATTGCTTCTGCTTGGCAAACTAGAAATTTTAAAATCCTACTGCTGATCCCATTGCTGTTTCTGTTTCAGATTTAGACTCGATCTTCAATATCTAATTAATTAAATGATATATCTCGTGAATAAAGTTTTTTTTTTTGTATGGAAGCTTGATGTAGATTAAAATTCTAGAATTTGATTGACTATTGTAGAACTTAATCGAAATGATCGAATCAAGGTCTTTTACTGCTGTATCAGAGAGGTTATATGGGCATTGCCAAGTAATTGAAACCAGTAATGCTTAAGGCAGACTTTTAATGATGAATGATCTTTACAATTACTTGATGATTTTCATATGATTATGCCTTTCAATGCCCATATACCGAGCAGTCTTAAAAAAAAATGGTTTTCTTGACATGTTAAAATGCAGTTCTTGTTGAAGGTGAGGTTTCATCACAAGAGAAGACGAGGAAGGAATGTTTCCATGTCTTTTGAGAATATAATGATATGCAGTAGTAAAAAATTCTCACATGAAAACCATTTTGGATACCATGAAAAGGGTCTTGATGAGATCTCATTTTGGGGTTTGCTGGAGATCCATCAACTTGGGTGTTTTGCATGTGTAAATGGTGTCTCCAACCATAGATTATGAATATGTCAAATTGTTTAAATACAACAGATTATGGGCATTGGTATTATATATTCAACTCTTTATGGGCTGCCCTGTTTTGCTATCCATGAGTTTTTCCCTCGTTGCATGAAGGTTTTGTGAGTACTATGCTGGGATGCAAGTAAACAAGCACCCAGGCCTCAAGTACAGAGCTGTAGGTAGTAGTAATGTTCAAAATTTAGTCCTGCAATTGCTCTCTCGGAAAGCAAAATTCTTAGCAGGACCAAGACCATCCCAAAAATTTTAGTGTCTGAGCACAGGTGCATGTGGTCTGTGGCCCTTTGTAACGAGCGTCATCAAGGTAAAACAGTCGATCAATTTTGGGTTCTCTATAAGCGTCTACCAAGGATTAAAGGGAAGCTTTAATACAGAGGTGGATGTCCAGCCACACGAGTAATATGGAGAAGCAGAACTATAAATTTGGAAGTTTCCGCTTTCATGCAATGTCACCCTCGTCCAAGAAGAGGGGTAGATGTCCCAAACTATCCCGTGAGCATAAAAGAGGAAAAAATATTGGCTAATAATCTCGAAAATCTAACTATATGATTTTCGAAATACGATCGCATATGCAGAATTAACTTTATTGAAAGGGAACAAGTTTTGAGTTCAGCTCAAATCTCCATCTCAGAAATTCAAGAATTAACGAGGAAAAAGGTGGGAGATTTTTGCGTTTAGAATAGAGGTCTGTGCGTTGGTTAAACTCTTAAAGCTTGCATGTGTGCCATGTGCAAGGATGATGTGAGAAATGGAATCCAAAATGAATGATGATTATGTCATGGTAGAGAGACTAGAAGATGGAAAGATTTGTCATGTTGATTCCCAAATTGTCTGAAATGTGGCAAGGAAGCTGTGATGCAGTGACAAAGCTGAGGTAAGAAACATGATAGGGTATGTACTTTTCCTTTGTTAGGGTGACGAATCCTTCAAGCTGCCCCCTTTGCTTTACATGATGGGCATAATTAATTTTATGTTGTTTAGAGGGACGTGGCTGGCTGGTCCTTGCGCCATTTCCATGCTCTTCCCCATCTCTCTCCAGCTGGTTGTTCATTGTTGTGAGGATGTGTTCCTCACCTTCTTGTTGGACAAATTTGTTAAATGTTCGACTTTATGCAGTGGAGCTCTTTCACATGTGCTGATGCAGGGGCAATAATGCTTTGCATATTCTCTCCACAACAAGCTACGTCTTAATTGCTCAACACCTTGAGCTGTAAATCGTTGTCAAGAACATGCTTCACTTCGATTTTGGAGGATGACCACCGGGTTAACATGACCGGAGGAGCAATGGAAATGGCGGGGCAAATCACAAAAGGCTGTCAAGGCAATGCCCGTAGCTGAACTTGAAACCATGAGCATGCTCGACTGAAGTTTTATTGACGGATTATAGAGCATCTGTGCTCTCAAGAAAATGTAATCAATGCAACACATGTGACATAACATCATGAATCGCTATAGCATCGTGCTTGGAGTCGAGGGATTTTGCTTTTTCATTTGATTTTTCGATTACCAGCTCCAATAACAACATTTATATAAAAAGAAAATGATGGGCTCGTTCCAAAGTAGCAACTGTTGCCTCTTTAGAGAGGCATCATGCTTGTCTCTTGTGATGAATCGAAGCATCATCCGCGAGGGTAAACACACGCTACTTTCACTTCAACTTTTCTAGGACTGAAACACTCTTTAGGCAGGGGAGCACGAATTCCATGACATGATCAACAGGAGAACCCTAGTTTCCATAGGTAACAAAAAGTCAGCTTTGCTTCTCTAGGCAACCAAGTGATAATAAACAAATGGGCATGGTGTACATAAACTAACGTCAATGTCCACCGATTATAATTCGGAGCCAGTCATCTCCTATTAAACTACTGCTACGACAACTTACTTTCAAAACTAGAAGCTTGCAAGTAATCAAAGATTTGTCCCTTCAACATACACTAGTCTATAGTTAATCACTCAAGATGACTTAAATTATTAGTATAGTGTCGTAAACAATCACCGGCGGTGGAGGCTTGAGTAAACACAGCCACAAAGCGACAAAGAGCAGCAGTTCCCAGGTGCGGCGTTCGGCGGAAAAATAAAAAAACTTGGTAAGCAAAACTCCCAAAAATCAAGCTTGAAAAAGTAGGAGTAGGAAATTTCAAAAGCAAGCTATGATTAATAAATGTTTTTTAATTAATAAAATGATCATAAGATGGCAATAAAATAGAAACCTCATATTTGCATAAACCCATTAATAAATGTTCCCTGAAAACCGTGCATGATGGTCTTCAATGTCTCCCATTCACTCCTCTTATAAGAGATCCTTTATGTCCCTTAATCCTAAAGTCCCCACCACACTTGATCCCCTAGCTAACCTTGCCACACACATTAGCCTCATTTTGTTTTGCACCATTTCCTAGTGTGCTCGTGTGCCTTCTTCTTCTTTCTTTCTTTTTTTTTAAAAAAAAAAACTTGAAGAAGATTCTCTCCTCTCTTTGTTTCTCTCATCATGGCATCATCAGGGACTGGCACTGGCTCCCCTTGTGGAGCATGCAAGTTTCTCCGGAGAAAATGTGCGTCCGATTGTATTTTTGCGCCTTATTTTTGCTCTGAACAAGGCCCTGCTCGATTTGCAGCCATTCATAAGGTTTTTGGTGCTAGTAATGTATCGAAGTTGTTGTTGCATGTCCCGGTTGCTGAACGCTGTGAGGCGGTTGTCACTATCGCCTATGAAGCTCAAGCAAGGATCAGAGACCCCGTTTATGGATGTGTTGCCCATATTTTTGCCTTGCAACAACAGGTTTCTGAAAATCTTTATATATAGCATATTCACCATTCATATAGAATACCGTCCTCTCCTTTTTTTCATATGTTTTTCAAGCATACCATGGATCATAGATGGTACAAGATTCTCCGTTCTTGACTGTGTTTTATTTTTCATTTTTTTGCTGGAAAAGGGATCGTGGAAAAAGAAGAAAAAAGTCTAGTTTTTTATTCCCACTAGGATTTATGATTTTCTTTGAAAATCAATGCATTATACAGTGTTTTTTCATGATTTTTTTTTCTTTTTAATTGAAAGCTACGCCTGAATGTTCAATTCTTACTGTAAGCTCAGAATCTTTATTTAAAGAATTTCTTTCTAAATTAAACCCACCAAGTTTTTTTTTCCTTGTTGATGATAGGGGATGGGTCTTGCCGTGTGAGTCCCAAATCATGCAGCTGGGTCATATCTCTAGAGATACAGTATTTCTGTACAAATTAAGGAAAAGTTCTAACTTTTGGCAACTCTTCTTGTTTTGTAGGTTGCATGTTTGCAAGCACAGTTGATGCAAGTGAAGGCTCAACTAGCACAAAATCTAATCGATTCACCACGCATTAATGCAGAGAATATTCACCATCAGTGGCAAGGAAATCACATATCTGGGGTGCCATCACTTCCAACTCATCCAAATTACATCAATCCAATCTCTCCACAAAGCTCACTCGATTCAGTTGACCTCATCAGCCACAATATTGATCGTGGGATGATGAATATGCAAGATACACAAAGCAGAGAGGAGTTTGCATTCCAACCTCGTGCAAAGGTCAAGAGGCCATGCAACAGCGATCTGGGTGAGCTTCAAGCACTGGCACTTAGAATGATGAGGAACTGACATTAATTCACCATGGATACCATCATGTTTCTCTAATTTCCGCGTTAGCTCATCGCATGGAAGATCATGTATATATACTGAGACGACCCTCTAAAGATACTTCAGTTTTGATCATCATAAGCCTAGCTAACAGAGGCATATCCCTTCTGTTCAATCAGAACAATATCACTCAAATTGTAACAGCCTGGAAATGAAAACTCTATTATCTGCTACCTCCCCCTGTCAAAAGCTACTGCTAATATTTAATTTAGTCATCTTGTGTTTTATATTCTTGGAGGACAACTTAATTTAATTCTACTGGCCAGCTAGAGTGGTTAACTTAATTTTTGAAGATAATTTAATTATTATTATACAGCAATAATTAATGAGGATAATTGTCCTGTACATGTTCTTCCAGTTTAGTTTTGCTTATCAATGTATTATTATAATTTGGAGCAAATGTTCTAAATTCTTCACCTATTACTGGGGGATAAATTAATTAAGATGTATATAGATACAAATTTGAACCTTCTTTTGTCTTTTCTGTAGGTGTTCTAGATGGCAATATGGTTTAAATTAGTTTTTTTTTTTTTTTTAATGAACACATTAAATTAAAGATATTGACCGAATACATAATTTGAAAAAAATTTGCCTAAATAGCAAGATTTTAATATGCCGTGATTCTCAATCATAACTTATGTATTCATGGAATTAAATCTTAATTTTTTTTAATGTCATAGGTGTTTTATAAACTTGACATTTATTTATATGATGTATTTTAAAACCGCAACAATCATAAATTGAGTTATTGGACTAAAAACTTTTGACAATTGTATTATTTTATTAAAATCTTAAGTTTTTTTGTGCTAATAAATCAAAATAGCTAGCTAATGACTTAGTAGTTGGGATCCCAAGGATAATCTATCTTCTTCATGGTCAAGAGAATTGGTCCTGACTGTCCTTATTGTCACTTCCAATTAATTATGACTTGGAAAACTTCATCTCAGGATATGGGGATTGGAGATTAGAGAGGAGGTGAGATTGCCATGATCGTAGTGTTTAAGGACAGCACCCTTGTGTTTAAGGACCCACTTGCGGAGGGTCTGTATGTCCTAATAAGCAAGTTTACCTGACTGAAATACTCTTTTATGATTTTAATAGATACAAACTATGAGCTTGTTTCCATATATGTAGACAAAGTGTTCCCTCAAGGAGATGCATTAGGCTACATCATGAGTAAGTAGCTAGCTTTGACACCTTTTTATCAAACCCATTGGAGATGAAGGAGTTGCTCTGTTCTCCAAATTCTATAAATAATGTTAAGCGGCGAAGAAGAAGACGAAGAGGAGGAGGAGGAGGAGACGACGACGACGACGAGTGATTGTTAATCCATATCGGAGATTGATTATTGAGCAGATGTAATTACAAGATTACAACCGTTAAGGAAGATAAAAGTATTGCACCTTAAATATTGATTGTTCCAAAGGGCAGATAGAGGACCTTCCATGGGAGAGGCATGATGCTACATATTCCAAAATGCCAAGGAAATTGAGTTTTTTTAGTATTTAGATAATAAATAATAATAGGTTGATGTTAATTTTTAATCTTTGTAAATAAAAGAGTAGAGGGTTAGTGACAGGGGTCTAGATCTTTGCAAGTCAGGTTTTTTTTTTTTTTTTCTTTTAGAATTTTAAGATACTTGGATAGTTAAGTCCGTAATTTTAAAGTGATTTATTGTAATAAATAAATGATAAATTTTAAAAATAATAATGTTTATTCTTAATTCATGTATGATAAATATTAAAAATATTTTGTAAACGTCTTACCAGAATCATTAAAAGAATATATTGCCTTTATACTTTGAATTTTTTGTCTTTTTGTACTGGGGGTTAAATGTATTTTTCTTATTCTTATACAAGTATATACAAGTGAGGAAGGAGGAGTCTCTTACTGAGAATATGAGGATATTAATGTTAATGCAAGTTTTATTTTATACGGCATTAAAAAAAGCTCACCTCACTTGAAAGTTATTGATTTGAAACGTGGCATTCTTCAGCATTTCCTTCCAAGGAGGAAAACAAGTTTTTACTTGTATATATATATATATATATATATATATATATATATTAGTTTTCCTTTTATATGCGGCATTTCCTAGCACTTCCTACAAGAACGGTTTTTTAAAAAAAGTTCACATTAAAAAGAAGGAAAAAAAGAGATTATTTTATTATTATTTTTTAATATCTATTAATAATATAAATATGAAAATCTAAAGAGAAATTCCTTTTCAATTGAGTTAAAATAGAAAAACTCTAATATCTAGTAGGTAAACATGAAAACTGTATCTTTTAATATCAAATAGATAATAAAAATAATAAGAATAATAAATGTTTGAATAATTATAGAATATATAGTGAAGGAGAAATGATCAGATGATGAAGTGCTGCATAAGGGATAAGGGTGGTGACTTCTGGATAAAAGAAAAAATGTTCATCTTCAACTCTACGACGTGGAGCTTAAGGATAGAACACCAATTCATAGTTTAAGACCCGCCCGGTTTAAGGTCCGGGTTTCGGGTTTTGGTCCGATCACCGGGTTGGTTGGATTAATTTTTTTTTAAAAAAATCAAAATAACATTATTTTAGTAAAAAAAAAATAAAAAATCAAATGTTTATAGCCGGTTTTGACCGGGTCTTGTAGGGTTAACCCACCAAGTCAGCTGGGTCATGCAGGGTTTTTTTTTTCCTTGTTTTTTTTCAACCAGGCCCGATTCTAGTCCCGGATCAATTGAGTCCCAGATCAACCTACCAGATAGAATTTCAAAACTATACACCAAGTAGAGTATAGGGATGGTTTGGGCATATGAGGTATATTACTTCTACGTATCTCTTTCTCCACTATCATTAAAGGATGGGGCGTGTATTTTTTATACGTTTCTCTTTCTCCAAAATCATTGAAAATGTGTTATTATTTTTTATTTAGTTTAATTTAATTTGATATTTTATATATAAAAAAAACCAAAATAAAAAAATATTATATATTTAGAACTGAATTGAACTAAAAATAAGTTCAAATTGATGGGTTTTGGTTCGATTTATTTTTATTCTAAATTGGTAAAACCATGATTTTGTGCCCCAAAGCTCCACACCATGGTGAAAAAAAAAGATATTGTAATTCACCGAAGCTAAATGAGATTTTTTATTGCAATTAAAACACATCTAACAAAAAAACACACCAAATCATAAATTCTATACCCAATAATACAATACAATTAATCAAATAGAATGAAATCCAAATTAACAGACTGTAGCACTTCCAAAACAGAGGCCCTGGAGAAATTGTTATGCATATTTAATGACTAGGGTTTTATGGGTTCGGGTTTCAAACTGAAGCGGATTAGTTAGGTCAATTTTTTTTTTTTAGAACCAAACCCAAACAAAGCTGAATATTTTTTTAGGGTTTGGTTTGATTTTTTTTGTTTTTTTCTCACTTCTAGTAAATAGAAACACGCCTTTTCGACTATGGCGGTATGTATGAATGCCGGATCGATCCTCTCATCATTCCACCGGCTGCTCTATTGGAAAAGCAGCCTTCGGGCTCCATAGATTGATTGAGAAAGGCTCAATCGTCCAGGAGAAACGAGAAAAAACAAGATTTAGATGTTGCTCGGAGGGGAAAAAGAAGATAGCACTGTGTATTGAGGAGGGCTATATATTGAGTGCTCCACCACCTCCCTGTAGAGCTTGGCATCCACTGCTCAAGGTCGTTTTCTAATCAAGCTTCCTACTCGAGAAAATACGAGGCGACCTCATTGGATAGAACATTCAAGGATAATCTTCATTTCTTGGATTCAAAACATCTACGTCCATAATGCTCTCTATGTATTGAATCTCTTCAGCTATAATAGATAGAATGTATAGAACCTCTGTTGGGGATTAATGTTGTGGTGCAATGCCATTAGCTATTATTAAAAACGTGCTATGAAACTCTTCGGCAAGTAGGTTTTTTTTTTACTGTTGATGGCTACTGTTCATACACTAGCAAAATAATGTGAACTTTATGTTTATTTTTTAATAATTTATTTTGGTCCTCAAAATGTTTTAAGGTGTTTGATCTTCATTGAAAGCCAATTGCTTTTATTTTTTAAACAATGGTGGAATTGAAAGGAAATATATTAAAATAAAAAAAAAATGTCAAACATGAATGACATGCAGAGATTTCATGACAAATATATTTAAATTTTCAAATTTTAAAAATAACATAATTTATACAGTATAGATCCCTTTAAATTTCAAAAAAATCACTTTTGATACATAAATTTATATGTATTATTTTTCACTCCCCGATTAGAGAGAAGAGGTTCATTAAATTCTAGCGATGGAAGAGAAAGTTTTTGTTCAATTTATTTATAATTACCAAAAATAGATTTTTTTTTCCATGGATTCTTTGAAAGAGATGAGTCTGATGGTAGTATTTTTTAGCCTCAATATAGCTTAAAAAACATATTTAAATCGAGAAAAATAAATCTAACTTGATTTAATTTTGGATTTTTGAACCTTTTTTTTTAAGGTTAATGAGTTGGTTTGTGAGTGTTTCCAAAGATGTTAGTGAGGTTTTTTAGATTGAAATGGCTTGAAAATTAGGTTTTTAGAAAAAAAAAAATGCTGCTCTATTTTTCAACAACCACATTAATAGCTGAAATTTAAGCTCATAAAGAACATGTCGTTTATATATTTTTTATTTTTTCAAAAAAATAGGGGTGGACAATTTCCGTTCCCTTTATATATATATATAGTCAACTAGATTAAATAATTTTTTATCTCTTAATATATATTAATTTAGTATATATTTAAGAGATAAAAAAATTATTTAATCCAGCCAAGTCTATAGTTCAAATTACTGGTTTATTTTTATTATCATTTGATTGAATAAAAAAATATTTAATAAATAAATATAGTAAAAATAACTGGATAAATATCTTATCTAACAAGATTAAATATTTTGATTCACCCTTCTATATTAAAAAAATTATGCATGTATATTTTTTACATAAAAAATATATCTAACGTGAGACAAAACAACGGTAAAAATGGCTATTGCTTCCTTAATTGGTGTTATGCTTTACAAGAATGATAAAGAGATGTATAATTTTGTATTTATTTCAATTTTAAACTAACCAACCATTGAACTTAATCATCTATGAGTTGTTCATATATGATTATTTCAATTTTTTTTATAGCAATGACAAGACAGAAGTTGGTTTCAAGTGGCAGATAAAATGTAAAAAATCCCCATCCTGGAACTGTGCAACAAAGTGTCCAAGAACCTAAAAACTAAAGAAAAAATAATACATTTAAAAAAACAATAATCTTAATTGGTGTTGATTAGTATTTTAAAAACCATAATAAGAAGAACACACTTGGTCAAGCCGCATTGGATATTATTAATCAAATCCCATTTTCTTCGAGCCCATGGCCGTGACCTCGAGAGAAATGCAGAAGTGTATACTATAAGTTAGAGCCATTATAGTCAAGCACCGTGTAACATCTTCCACACTTCAGCCCCCAACATTGGACAATTGAACACAAACAAAAAGAAAAAAGTGAAAGAAAAAAGAAAATGTTATTTTACATAAATTCCTCTACTTGCACTTAACAAAGTGATGATCATATTATTCGAAAGGTATCCCATCAATTAATTAAATGGATAATAATTGGTTGATTGTGAGTTCAAGAGAGCTATGTCTCAAGAAAGCTACTTGAGAGCCAAAAAAGTGAAGGCAAGAAACAAGAACTCCACTTCCCTTACACACGACCACTAAATTTAATTGATTATTTAAAGAAAAAGAAAAAGAAAAGAAGAAGCTATGTGCTCTCTCTTCTTTTCAATGGCCTCTCTTCTAAAGGGGAGGAGGGCATGCTGACTATGATGGAGCCATGACCACCACTTATTCCTCCTGCTATTAGTTTTGTCTCTTTAAAAATAGTGTAAAAAGAGGTGTTTGTGATGGTCACTTTTTAAAATATTTTTTAATTAAAAAATAATATTTTTTTATTTTTTTTAATTTATTTTTAATACCAGTACAAATGGAGATCAAATACCCTCCAAAATGATTTAAAGAATTGGTGGCAGACAAAATTCTATGTGAAGTGTTGTAATTTCCAAGTATATATGGCACTAATATTTGGGAATTAGATAGTGGGATGTAGCTAAATTTAAAATTATTTTTTACGATAATTTAAATTTTAGAAATGTTAATTATTCAAGCAAGGGTCTACCCTCAAAAAAAAAAAAAACAAAAAAAAAAAAAGGAAAGGTACAGAGGGGGAACATTCACCAAGAAAATCAAGATGGCTCGAATTTTTTTTTCATCAAAATTTTCGTAAGTGTATAGAAATAAAGTGGACCACCTGACTTATGGTACGATTGATTTGCTGTAAAGCAATTTTCATTCACACGACAGCAAGACAAATGTCTATGATGTGTCAATTTACTAAAAAAAAATACACACATTAAAAAAAATGTGGTTTTTTTAAATTGTTCCTAAAAAAAATATTAAATAAAATATTTTTTAGATATTATTTTATAATTTTAATGTATTGATATTAAAAAAAAATTTAAATTATTTTTAATATATTTTAACAAACCAATTAGGTTATTAATTAATTTGAATTTTAAACCAAATTAAGTTTTATATTAAATTGAGTTAGAGTTTATCTCATATCATTTGGTCAACTATATTAAAATATATTTTAATTTTTTATATTTTAAAAAATTTAAAATAATTAAAATAATATTATATTTAAATTAATTTGAATCTTTCCATGAACACCAAAACTAATTTAATAACTTTACTTGTTATACACGCATGCACATGTATAATAAGCAACAGTGAGGGTTTTGTTTTAACGGTGAGGGATCGTTTTTCATATTTATGTTAGATTTATTATTATTATTATTATTATTATTATATGGCTTTGAATAGTACCAATTACCAAAGCTATTATTAAAAGATGAAACAGACCCAAAGTGTTGACCTATGAGAATTTGCACGCACGTGCAACCTTAGCCGGTTGATTGTAGCGGAAGAAGATGTCATTACATGTAACGTAACTGCCTTTTCATTTGCGGGAAAAAAAAAAAAAAAAAAAAAAAAACCATGTTCTGTTATTTATATTGGCCACAATTTTCTAACCATATCATATCACAAATGTGTATTTTGGGTTTCGGGTTGGTTGCAATTAGAAATGCTTTTATTTTAACCATAATTTTTAAATTTATTTATCATGAAGAATATTTATAGAGTCTAAATCCATCTCAAATTATAGTAAAAACTTAAATACAAGAAAAAATATAAATTTATAATTTTTTTAAAAATTTATTTTGTTATATTAACTATAAAAACTAACATAATATCAAACATACATTAAAATATTATTTGATGATGCAACCAATCAAGAGGTTAGCCATACATGCATTTAATGTATATTTGACGTTCTATTAGCTTTTGCAGCGTGATTTTTAAAAAAATAAACAGGTTTTAAAATAATATTTTTTTTGTGGTTTTTTAAATAAATAGATTTTAAAAAAAATATGTTTGATTAAAATTATCAAGAGTTAAGTTTTTAAATGCAAAATAAATTAACATTATTTTAGCTACATCTAATCAATTTTTTTAATATAATTAGATAAAAAAAAGCTACAAAGATTTAAAACACAATTATATATAAAAATAGTGTAAAAGACAATTTATTTGAGTAATCAAAATTTTGTTTTATTAGATATAAAATAAGAACTACCACACAAGTGTCTTATTAGCTTCAAGCAAAGTTGATCTATAAACAGTTTGTTCGGCTATTGGGCTTAAGATATAAGAATGATCGAGTATGATAAGTGACGGCCTATGCAAGGCCCTCCTAGTTAGTTTAAAATGGGTCTCAAAGTAGGAGAAATTAGAAAATGTGCGAAACTAGTTTCCGAGGTTGCTCAAGCTATTATCCATAAACAGTTTGTTCGGCTTCTTCAAAACATGAAGGAAAATAATAAAGGAAAAGAAGAGATCGTTTTGTGGTGGTTAAGTTCGAAGGTGGATCATTGTTCTTGACTCGGCCTGTGCTGAGAATAAAAGAGAACCACAACCCTTGAAAACAAGTGTAGCTCAACTGACTAAGAGGTTTGCTCCCTCTGTGGTCTCAGGTTCGAGCCCTAGGTTGCTCATATGATGGTCACTGAAGGTTTACATGGTCGTTAACTTCAGGGCCCGTGGGATTAGTCGAGGTGCGCGCAAGCTGGCCCGGACACCCACGTTAAACTAAAAAAAAAAATAGCTCAAATAATTATTATAATAAAAATATGAGGTGCAGATCAACTAATTAAGCTTTAGGTTTACTTTTTATAAATTATCAATTCGAGTTTTTAAAATTTTAAAATCACTAAAGGTTTATATGATCATTAACTTTAGAGCCCGTGTAATTAGTTAATGTGTGCACAAGCTGATTTGAACATCTATATTAATTAAAAAAATAATTTAGCAATAATAACAACCCTAGAAATAGTTCAACTAGTTAGGTCTTAATTTGTTTCTCAATAATCACGAGTTCAAGTTCTCTCAGGGTCATTGGAAGCTTACATAATTATTAATTTTAGAACCCGTGAAATTAATTAAGGCATGTGCAAACTGGCCTAGATAACTATATTAATAATAATAATAAAAAAAAAAAGTGTAGCATGCTCCCAAGAGAAAACAAGTGCAGGATTCAGACAGGCATCGGGTGGCTCAGAGGGGATTGGGGATTGTCACAGGCAAATGGTTTCCGGTTCTATTTGGAAGAGTTATGGATTTAGTCCCTGTCAGTCCATGAATGTTCAAGAGAATAGCCCCTAACTGAAATAAACCAAGGAACCACAATGCTGCAACTCTTGAGAAAAACAGGATTTAAATTCTCAAAATTGCCTCTATAATTATGCAGATCTAAAATTAACTTCTGATTGACAACATTTATTTTTTTTATTACACAACGTTACTGCAACATTAATTATTTGAAAATGCTTTCATTATTGGTACCAGGCAAACCTTTAAGCACATCTCTGAGAGCATAGTAATGGCTATCACATTTATGGTCGGAAATGATGTTGCCGGGGAGGACTATCCTCTGGAAATGTTCACCTGGATGCCTCTTCCAGAGCGTGAAAAGCTCCATGCCTCTGTCACTGATAGTGTGAGCATCAGTGTTGATGTCCCTCTTTAGATAGTAAACGCTCCCAGGAACAAACAACTCCTCCGGCAATGCATTGGCATTTCGTTCCTTTTCAGGGATAACAGCATTTTCTGTAGTAGCTTTGGAAGTTGAAGGGGCTGCAGGGATAGCGTGGGATTCTCTTGTGATGGAACCATCTGTCGAAAAGAGAAGCAAAAGTCAGCAACTTTATAGGGAGGGAGGCGAGAATAAAGTGTATGCGATCATGAAATTATCTCAATTGTTATGGATTAAAATATTCTTGTAGCTAAAGGGATGACAAGAGGAGCTCATTCATGTGTTCTTTCACATGGGTTCTAAAATTAAAATGAGCTCCAGAAGAATAGACAGGCTGTTCTACATGGCTTCTCCAACATTGTTACGTTCCATAAGACTACTACTATCAACTGCAGTGGGACACATGTGAGACAGATTAAACAAAAACCGCCAAATATAAACAAAGTTCTGAAAAAAAACAACCAGCCTAGGCATCATTCTGAAATCTTGGTTCGAAATAAATCTCTGTTGAAGAATTTGAATTTATCATGGAATGTTAGTTTGTACAATAAGAAGATAATGCCAAGGAAAGGAAACTTAGAAGGTCTTTTCATCTAATATTGATTTTGGCAGTTTCATGCTTTTCTCTTATCAAGTGACCTTCCTCCTCCACCTGCATACTTTTCTTCAAAACCTTCTGCATTATTCTGAAACTGTCGCAACTTCTCAAGAAATCCACCCTTACTTCTATATGTGCCTCTCTAAAAAACCCTTATTTTTTGTCAAATAGCAACATAAATTCCCAAATTCAGCTAATTCAGTGCCTCTGGGTACTACAAATGATCACAGCACCCAGGCAGCCTCCAAACCCTCTTTTCTCGCTTTATTCAACTCCAAAATATTTCTGCACCGCTTAATCATTACCAATCCTCAATAACAACATAATTTTCTGCTCTTGGCATCAAATAAACCAATCAAAGAGCATTCCAAACACCTAACCAACAGCTGACAGAAATTCTCGTGTCCAGTTTCCAGGCCAAACAGACAAAAAAAAAAAAAAAAAAAAACTAAAATTGAACCCTAAAAAATCTATAAAACACCAACAACTTCTTGGTTCAGTGATACGGGCCTTCAATATCCTCACTCAGTGATTGGGTTTAAGTCTTACCGCCAAGTGTTAGAACCCAACTCCATGGAAAAACTCTGAGCTTCAGTCATAACATAGGTGCAGTGATGGGCCCCCTCTAGATGTGACTGTATACTGTGGGGCAATGTGCTTTGTTGGAAGTCCAGGTAGTCTATCTGCATCCCCATTTTTGCCCACAAAGAAATCTACATGCCTCTATACCATTCTTTTAAAGTTTTACTAAATGCTAAATTCCCCAAATTCAAGCTTGCAACAAATAGACAATGCGAACTCCTAAAACTCTGCCTAGTGTAAGAAAGATTACCAGATCATTTGATACCAATCTTAAAAATACAATTGATATCCTTCAAGAGACAAAGGTTTTCCCAACAGTCCAGAGTTAGGACAGAGCAGGATGGTCTTACCAGGAGAATTTTTATTGCTACCAAATTTAGCATAATCAGCAAGTTTCTGAGCTACATCCTGAATAGAAGTGACAACCTGCTTTGCATTTGTGACCAAACCTATCACACTCTTCCAGTCCTCCTTCTCAACCACACTCATCCTGTACAAAAAGCAAAGAATAAAGTGGATGCAAAATTGTTAACAGAAAGGAACTTCAATTACTTAAAAGAAAACTACATGAATCAAGTAATATTGCTAAAAACAATATGTTCATAGACTTGCGATATTCATCTAAATTGGTACCTATGAACTCATTTAATGCTCAGATTTTAGGAAGATCATTAAAAGAAACTACAGATGAACAAATGAAATGCAACTGACAGAGTGGACAAACTTCAACCTCCCAAGGACCCCATTCCTTATGCATGTAACTTGGTAACAATTTTGGATCCCCACTATAGCCAATAATTGACAACCCTCACTTCTCTTTGTTGTGTCAAAATTCTCATATGGTGTAGACTAAATTACAAATCAAGGGAATTTTTTTCCTTTTTCGAAATGATATGCTGCCAATTCAGGTTCTGTGCAGTTCTGCAAATCAACAATCCATACATGAGAAAGATCATAAAAGTAGATTCTAGAAACTAGTTTCCCAACCCATCCCAAATATCCCCACAATAAGATTACACCTATTCTTTCATCATAAAATTGACAAGAAATGCAAAGATAGTTCAGACAGCAGGGATGTATACGAATCATCATTTCATCTAACCTGAAGAGAGTAGTGATGGGATTTACTTATGCATTCAAAATTCCTAAGATGTTCCCAAAGTCAACAATCTTAATTTCCAATTTTTGAACCCTAAATAATTGAATTCTGAAAGCTCACAACTCCCATAACTAAGCAAATGGACGTGCACTTTCTACACACTTGCATGATGAGTCCAGTTGATTTCTATTCCTTCTAATTGATACTCTAAGCTAGTCCATAGAGTGCATGTATCTACTGCATTTTTTCCCTTCAAGTTGTCAGCATAAGCATACTTACCAATCAGTTTGAAGAATTTCATTTCTCAGTCTTTCCAGAGAAGCTGCACTTAATCTAGGTATGATGTCATCCTGCAAAAAAAGGAAATTGAGAAACACTAACAAATGAAAATAAGAGACAACATTAAAATCAAGGAGCAGGAAAATGAAAGATCCTTTATCCTTTTTTCTAGGAAGGGAAAAGGCTTCGCGTGAAGAACACAAATGACAGAGAATCAAGTGCATCAGCCCACCTTCATTACTACGTTTATAACAAAATCAGAGCAACTTTCAGCAAGTTCTTTGGAGACACAGGGTGGACTTGCATAGCCAACAGCAGTAACAATGTGAGGGCTAAAACCAAGTTCCTTAGGTGACTTTTTACGGAGCATGATTGCTAGCAAAGAAGCTGTTGCAGCTCCAAGAGAATGTCCCACCAACCTTAATCTAAATCCCTGTAGATCAATTAGTTTCACCATGACAGCTTTCTTAATGGGAAAAAAAAAAACAAGAGAAAGAAACCTGATGTAACAGTAAATTGCCCCCTAGAAAAGGGAAGGAAAGAGTTAACTTTTCACCACCTCGTATTTCTCTAAGCATTTCCTTATGGTTCCCATCTCATGACTAAGAAACCAACGAGCAGCTTCAGTTGTGCCGAAGTGGGTTGAATAGCCTTCAAATGTGACTTCTCCATCACTCGAGGAAACAATATCAGTGATAAGGTCATAGACAGTATGAGTTCCACGAATTCCAAGAATTACTAGTTTCTTTCTAGGATCAATGGCAATGTAATATCCAGGCCTCATGACACTAGAACTTTTTACAAACTTAAGAACATTGTTTTCACGGATCATGCTATTCCTTACAAGTCCAGATGGACAATCCTTATAACAACCTTTTGCTAGCTCAACATGATAGATAAGATCATGTACCTATATCACAAAAAAATGACTGACATAAGTACAAGAAAGAACAATACGTTTAACATCAAGCACACAAAATAGATTCCTCGGCAACAAAGGTTTTAGAAATTACTATCGACTCCGAAGAAACTTCAACTCCCTTAACATCCTCAAAAATATTTAATGACGCCTGACGCAGATAAATTAGATACAATCCTATCGTGAGATCACTCAAACTCCAACCTTCAATGGGAATCTTGCTCCGCTGAATGCTAGCAATTATTTCCGAAACCGATCGAGTACTCGCTGGAATTTTATTTCCAACCCCATTCCCTACAAAAACCAAAATTAAAAAAAAAAAAAATCAATGACCCTCAACTCCCACTATCTACATCAATTTTTTTTTCTTAAAAAAAAACTTTATTCCTATTATTATTACAACAGAAAATCATATCTAAATTAAAGTGCTAATTAACTAACAGACCTGTAGAGAGAGCCCACCTGCATAACTGGAGAGCAGGTTCAAGAGCTTTAGTAAGCCAAGCAAGCTCTATTTTCCCCTTATTATCACTCAAATCGTCATCACCAGAGCTGTAATTGCTAAGTTCACCTCCAGATTTATTATTAGTCTTTGAAGAAGAAGGAGAAGATACTTGAGCTGATTTTTCTGATTTTGACATTTCTGATTGGCTCCTGTTTATAACACCATACAGAAACTTCCTGCATGTTTGTTGCCTTCTCAATATATTATTGCTACAGTCTGTCGATAGACAAAAAAAATTGTTAAATTTCAGTAATTCGAAAAAAATAGGGAGACGGGGTTCAGTTGTAACGTACACATGTCGTGGGAAAGGCGTTTTAGGTATCGGTTTGCCATTCTTGCGGCGGCGGCGGTCAGGGCATGATAGAGGCAGCTTGATTGTGACAAGAGGCACGTTCTTAGCTGAAGATCGCTAACTATGTGACGGCGAAAGCTCGATTTGGATATAACTAAGCAAGCGGTAAGGAAGCAGCTGGAGGAGACGTGGAAGATGTACGGAAGCTAGCGTGTTCAGTTTTTGAAGAGAGATGGTTGGTTTTGCTATTATGATACAGATAGGAGGGTGTTATGGTCACTAAGAAATTAATCAGATGGACTTGGTTACTGTGGGTCTTCGAGTGCTTATGGGCTGTGGGCTTCACCTTCGATTGACGGACTAAAATGACAGCCTGGCAGACCCTGATCTCTCCTCTCTATAAATGACTATCTTTAGGGTTTAGGGTTTGCTTCAATACACAACCCTCTTCCACATTATAAATTCTCGCCGCTTTCCGTCTCACCCTTGCTCAACAACAGAATTCACCTTCCCTACAGTGTTCTTGACACTGTAATCACAATTTGATGAAGTAAATAGGAATGCAATAGAATTTTTTATTTTATTTATTTTTCGTATGATTTGGTGGAGGAGAATGAGGTGATGATTATGATATGTTTCCCTATTGGTTTGATTGCCGTGATGATGGCGTCGACTTTGTATTAGCTCTATCTGATCATTCTCTTCCACATCTCTGCTTTATATCAATTAATTTTTTTATTTTATTTTAGATTCTATAATGGGGTTCTTAAGAGAATGAAATGATGATTATTTGTTTCCCTATTGGTTTGATCTTGCCGCCATGATGGCATCATTGTATTAGCTCTATCTGATCATTCTCTCGGCAATTTCATTGCTCTTTGTTCTTCATTTGGCTTTTACAGTTTGATAAAATTTAATATCTATGTATTGTATGGATATATGGTTTGATACTCAATATGTTATGTCTGGGTCATTTGATTTCAATTTTGAAAAATTCATGCGTGTTCCGTTGCTTACTTAGCTCGTCGTAATTTGGCAAGGGACTGTTCCGTAAATCCGCTGTCTAACATATATGTTCAAGGCAGCAAAAATAAATCAATGTGCTTTCTTCATTGTTGACCGAACAATTTTGTCAGTGTTGCCTTGGTTATCTGGGTCTGCGGGAGATCACATGAAATATGATATTCGAGCCTAGATATCTGTTCTGATATGATGTTCTTGATGCCAGTTTTTTAATCGAATTAGACGTTGATTAACTTCCGTGGACGCGGTTATCAACACTGACGAAACAAGAATTTTTAACTTGATGGTAACATTCCAGAAAAATGCGAGGAGGCTGCATTGACATGCTGAAACCTACCCGCTTAATAACTATTATGGAAGGTTTTCACTTGCTCTCACCCACTTAATTAGGTTTGTGGTTTAATGCCTTGTGAAGATTGGGAAGATAGTGGGGTTGATTCTTTGTGAGTTGCTACTGGCTAGTTATTTTCTTGGACAATGCTTAAATTTATCGATTATGCTAAAGGTCGTAATTTCAAGTTCGTTAAAAGAATTTTTAGCATGTTTAGTGACTTCAAGTTACTCTTCTAAAAATGTTGATAATTGGGACTTTGTTGCTTTTTTGAAAACAAACTTTATAATTAGAGCAATTAATTCCCCATTAAGAACATTTGTTGCTCGAACCGAAAATCTAAGGGTGTATGATTAGGGAATATACACTTTTTTCACCTTTTTTTTATTATCAACTCAAAACAATTGGTGCCTCAAGTTGCTCCTCCTCTACCTTAAAAGCTTTGGATTCGAGTTCCATTTTCAAAGATACAAGTGCATAATTCACACTATCTTTATTAACCTTATACAAATTATCTCTACCTAAGTATGTAGTATCTGCATACACCACTAAAATCTGTTGAATTTTAAACTACATGCATTTAGATATACTATATCACAATAAATCTCATCTCTTTGTTTTTCAATGGAAATACTTTATATATATGAGCTGCCCTTTTATCTCCTACATATTTAATCCATATGATTATATGATTTTATATGGTTTGAGATGTGCTTCTAATTGCAATTTATTGTTTTAGAAATATATGGCAATTATCTATCAATAATAAAATCAAACATGTTATTATTTATATTACATGGAGTATAAAATAACCTGTTTCGTTTTTAATCCTCTGCAATCTTTGATTATTGTAACATTTTTATACTAAAATATGTTTGTCCTTCATCTCTAACAGTATCTTCATCATCTCCATCATGTTTGCACAAATTATCTTTGTTGTAAGAAAGGTTCTAGCTTATAGTGACCTTTAGTCGCATTAATTGATTTTTGTTTTTTAGATCATGGTCTATCTTGGTCTGATAGAGCCCTAAGATTCCATAATATTTGTCCTCACCAACACCTTTTATATAGACACTTGGTTATTTAAGTGGATTTTTTCAAGAATATATATATGAGGTTAGACTTGCCCGAGGTAACTGTCCAAGCAAGTCTCTCTCCTTGTCACGATCCTTATTTGTGCTTACCCATCATGGTTGATCCACTTGCTCAGTTAAGTCTTCGACGGTATGCTCCTGTCAATCGGATTTATATGGTAGGGTTTTTCGTATTGCCTTTCAAGGTAGCGTGTTTGGCAGTTGGCACTGAATACTGAATTTTAAAAGTATTTTTAAAAAGTTTTAATTTTTTTGTTTTGAATTAATATATTTTTAATGTTTTCAAATTATTTTGATGTGTTATTTTTAAAAATAATTTTTAAAAAATAAAAAAATATTATTGGCATATGAAAAGCAACCACAACTACGCTTCTAAATACACACATGAAAAATTCTAGTGTTTTATAAAATCTGAATAATGGTTTGAATGTAAATCTCGAAATAAAATAAATATTTTTATTTATATTAATTTTAAACCTAAAATTATTTATTGAAAAAGATTCACAACTAAACTTAAAATAATTTATAAAAAAATAATTCATAATTAAAATTTATCTAACTAATAAAATCCAATCAGCATTAGTATTTAAAAAATAACAAATCCTCGCAAATCTCAACAATTAAATAAATATTATAATAAAAATAATCATGGTATAAAAATAATAACTAGTGTCCCGCGTTAAAATATTATCTTCGGTGAAGTTTGGTTATTATCTTGGAAAATAAAAGATTTATTGTATAGAATATAAATGACAACTTAGATATAAATGACGAAATTTAATAATTTAGGAGGCTGAATTTATACAGTAATAATAATAACAATAATGATAATATAATAAAATAACAATTTAATTCAAGTATCTTACTAATTAAAAAAAAAGAAATAAAATGATATTTTTTTTATAAATTTTTCAAACACAAAAACTTCAAATTAACAGGAATCTTTTATGAAAAAATAATTACAATAAAAAAAATAATGAACCAAATACTATTTTCAATCAAGAGGTTGTTTTATATTCTTATTTAAAACCTAACATTAATCCATTTTTTTAATCAATTTTTAATTTATTGATTTAACTTATAAAATGCTCATTCTTAAAAAAACATTCTTAAAGTCATTTAAACATTACATGAAAATTTTCTCAATATTTTAAAATCACTCCAATCCATTTTAAGTTACAAAATAGATTAATTTATGCAATATTTTTCAAAATCTCGAGGGTTATTGTATTAATTTACCCTGCATAAAAAGTAACCTTTAGAATCTCCAGATCAAAATCTCCTTCTTGCCCTTCCTTCACATCCAACTCGGAGACAACAACCCGTTTAACTCGTAAATATAAACAAATCCAATGGCATGTCTTAAAATGTAAGATCCTCTTCATATTTACCTTTTATTTTTTTAATATTTTTCTTGATGTATTAATTATTTATTTCTCTAAAAAAAAAAAATTCCCTCAAGTCTCTCTTTGCCTGTCCCGAAGCAAAGCAAAAACAGAGACAGAGAGATTCACTGCGTCTCTTACTCTGTCCCTCTCCCTGACAACAAAGCACCAAATGGCTTTCACGTCATTTCTTGGACGAGTCCTCTTTGCCTCTGTTTTCATACTCTCCGCTTACCAAGAGTAACTCTCTTTTCCTTTCCATTTTTGTACAATCTTGATAAATTTTCTGCTCTACTCCTCCCATCATCATCATCATCATCATCATCAATTCGATTTGGATCTGTTTAGCCTTGGGTTTTAAATCTAACACTAAACAGATAGATCTGCACTTTCATTTCCTCTTAAACTTCTTTTGTAATTTTAGTAGTTTGCAGCTAACTAAGAAACTTAATTTGCATTACTAATGAGTTGAAGCATTTATATGTAATTTATTTGAATTAATAATTTTTTTTTTTGTTTACTAAATATGTAGTATTTGTGAAGGAAAAAGTTATGTGGTCTTTGGATTTATTAGTAAATGCATCGAAAAATAAAATCACTGCTGAAATCATGACCAGAATAGAATTGAGGTTTTGGGTGGATGCTAATTAGTTTATGCATTTGCCCTGTCTTTTTATTTTTCATGTGCGGGTCAACATTTTGTGCTAGCCCGCTTACTTTTTTGGAGACACGGCATAAGTTGCATATTGACAAGATTTGTTATTTGGCTTGGCATTAGTTTTCTGTTAAGAATTTTATTCTTTTCTTTTAGGATGCAAGATTGAGAAATTTAATTACAGTTTTCTTGGATATATTGATTTGAAGAACCAGCATTAAGCTTTTGATTCCTTGAATGTGGCATTGTATCTTCCTTTTGTTTGGGAAAAAAAATTGTAACAAAGCATTTGATGCTGTTGAAGCAGTTACGATCTTTTGTTTGTGAAATGACGGGTACCTCATTTTCTTGTTTTTGGTAAAAGGATTCTTCAGATGATATTTTGTTATAATCTTTCCTCGATTCCAGGTTCAATGAATTTGGGGTTGATGGAGGACCGGCTGCGAAGGCACTGAAACCAAAGTTTGGTGTGTTTACCAGTCATGTGCAATCTCACGCCGGCATACAAGTACCGGAAATTGAAGTGAGGATCTCTCATATGCACATGCCATTGAATGATTTGAGAGAAAGATAATAGGTGTATTAGCAAGATAACAAATTTTGAAAAATAAAAACTGAAATGAGAGGCGGAGACTTATCTTGAAGTTTAGTGTTTAATGATTGCTTTTCTCTTCTTTTTTGTGAGCTTTCTTTAGTTATGGCAATGGGTTAGTTTGGCATCTTGGATTTCAAGGTGGAATATCATGAGCATGCTGTTTGGTGAAGCAGAGCCTCTCTGTCACAACACACCATATGACAGAACCCTGCTTATTAGAACACAAAAACTTTGCTTGTTAGAACATTTTGGTAGTATTTCAAGCAAGTTCAAAATCAAGGTTGTAAAGAGAGCTGGCAAAATAACTAATACTAAATTCTTAGCATACCTCCTGTGTGTTTGCATGCACACATCTCAAACTGGTCTAGTGATTGTAAGGCAATGATTAAATGGCTTAAATTAATGGTGACCTGTTGAATTCTTAGGACTGTTTTGCATTATCGAACAATGGGCGTCCATTTTGGCACTCTGGAAAATCATTATATACTAGATACCTGAGGAATAGGACTTGTACGGGCAACCTTTGTAGCCATGCAAAGATACACACCCATGATTAATGATTTTTACTTGCAACTAGAATGTCCCACACTCCCAGTTTGTATCTGTATATCGATTTATTGTTTTGTAATCTTAATTGATATGTTTATATGCAGATCAAACATTTAGTCAGTGCTGCTATATTTCTCAAGGGCACTGGAGGCATCCTTTTTATCATTGGCAGCTCTCTAGGAGCCTACCTGCTGGTTGGTACAAGAAACATGCTGTGTATTTGACTTTTTGGTTTTTCTTATGGTTATAGCTATTAGAAATGGTGTATCACATACTCTTGTAGTGAATATTGAGGTCCTTTCTTGTTCCAGATTATACATCAGCTGATTGCAATTCCAATCCTATATGATTTCTACAACTATGACAGTGAGGAGAAAGAGTTTAATCAACTTTTCATCAAATTTACACAGGTTAGATTTAGCTGATTCTGTACAATGTTTCTGTTCTGTATGATAGTCAATATTGTTTTGCTTTCTGCATGGTTTAAACAGTTTTAAATTACTTTTCATTCTTTCTATATAGAATATGGCTCTCTATGGAGCACTACTGTTTTTCATTGGGATGAAGAACTCATTTCCCAGGAGACAGCACAAGAAGAAGGTTCCTAAAACTAAAACTGTTTAGAAACAATTGGCTATCAGTTGGTAGGTATCTCTTTTTCAGTAAGGAGCTAATAGGAGCTATTGTTGTTTTGTTCATTAAACATTATGTACTTTACCAAGATCCTCCATGTATGTTTTAAGAGGCTTCTTATCTATTTATTTTAGAAAAAAAAAAAAGAACCTGTGTGGTGTTTTTCTCCCTTGTATTTCATGGGGATGTGTTATTTTATGCTTTTCCTTTTTTAGTTGTTCCTAGTATGATATTTAGAGGTGTTTATATGCCATATTGAAGGAGGTCATGGGACCAGTCTATGTTTGATGAGGTCAAACGTACATGTGTTAGCCGTGGTCCATGATAGTACTGGTCCCTGTGTGCCATGATAATAACTCCAGCTATTTAGTGAAAGAAAGGACTATGAGATAAAACAAAAGTGGTACAAGATGTCGCTGGAGCCATATGAATGGGACTTGACTTTCTTATTTTCATAAATTTCTCCTCCATGTTATTCCAGCGTTTATTTTGTGGCTTCTGAAGAAGATTGTTATTTTTACTACTTGGCTTGACTTGGGTTATTTTATTTTTTTGAATAGTGAAAGAATAGCTGTGGAAAAGGTTAGTAGTTTCGAGTACAACAAGTGTTACTTCAATCGACTTCTAAGGTCACAGTTGTTAGTATAATCATATCCTGTAGTTAGATACACTGAAATCCATTACAAACTACATATTAACTATTCAGATCTCTTCGGGCTTTGGAATTTTGGGCGATTACCACTCATTGTGCCCGACTTTTTTCTTGGTGTTGGTTTTGAAATGCATTGCTCGCCGTGTCAGGTTGATAAGGAATTGGTCAATTTGCTGAAAAAGTATCCTTCCTGTGTTCCTCATGGATGGCTGGTTAGGGGATTTTTTTCCCTGTTGTCCTGTGGAAGGCTAGCATGCTGATGTTTGTGAGTTTGGCCCTTTGTTAGCGAGGAAGCCGTTGTTTCGTTTTCATTTTACCTGTTTTATTGTCATTGCCCTTCAAATGGTTGTTCTTATTCTGAGTTTCTTCTGGTGTAGCCGTGTATGTTCTATGGAGATCCTGTGATAATTTGGCCCCTAAACACAACTATCTCCAGAAACCAAACGAGGGGATTGCCTGTTTCCTTCATATCTTCTCCCTTTTTTGTCTGCTTGTTCAAGTCTCTTTTTAATAATGCCCTTGTATGTTAGAGCAGCCTCCCCCCAATAATTTGCATCGAATGAATGCCACCATCGTGCTGCTACGATTTTCGACATGGAAAAATGGTTGTCCCAAGTCTTTATGCATATATTGTCAGAGCTCATCAAATCTTTTCGAAATCCTTTGTTTGGTTTTTAATAGGATTTGTCAGTAATAATTTAGCTTCAGTAATAATTTAGCTCCAATGGAAAACGCGTGCTCAGGTAGCGTTTTATGACTAGCTGCTACGTATATGCTTGATAATTGATATGTAAATCTGGTATGTACTGTAAACTGGAATCTGCAAAAAGAGATGTGAAACGTGGTCCATGCTTCATCATAAGGTCATTTTCCTGTTACTATGCTTTTCTTAAATGATGACATGGAGTGCGATTTAACTGTTTTTTTTTTTCTTTTTCTTTTAATTTTAAATTATTTTTATTAAGTGTTTTTAAATTGTTTGGACGTTACAAATTTATTTTAAAAAAATTTTGAAAATAAATTTTTATTGCTGTCCCAAACATCTTGTTTCTGAGCCCATTTGATATTAGCGGTAATTTTTTTAAGTGTTTTTTGTTTATAAATATATTAAAATAATATATTTTTTTTATTTTTTTAAAAAATTATTTTTAATATCAACATACTAAAGGCTATAAGTATCAAGAAAAAAATAATTTAAAAGAAAAGTCATTTAAAAAAAATATTTTTTAACTATAAAAACAAACGGGTCTTTAGACCTGTTAGACCATGTATATGGTCGAAATATGTATATGGTTGAAATTGTATTTGATTAAACCTCATCTATAACATATCTACATGGGTCCCATTAAGATTTTTTTGTTCTTGAAGCTATAAAATTATAAAACTATCATAATACCAAATACTTACTTTTAACACTTGTGTTTATGCCATGAATATGCTGAAGATAACAGGATTTGTTATTCGCATTCTTTGCAAACGGCACGTTTATTGAAATCTAATCTTGAGATCGGAGGTTGCCCTCAGGTGTTAGGAGAGGTGGTGAGGAGCTGGGCATACCTAGATTTTGATTTATACAAAGAAATTTGCTCCCAAGCTTGCCATGTTTTGGGAGGTCTACAACTGATTTTTCCCATCTTTTTGTATAGGTTTCCCATGAGCTGAATGTATCGAGTGTTTTTAAGTAATTTCGCACTCTATCCTGGCTTTAACATGAAAATCCTAGCTCTGACGTAGGTTCAATTATTGGGCAGGGAATTCTTGTTTATTTTTGTGGAAAACTAGAGATCTAACAAGGGCAGATATTCCAAAGAAAGATGCATCGCTATCGGCATTTTGAGGCCAAACAGTGAGGGAAAGGACGTGCCTTCCTACTTGTGCTGTTACTTCTCAAGAATAAGATTTCAAAAAGAAATGTCAAAAAAGGGTTATGTCTTGGTGTGTAGGCCTCTTGTCACATTTGCTTGCTTACACAAACGCATCACTCTTACCGTTTCCACCATTCACCATGAGCATCATTTTCTTTATTCTTGAATTGCCACCACTAAGTGCTCTATTTAGACGCAAGTTCCTCTCGCCAGTAACCACCCATTTTTTCTCAAAACATGGAACTCCTGATTCCAGTGGCTGCAGATTCCTTTCTCCAAGATGAGTCCAGCTATGACAAGGGTAAGGCAGTGAAGGCATTTGATGAAACAAAGGCAGGTGTTAAGGGACTGGTAGACTCCGGAGTAACAAAAATCCCCAGGTTTTTTATCCACCCACCGGAGGATGTGCAGAAGTCGTCATCCGACAGCATCCATCTGGGACTTCAGGTTCCAGTTATAAACTTCGAGCACTTTGAAAGTTGCAGACGATCAGAGGTGGTCAATGAGATTCGCAAAGCGTCAGAAATATGGGGATTCTTTCAAATGGTTAACCACGGGATTCCTGTTAGTGTCTTGGATGATATGTTAGCTGGTGTGAGACGATTCCACGAGCAACACCGAGATGTGAAGATGGAGTTTTATTCACGTGACCGTAAGCAGCCAGTGAGGTTCTTCTGCAATGGCGATCTCCTTGTCAACAGGGCACCAGCAAATTGGAGGGATACAATAGCATTTGATTTCCAAGATGGTAAACTGGACCCTGAACTCTTTCCTGAAACTTTCAGGTACTGTAAATGTGCAACATAACCCGAAACTGTCTTGTCTATATATTCATCTCTTTAAGGAAACTCTTACTATATATCAGATTGAAATAAATTGGCTTGCAGAGAAGAAGTCAGTCAATACATCAGACACATGATCCAAATGAAGAAGACACTGTCTGAACTAATATCAGAGGCACTCGGCCTCCCTAGCGATTACCTCTCAAGCATAGAATGCATGGAAACTGAATCGTTAGTGTGCCACTATTACCCGGCTTGTCCCGAGCCAGACCTGACGTTGGGTGCCACCAAGCATAGAGACCCATCTTTAATGACTATTCTCCTGCAAGACAACACGGGTGGCCTCCAAGTTCGCAACCAAACTCAATGGGTCGATGTCCCTCCTTTACAGGGAGCTCTAGTAGTAAATATTGGGGACTTCATGCAGGTAAAATTCCTTGTTTTTTTAACTCTTTTTTTTTTTTTTTCCTTGCGTGGCTACATTTGCAATTGGACAATCAGAGGCAAACTAGAAGGAACAGAAATGCTAGGGGGAAAAAACTAGTCTTGATAGGGTTCTGTAGCATTTTGGAAAGAGCAGTTAATTTCCTACAAAGACTTGAACTACCTCCATCCACATGCACGCACCCGATAATTCTTTGCAACCCATTTAAAACCCGAAATAACTGAGAAATGAATTGATCTGTCCATTCCAAAATATAATTTGACAGTTCATTGACCTTAAATCTGCTTTCTTGCTATTGTATGTAGCTGATCACCAATGACAAGTTCAAGAGTGTGGAGCATAGGGTTCTTGTTGGGCAGGAGGGATCACGAACATCAGTAGCATGCTTTTTCTATCCAAGCACAGCAAATAAATTTAAACCTTATGGAGCAATAAAGGAGCTTGTGTCTGATGACAATGTGCCCATGTACAGGGAAACTCATATTGCTGAGTTCCTGGCTTTCTTCAGGTCCAAAGGATTAGATGGTACTCCAACCCTTTGTCATTTCAAACAGGCATGAATGACCCCATGTCTGTTGCCTCGCAAATTTGCTCAAACTTAAGCCCATCTTTTTTGTAATAACCAATCGAATTAATTTCCATAAAGATTGTCTCCAACATCTTCTTTCATTTTCATCACCAGATCATTTTATGGCACTTTTGGTTGGCCGACAATTAAAGATGATCAATATCTGGTTACTGTCCCTTAATCAAAGGTTTTACATTTGAATATTACTCACAATAGCTGACTGATTATTGAACTTAACAGTGTGTTTATAAGCTAGCTGGCAAATTTTCCTTCTTTTCTTTCTCCAGAATTTAACAAAATTAAAGAATGATACACAGGCCAGAACCCTCCAGATTTGCAGACCCTCTAACTATGACTAATACAGGAGTTTCCTAGCTCAAATCCCACAAGCTACTTAAGCTCGAAACCCGTTTTTAAACGTTTGTGTTTGAAACCCACAAAGATTTGTCAAAACTCAAACTTCTTTCTAATCATGTAAATGGAGCTGCTCAGCTGCAAATGTTTAAAAACGGTCCCGTGGTGACCAATGAGCACCAAGGGCTTGACTTGGAACATCAGGCAGCGTGCGTGGGCCGGTGGATAATGATTCTTGAAGTTAGGGATGGTAATTCAATGAGTTGATGACATGATTGTTGCCAAACTTCCATTATCGAATACTCAAGTTCTCAACGTAATCATGGTTTCGATTGTTGAAGAAAACACCTTTGGATGTTGAGAGTGTTGTTGTACAGTTACAGAGACTTCCAACAGGGAGAGATGGCGTTGTTGTAGTGGAGACTTGTTTCCTTTTAGGTTTAAGGAAACGAAGAGGAAAATTGGCCTTTTGAATTTTGTTACCATGTAATGCTGCGCTAATAGACAAAATACTGAGCCATTTTACCTCTCTGTTATTTTCATTGCATCATTTTATGGGTATTTTCCATCGTGGAGTCTCCAGTTTGACCAAAAGTAAAATAAACGATGATTGATATTTGGCAGTGCGCGCGCGCTTCACTTTTAAAAAAAATATATTAAACTCATATTTTTTTTTTATATAATTTTAATGTAATGAAATTTAAAAATAATAATAATAATTTTAAATCATTTTTTCAAGTAAAAAATATTTTTTTTTAAATATTCCCTTTTTCAAGTAAATCATATTCCATCTAAATCTTGAATAGTCCATTTATCAAGGCTTCTTCTTTCACGATCTTAAGTTATCAATTTTTTGATGAAATCCTCTCTCAGTGGCTCAACATAAATACAAACAGGAGCGGTTGCATCCTTAATTTTTTTTAAAAAAATATTTTTAATATTAGAATATTAATATAATAGTTTAGTGAGGGTTTAATACAAAAATTATTGTTTACTTATATTTTAATATATATTTCAATTAAATGTTTCTTTTTTTATTATAAATAAATAAATTAATGTTCATGCAAAACCACTATTATTGGCATCTTTTGTATTGATAAAGTAGATTATTGAAATTATTTAACTAAAATCTCTTAATTCACTATAATTACGAAATACTTATTTAATTGAGGTCTCTTACTTTATAATATATATATATATATATATATATATTTTGTCATTTTATATCAAAAATTTGTTTGTAATTAATTATTAATAAGATGTTTGGAGTTAGGAGAGGCATGGGTTTAAATCCCATAAGTTACACTTTTCTTTCTAATTATTTTTTCTTGTTTGAAACTAAAATATAGTATTAAAACTTGTTTCACATATTTGACTTAGTGGGTTCATATAACTTTTTTATGTGTGTCTAGAAATAATTAAGTATAATTTAATCAACATATTTATTATATACATATAGATATGAATTGAAATGAGTTTTGATAAATTGATATGTATTTTGCTATGAATTTTATATGAAAGATTTAAAATTATTGTGTAACTCAACTGATTTTATTATTGTATAGTTGTGTTAATTATTATGTAGACACTAATTATATACATATAAACAATAGCAGGTTCATCTATTAAATTAACATGTCACTATACAAGTATTTCAAGCGTAAGATGAATAATCATTCAAAGTTTCAAGTCATGTAACTCAATCAAATTCAAATAAAAATCATATAGTATTTATTAGCAATTTATCCTCTTATAAAAAAAACTCTAGTTTCACCACTATTCTCTCTTTTAAGAATATTTCATTAGAATTCTTGTACTGAGGTATATAGTTTTTGTATGTTGTGTATTTTTCAGCATAATTTGATTTTGTGTTTGAAATTATATTTAGTTGCGTTATGAAAATTAACCAAAATTTCCAACACATTCATTAGATTTGATCAACTGGCACTGAAGATAAAAATATTTTATCTCTGATTCCTTGGATGTTACGACAACTAGTATATTATCTTTCTTTACCCATCGCATCATACGATCGATATTGTCAACTCTATCGTTTTCTTTTAAGTGTAAACAAAATTTTCCTCAATTGTCAACTTTTCTGAGTCCATACATGTCTTGTCGCAACAGCTCACTGAAATCTATCCTGCAATCCTTAATAATATTAATTTGTCTGCAATAATTAGGTTAGCACTATGATATTATATTTAATGAAAAGGGCTTCAGTAGGTGTAAGCGTCTGTAAGATTTGTTGCAGAGCATATGTTTGACTTGTAAATCTCTGAAATGCTGTAAAATGGGAACGGAAAAGGGTATAGAATGCTTCGTTTTTTGAGATCAACTTGAAAAGATCATGGCGCAGTTTGCCATCAGGATTCTCCGATAGCCAGAAATGTAGCTTTCCCACCAGGAATGCAACCTTCCTGCGTTATATGTGAGATTGCTAAATATAAACCAAATTAACATAATATTTCTCGCTCGCATTCCCAGAAATCTGAGATTCTAGACAAACCAAACACAAAATTGTTTGGAATCTTAAATCTCAGTATATAAAACACCCAGCACTTCTCATATAAATCTCAGTATGACTTCCACGCTTATTTTCCAGAATGTGAAAGGAGAACATCAGACTATCAACCCAATAAAAATTCCTAGCTCCTTCTTGATTCAATTGTTGGGTACTCAGGATGTCTTGTTTTGTTTCTGACGAGAAAAATCCAACTCTCAACCCTTGAACAGTAAAACTCGTTCTTTAATTAACAAGGACAGGCCACCAAATATACAAACGAAAGATGTTTTCTGTATAGGTCTAACAGGTGGAGGAAATCAAGGATATATTTGCTCATGCTACAGCCTACATGTGTTGCTCTATCTCAAGAACAAGACGTTAGTGACAGGTCAAGAAAAGTTGGCACAAAGATTGATATCTTTGCCTCTGGACTGTCTAATAGCACCTTCATATTTTTTTTTCCCTTTATTCTTGAACATCCACTAGGTCCTAAGTGCTCTATTTAGAAGCCTCTAGGCTCGGTTCTCGCTGGTATTCACAACCCAATATTGTTGCCAGAATGGAAGCCTGCTGTGAATTCATAACCTGAAGATCATTGGCCCAGCTACGATAGGGCTAAGGAATTAAGTGAAGGCATTTGGCGAAACAAAAGCCGGTGTTACAAGGACTAGTTGAAGCTGGTGTGACAAAAAAATCCCCAGGTTTTTTGTCCATCCACCGGAGAATGTGCAAAATCCATCATCCGAGCTGACTAGCATTATTACCGGCCTTCAGATTCCAGTAATTGACTTTGAAGGTCTTGAAAGCGGTCCAAGACTGGAGGTAGTGAATGAGATTCGAAAAGCATCAGATGGCAGCTCAAACCATACGGGCCAATATAATTATAATTCTAAACCATACGGGCCAATATATAGGGAAACTAATAGCTGAATATAAGGCCTATGTCAGGTCCAGGGCTTTAGATGGCAGCTCAAACCTTTCTCGTTTTAAATTGGCAAATGAGACCCCTTCTCCATGCTTGCCGCAAATTCTCAATTTCATGAAAATGTAATCCATCTTCTCTGTAATTAACATAATAGAAGCCATTTGCGTCTAAAAAACCTAGATCCTGTGAAGGCCTTTAGTTTTTAGCTGATTTTTACTGCTTATCCAACTACAGTTCACTACACTTGCTTGGACAAGTTCATGAAAATCCTTTCATAGATTAGTTGGAAACATTCCACCATTCTCTTCTGTTAATTTCTAGCAGCTCCACGAGTCCTCCCTCGACAAGTAAAATATACAGCCGAGGACACTGTGCTGGTTTGGCTGGAAAGCTCCGGTTCTCTCAGCTGTCAATTATAGAGGCTTCACTGATTTATCACTTTTAAAGTCAATGCTACTGCCTCTAAACAAACTGCTCTTTTTTTCTTCTGTATTTTTCTTAACTGTGAACTAGGTATCAAAACACAAAGTGTTTGGTTAATGTTTCAGAACATAGAAGATAGATACAGAAAAAACAGAAACAATTTAGGTTGAAGAGACCACGATGGAAACATAAAATAAATGAAAATAGCCAAACACTAAGATTTGTGATGTATTTAATTTTGTTTTGCAAGGAGGCAGTTAGTGACTGTATCAAACACATGTTCAGACTGCCTAAAGACACTACCTTTCAAGCATAGATGCATGGAAACTCAATCCTTGGTGTGCCACTATTACCAGCTTCCCCTGAGCCGATCTTGACACCAGGCACACCTAAGCATTCGAACCAGTCTTTCTTGACAACTCCTTCAAGACAACATGGGTGACCTTCAAGTTGTTGCTGATCAAAATGAATGGATTGATGTTCCCCTAATCGTTTTGAATAGTTAGAGCAATATCTCCGTCTGAGTCAGATCAAAGATGCAACCCTCTGACAAGTAGGAATGGCATCATCTGGATATTAGTCCAGACAATCCTCACTTCTATTATAATGCACTTAAAACCTAGAAGCTCAAAATGAAACACATCACTCGTGACAAACTTAGTTCTTCCATTATTTTCTTCTCCCAGAAAAAATAATTGCAGCCCTCATTTGAACGGAGTATGCAGTGGTGATCATAGTATGCGGCAAATTCATAGCGCAGGATAAATTTGTGGTTAGACAAAAATGATCAACCCTACAAGAAAACATGCTCATGTAGATTTAATGATTTTTAGCTCATTTGTTCACGAAGATTATCAGCAATGATAAATTCAAAAGTGTGGAGCAGAGAGTACAGGTTGGAGGGGTAGGAGCCCGGGCATCACTTCCATGTTTTCTCTATCCAAGTAGAACGGCTAAATATAAACCAGAAAAGGCGATAAAGGAGCTTCTATCTGACAAGCAGACCAAGTACAGGGAAATTCAATTTGCTGAATTTATGGATAACTACAAGTCCAAAGGATCAGATGGAAAGCCCGCCCTACCGCATTTTAAACGAGCATAAGCACTGCTGGTTGCTTCACAATTTCCATAGAAGAAAAGGGCTTGGAAACTAGATCCATCTGTAATATTTTGATTGGGTGGATGAACTTGTACGTTGGCACATCCACCATTCAGCAGAGTTGCTCCAAATTATTATATGACCAGAGCAAATCCATCTATAAAGTTAAACAATCACCTAACATCAATTAGTCTGTTCATTTATCTGTTGTCTACTCCTTTTAACAAGCTCTTTTACGGCAATATAATGACTACAGATAAATTTTCAAATGTTTTGACGATTAAAGAATGAGATGGATGCGACTAGGAAAGAACGAGAGATTAAACACTGCCAATTGCTCACTATATATATTATTACACGACGGAATTTGCAAACAAATAATAGGTTTGTGTGCACTGGAAATAAGAAAACAACCCACAAATTCTCAAATGAAAAAATAGAGGGCTCTTCCAGAAATAATAGCTTTCCTTTTCCTCCTCCCCACTTTTCATTTTTGATAGTGGAGATACAAATGGGAATCGAAACACATGCAAAAAAAAAAATGTCAATCAAAGATCACAAATCACTCACTATTTTACACAGAAGCAATACAACAAGCTGCAAGAGCTGACCAGCCTTTGTTCTTGATTAGTTTGTTGTCTTGGGCTGCAATATTTGCACGAGTGACCATAGGATATCCATTCTATGCATAATTTTGTTGTTCTGCCCCTGAATGATTCAAAATGCAAAACGGCTTAAAAAACAAAAAAATAAACAACACTGCAGTCTGTTGGATAGAGAAGGCTCAGATCTATAAATGTTAGAACTCATCGCTTTGATATATAACTCAGATGTACTGAAAGAAATCATTGTTCCCCTTGTAACAGATAATTAATCCAGAAGATTCAAACATACCTCAACCACGAAACATATCCATGTCTTCTCACCGTGCACTTCTGTAATTCCTTTCAATATTGTCAGACCTAAACTTCTGATAGCCTCTGCTATCTCAAGAAAATGACTGCATTCCTCGCATAACATCTGCATGGATCAAATGGATACTTCTAAATATTCAGAAATAAACAAAACCAATGACAAATACATGGCTGCAAGCCTGAAACAATAATGGACCTAGCTTGAAATTTACAGATCCAACATGTATTTACCTCTACAAGCATCTGTCCATTTTTGTTTAGATTTTCTACTATTATTGATGAGACCTTTAGATGGCCTCCCACTTCCACTGCCCAGCTCGAACCCTGTTCATAATTGGAGGCATCTGTTCCCTTCTGATGCATCTGCAAATTCAGCCATTCAGATACATGTAAGCAGTAAAACAATAATAGAACAGAATAACATGATATGCTCTCCCCATGAAATTGTATAGTTCAAGTTGCTGATTATTAAACATTAAGTTGATAAAAAACACCCGGCAACAAAGACTCCAGACTGAAGCATGGTACTCAACATTGAACCATAATTATACTATCAACTGATAGATAGAAAAGCATAATTTACAAATTTGCATTTATTGGTGTAAATTCCTTATAGAAAGCAAACATGAATGGAGGGTTGAGAATTTTAAATTTCCATGAGTAAACATATGAAGGAGGTTGAGCAAGTCGCTGAGCACATAAACAGAAACAGGGCCTTTGCAGGGAACATGTGTCAGCCCCTACCTTCGGTTCAGCACATTTATTGAGCTTGTCAGCATGCTTTGTAATGTTTTCTAGGAAGAGCATGTGCTTGATTGTGCGCTCCAGCAACGAATCTATACTGCACTGCACAATTTATAACAAAATATTCAGAACATGTCATGCAAAAGATTTTCCTGAATAGGAAATGTGACTACTAGACTGTCAAAAATTAAGCTAGACCATGGAAAAGTTACCTTTGATCCATTGGGCACAAGCTCTCTCAGCTCCTTGATGCGATCTTGGATCAGTTGTCTGTCCCTTGGCCGAGGCCTGCAATTTTCACCAGGTTTAGCCCTTTTTTTGTTGTTCTTAGCTGATTCTGATCGCCTATCCAACTGCTCACTATAGGTACTTGGACAAGTTGATGAAAATCCTTTGGAAGACATTCCACCACACACTTCTGTTGAGTTAGATAAATTATGTACATCCTCTTCAACAACAGAGGACTGCTTAATTGAATAACCTGCTGAATTCATGATATGCTTAGTCTGGATAGAGGGCTCAGGCAATTTCTCAGCTGTTAACAGAGACTGCACTGATTTACAACCTGATTTCTCACTTTTAACATCACTGCCACTATGGCAAACATTGCCTACTACTGCTTCTAAAAGATTCTCTGAGCCAAAGTCAAATGTCATCTGGCTACTACTCATCCCCTCTGGCATCTCAAAAATATTTCCAGCTTCACTCTTCCCTGTTTGATAATCAAAGGGCATACACCTGTTCAAGAAAGATGGTCCTAGCGCTTCAAGCAACTCGCAGCCAGCAGAGAACTTAAATAATGTGTCCGAGGAGTTGAAGTGAGTTGATTCAGCTGGATAGTCCAGTTTCTTCTCCAAATCCCTTTTGAATGTTATGTCTGAAGATTCAGGTGCATTCAACACCACATTTGGACGAAGATTAATGCTATCTGACTTATCTCTATCACAAATGGTAGAGTCAAAGAGGTCTGCAGGGAAGCCTGCAAGATCAGCTCCAAGCTTTTCATTTGGAAGTACAAGATCAGATAGACTAACATTCTCCTTCATAAAACTATTTGAATGCATTGTCGTATTGTGCTCTGGTCCCCGACCTAGATCTTTCCAGACACTAGTCTCCCCTCCAAACATCTGATCACTGATTATATTCATCCCTAGTTGACTCCGGTGATCCAAATAGGTGGCATTTGATTTCAGATTATGTAAATCGATGCTTTCATCATTTGTTGGTGTTGATATTTCAAGCACTTCTTGTTTATTTTTCAATTCAGCAGTTGTTTTCTGATGAATACCAGGAAGAGAAGAAATGTAAGAAGAGATATAACTTTGGTTTTGTCAATAATACAACACAGGCAACAAGTCATTTGGTTCTTTCTTTGTATCTTCATTTATAACTACATAAACTATCAGGAAAACCTTGAAGCCAAATAGGTAAATCTGGCTGAGAAAGGGGAGTGTTTTAGTATTACCAAAACCTCTTACATTCAATCTGTCGAGACAGTTCTACTTCAAGAAGTGAGTGCGGGCGCGCGCGCGCGCGCGCGCGCGCGCGCACACAGAGACAGACAGACAGGCACGCACACCCACACCCACAGAGAGAGAGAAAGAGAGAGTTACCAGACATAATGCATTCTCCATACTATGTTGTGATGGACTAGTAATATGTGAGACTGCGGAATCTTGAAGCGCAAAAAAGACATCTTTAATATGCGTCACCAAATTCACATCCTCAATAACCTGCTCAACCCAAATGTGAATAGAGAAGCAAATTTAGATGGCAATGATGTTTAGATGAAAAAATTATAAAAATTGGAGCAGAATTGAACACATTAGCATGCAATTACATCAACCATTTGATGATGAAAATAACTTCAAGAAACTCAATTTTGCAAGATATTTTTAAATTTAACACACCCCAATTCCAATACCAATTAAGAGTGCAAGCTAGTAATTTTGGATGATGAGCTTATGACGTTACAAATGGTAACAGAGCCAGTTACACATGGCTGGCTAGCATGGTTTGTGGGTATCCCCATGTCTTAGGGGAGTGTTAAACTGGAATGCAAGCAGCTCAGGCTAATGGGTGCATTAACTTTTGGGTGGGGCAGTCATGCTCCAAATCAAATATTAGGGGCATGGGAGAGAGGTCTAGAGTAGATAAATCAAATTTGATAATCCCAAAAGCATCTCTTGCTACAACTTTGACAAATATTAGCCTGGGCATTATTGGGGGATCGAGTCATAACTAGACCCTCTGTTGATTTTTTATCTTGAGAAAACCTTGAACATAAAATAAATGCCACCCCTTGGTCTCTGCAAAACAATTACATATGTCATCCTATGACTCTGATTGTGACTGCTTCCAACAGCCTAGTAGAATCTAAAAATGAGGATCTCAACCAGGGCAGAATTACATTGTATATTTCAATGGATCTCATAGAAAACACTGCTAACATCAATTTAGTTCAAGCAATCAATAAACATGCATGTGCTCGATAGTGAATAACAAGTTAATCAGAAATTTTCTTACTTTATTCAAAGAGCCAAGCTGTACAACTCCATACGGAACAACAGCCACAACAACAATGGTCTGTGGAGAAAAACAAAAACAATCCCATTAATATAAATCAATCTCATTAATATAACAACATCAGAAAAGAAGCAAAAACACAAGTGCTGGAAACCCAAATATTCAGAGAAATCAATCCACAGTCACCATAGGACAAGAAAACCTCAATTATATCTAACATTACCTGGTCAGAATTCAATAGAAATTACAGGTTGTGTCCACTTATATCAATCTCAACAAAATGAGCCAGGCAATCATGACTCATGAGTGAACAAGGCCAAACAATCCATCAGTGTATATCTCATTCACGCATATGATGTAATATTAGTTTAGTGATCACTTTTTATGGTCAATATGGAAATATTTAAAGCAGTGGATTCAGTATCCTGTCCCTGGAGTCTTGCTTACAGACAAGAACCATAAAACTAGCAATGTAACAAAGAAATTAGATGAAGTTATATTGTTATTCAGTCCCCGCAAAGCCTTTCATCCTATGTCATTATGAACAATAAAACATAAAAAGAAAAATAACGCAAGCATACCCTGATCCCAGCAGAAAACTGACTTTGCCAGCCATCAGAGAACTGAAAATCCCACCCACAAAAAAAAAAAAAAAAAAAAAAGAATAAGAGTAAGATTTGATAACAGAGACATTAAACCAAAAGAATGATGCTTAAGTGAAAAGACATTGTTACATTTTCCAATGGGAATGTACAAAATAGCATATCTACTATTTCATTTCAAGGATAACCCTCACCTCATATGATGAAAAGGAATTAGTAACATGTTTATCTGCAAAGATCCACTGATGTTTTCCACTGACTGCCACCTGTCCAACAATCCTGCAAAACCAAGCATGAATCCAACTCAAACATGACGATATGCACAGGAATATTTCAAAAGTCACAGACCAAACGTTTCCAAATTAAATTTTGCTTTATTAATTGTTTACGTGCGGATAAAAAACAAAACATGCTGAATTTGAAAGGAGAGCAACTAAAATGAAGTATGCTTGAATAAAACCTCCACTAACACAGCATTGACAATTAAAAATACAAAGGAAAAGAGTCTATCAGTGAAATAACTCATACCCTTCCCCGAGAGAGTATACATGGTAAGACATCTTTGCCACAGCCAATCCAAGCGGGTCACGTGGATAATGCCCACCATGCAAATTTTCTTGTGTCTGCCTGAAGCACTTGTTCTCTAAAGCATCATGTTGCTCACAATTATCATAGTAGCCATCTTCCCAAGTTAACACCCTATTAAATATATATATTTTTTAAAAAGAATGAGATTCAAGGAACAATCTTACTCATAAGCTCTCCCCTCAAACAAGTGACCAATAAAAAACAAATGCTAAACATCACTAAATTATAAACTAACTGCATAAAATCACAATCACTACAGGTAACTAAAATGGAACAAAATTGAAGCAAAATTCGAAGTAACTTACATGCGAGCACGATGTTTAAGCTTCCAAAAAACAGCATAATTCCAATCAGTATTGAAGCAGAGGCTCCTCAAAGTATTATGCAAGTCAGTAACCATCCCCATCCTTCCCCCTCCCCTCTCAAAATTCCTAACTCAAAGGCTCCTCGGTGCAAATTCCACCACCAAGAACCCAACTTTGTCAGTGAAACAAAATCCTCACCCTCAAAACAAAAACCCTAATTTCACCTTACCTAGCTTCCTCTGTAAGATCCTCTTCCTGCCTGTTTTCTCCTTAACCCAGCTCTTGCTTTTATCGGTGGTCCTACTGTAGCCAAAAGCAGACGATCTCTACCCATTCCCTCACTCATACACCACCCCCCTTTTAACTCACTAACACCCAATTCAGAAAAAATAGAAACCCTTAAAAAGCTCACAAGTTCAAACAGCAGAAGCAATAAAGCTTGAAACTTTCAAGATCAGAAACAAAGATTTCAAAAGAGCAACATTCAGTGTATTTAGCCATGAAATTAATAAAACAGAATTCAATCTCTCTCAAAAATCAAGCCAAATGAAAATGGGAAGTTTGAAGTAAAGGACTAGCTTATATCGGACGACATGGATCACACTCAAATCCTGACCTTAATTTTGAAAAACCACTCACTGAATTGGAAAATGATTTTCTGATTTTCACACACAGAATTTGATCCCAATGAACCCTGGACAGTAGAGAAAAGGAACAGGGAAATCAAGGGTTTGTTTCAGATTCTTGAAAAAAACAAAGTAAAGTTCGAATCTTTTAAGCTAGGAGAAATAAGAATTGATGAGGTTAAGAAATTCAAAGCTTTTTCATTGCAAAGATATATAAAGAGTGTAAAGAGTTTTTCTTTCCCCTTTTATAACTCTTTTCTTGGAAACAAAGGGGAGGGAGAGAGAGGGGGGCTTCAAAGGCTTTAGTTTTTCTTTTCTGGTGCTAAGATTTTTATATACATTCATATATAGTAAAACTAGCAGCAGCCGCTATTTGGCGCACCACCCTGTTCACTTTAGCTTTCTTGAGAGGAGAAAGAAAGAGTGCAAAACGGTGACACCTAGGCGTCGTTTCACGCCTTGGTGCTGTGCGCAAGGGCATCATCATCTCTTATCCTACGCATCATGATGCGCACTTCAAACCTCTCCCTAGTGGTTGCTGCCATTTTTTTCACACACAGGGGAGATTAGAGTTTGGAGGGGTAATATTTATGGATGGACGATCAACCAAAAATGGGTAATGCTATGAGTACACTTTCTAGGTTGTGTCATTTTATGGCCAACAAAATGATGCCCTTGTGAAGAAAATGCTTCTTATCTTTCTATACAATTTCATGTTCTTGGAGGAGTTCTTCTCTTTCTTTCTTTCTTCCTCCCCCATACATCTCTCGATCACCATTTTTAAACCCAATAAACTTACCCCTCTCATGCCCCTTTTCAACAATCATTTTATTGCCAAAAAAGTTGTGACACCTACCGCACCCCTCTCTTGCCGTTGTCCCCATTCACATTGTATGAGTTTCAACAACAAAATAAATAAAGATTGGGATTGAATTTCGATTCTCAGATTGATTGAGGGCTCTTCTTTTTATTCCACCACTCCCCTGTTGTTGCTCAATTGCTCGTTGAAGAACTAGTTTAGGGATCTTGTATTTACTGTTTCTTTTTTATTATAACAAGAAATCAAACCAGGTTGTTTATCCGGTCGACCCATCAATAAACTCTATTTCCTCTAATATCAGGTTGGGGTCAAGGACAAGTCAGCCGAATTCTAAATTAATCTGCGAAACTAGGTCGGGTTGATTTCTTTAACATCAGGTTGGGGTTAAGGAAGTGTCGATCGTATCCTAGATTAATTCGCGAGATCAAATCAGGTTGATTTCCTTTAACATCAAGTTGGGGTTAAGGACAAATCGGCCGAATCCTAAATCAATTTATAAAACCAAATTGGGTTGATTTTTTTAATATCATATTAGGGTTAAGAACAAGTTGGCCGAATCCTAGAACGAGATCAAGTTAGGTGTAATAAAAGTAGAAAGTAATTTTATATATGAAATATGAAAAAACTCTACAAATTCAGGATTTATTAAAGCTTTCACTAAATAACCCCAGCAATCTATAGGGAAAAAAGAAAAAAAAAAAAAAAGAAGAAGAAGCATTCATCCAATTTTGTCCAGGCGGCTCCATTGTGATTTTAATTGTTTATAATGATCTCATGACATATTCATGAAATAATGTTTCCTGCGCCATACCAGCTCAACATCATTGTCCGAATCCCATGATTTTGTGTTCTAACAGTGGGATCTATGAGTGATTATTATTGCCATTGATTTCTAATCATTTTCTATTATTTATTTATTTCTTTTTTCACGTCGTTCTAGTTATTAGGGATTGGAGCTGGGGGCCATATATTTGTTGATCATGAACAGAAAAAATACAAATAAAAATCATCCCATTATCAACAATCCAAAACAATCACCTACCGTTGTTTTTACTTTGATCTTAAAGATTTTATTTGTCGGAAGCATATCAAGAGAGTTCACCCTATTTCACTAGCAAGTTTATTAGGCATAATCATGGTTTTACTCTATCGTGTACATCTCTATCTTTTATGGTTACTTGTCATATGTCATGCTTTATTCTCTCCCTAGCCAATGTTTAGATTACGTTTTGATTTTTTTTTTCTCTTTTTTATCCAAGTAAATGACCGTTTGATGCTGTAATTATTTTTATATATTTTGCAAGTTATTTTTGTACATAAAAAATTAAATCAATATCTTTTAAAATGTTTTTCTAATATTAATTGAGTTCATTAAATTGATTTTTTTTTTTGCGTGGAATAAATTAAAGTCTTGAATTCGCAATCTTTTTGGTTCAACATGAATAATAATGGCCTATGAACAACTGGGTTCGAAATGTCCAGCAGAGATTCAAAGAGGACTGCCTGTTCACCACTCATCTATCTCTTTCCTAAGAAATTCTATCAGGGTCAATACTGCAACTTATCTAAATCATGATGTAAATTTTTGACCATTGTCTTTCTTAATTTGACAGCAAAAAGATTCACGAAATGCTTTGAACAGTTTATAATTTTTCACTGGAGCTGCTTAGGCTTTCTTTTTCTTTCTTTCTTTTTCACTCAAAGATGCTTATAGAACAAAGTCAACTGGAATTCTCCATGAATAATTAAGCTGAGCTCTATAGTGATGCAAAACGATATGTCATTTTCCAATGTATGTAGAACAGTAAGGAGATGAGTGGGATCATGAATACTAAAGGACAAACAAGAATGATTAAACCCCATCGATAAATGTGTGTTTCGTAATATGATCCATGTTGTTTTCATAAAAGTATTTTTTAAAAACAAAAATATGTTAAAATATGGTTTTTTATATATTTTTTAAAAAATTTAATATCAAAACATGAAAATTATATAAACAAACCAGCCAGCCCGCTACATGGTCTCATTCCCAAATGAGGTAAATATGATGTAATGGTGCAATTAATGGCGTTGCAGGTTTTAATTAGTTGTTTCTTCCATTTTTGCGTTTGAACTGCGAGGTCACCTTTTTATCATTTCTACCATCCCATCCCTTTCCTTGATCTTCTTTCTCTACTCTCTCTCAGAGGAGGATTGGGAACCAAATCATCCCAAGTAGATCTTGTAGCTTAGCTTTTCACAAACATGTAATCCAGGAGGGTGACTCGCTGGTCTTCACCCTCATGAGTGCTGGGTTGATATCTTTCTCACTTTGCATGATCTCCCAGTCAATATAGTCGGGCGTGAAAATGGAAGACCCATTTTCAAGTACATTGTTCCTGCATATGATGCATATGTGACACTAGTGGCCATTACCTGAATAAACTATGTCCTTCCTCGTTAGGAAACAAGGATTGTAAAGAAGAAAAGTTGCAACCTTTCACCAAGAGTCAACTTGCCCTCAACTATGGCGGATTCATTTTTTTGCGCCACCCCTTCTTAACCCAGTTCATTACTTACAGACTAACAGTGGCCCCAAGAAATCTAAGGGAGGGAATCTAATGATCATTAGCACCAAAAGGGATTCTCGCCGGTAAAGCCCCTTTCACCACTGCTTCTATAAAATATATGCAGGTTCATGATTAGTCTGGCAGAATTGAATTCCTCAGGCGAATGCAAATTATCTTAGTTAATGAAAAGATTAAGAAAGATGTGCGCATGTGATCGAGATTCGAGATTCACAGGTGGTTTCTTGGCTGCAAGCCATTAACGTCATTGACTACGTTTTAATGGCTCTGATTTGGGGTAAAAAGCCATCGGCTTTTTCTAGATTAAGTACATAGAACCAGAGGTATAAGCCAGAAGCTATGTAGCCTGTCGTCTTCTACTTGTTCGACTTTTGTTTCGTGTGATGTGATCATCGTAATTAACGGGGCAATACCAGTCCAGGCCCCTGTGTGTTCTTGTCGTTAAAAAGGTTAATCTCTGAGTGAATGTTAAGATCATGAAATCAATGCAATCTATTCAAGTTATTGGCCGAATCAGGCCATGATCTTGAGTAATAAAGTTGTCAGGAAAAATCCAAAGCTCAAAGATGTTTCAAGGAATCATGCCTGCATGCTATATTAGTATATTCACGGAAAGATGAAACGAGGCTCAACCCAAAAAAAAAAAAAAAACATCTAGTTTGTGTAGAATAATCTGCCTAACGAATTTTAAGTTTACTTCCTTTTATTTCTTGATTTTTTAATTTGTCGAAGTTGGTTTTTAAGTTTATTTAAGAAGTTATAGGCTTTTTTAAGAATCAAAAAAACATTTAATAACAAAATATCAAATTAAATTTTATATGCAATAATCTTATTTAATAGAAGGATAATAGTCTTTCGTTTATTGTTTTGATATCAAAATGACGCAACCCATAGAAGAGCTTTCTACCCACCATGGGAAAAAGGCACACTAAATTTTTTTTATTTTTTTCTTCAAATTATTTGTTTATTTTCTTCAAAAAAACAAATATTACAGAACGATTTGCAGCCTCAAGTAAGTCCGGTAAGATTAGTTGCTGAATCTAATTTGTACACTTGGAAGATAAGGTGGGCTTAGTGGCCTTAGTCACTCAATAGACTGCACAAAGTAGGGTAGTAGCTACCCACTATTATATCCAATAATATTTTTCCTTTTGTTTATTCCTTCTTCTTGGCCTTTTTCTCAATCAAAATGAAGCATTCCACGACATTAGTAGGAAAATATAGCCATCAAACAAACGCTGGTCGGAGGCAAGCTTCAAGTGCTATCCACTTCCAAAATCATTTTTTGGGGCTGCCTTTTTTTATATATATACAATGTTCTAGTACCCCTTTAAATAGAAATAATAATAATACCGTCAATTTTATGTTATCTCGTGCATATGTCAAATAAAAAGTAAACACCCTGAAAAAATAGTTTGGGTGAACATTAGAGGAAGGATAGGTTAGATATGTAAAATAAAATTACAATTTAAGAATTTTTTTTTTTATCTAATAGTATGTACTTCTAAACATTCAATCTAATATTGGAACTAAAAACCATATAAATACTATAATTAAAGAGTTAGAGTTTAGAGAAAATGCATCAAGTTTTATAGATGTCCAATAAATCACCAACTCCTCTCCTTGAATTTCCATTCAAGAGTTTCACCATCACACATCGGTTTTTTTAATAGATGAGACCAAATCATTACACGATCTTTTTGCGGGTGCAAGATCAAACTCAATCCTCTTACAAGTTTAGAATTAAATTGTTGTCCCTGATCTTTTTGTGGGTTAAAGACTATAAAACATTTCATCATTATTTCTTAAATGACAAGTATTAAACCGCTCTCAATTTATTCACTAAGAGTCTTTTTCCAAGTGTTTAAAGTTTCATTTACACTTTCTACTATTTACTCTTTAGTAAAGTTGATTGGAATAATAATTAAACTATATTGGAAGATTTTTGCCGATTCATACTTAACCTTGTCTTTTATGATTACAAGTAAAACAAGAGTGTTATAAGTTGTTTTTTAGAAAGAGTATGCTTAAATTCTTACTTTAAGAGTTCCACATTTTTTTTTGGCCAAGGGAAGGGCTATTTATAAGATTAGAAATGAAACTAGTTGTTAAACATATTTTTCTGATTGTTAGAGAATCAATGAGACTGTTTTTAGAATCGATTATATCCTTTTAAAATCTATCAGATTGTTTCGAAGAACCCCAAGAATTTTTGGAAATTTTCTAGAAACAAACCAGTTATTTTAAGAAACAACTTGTTTAATGATTTCATAGATGTTATAAATCTATCTAAATCATTGTAAAAGTATGCACAACACACACACACACATATATTTATAGAGAGAGAGCATAAATTGTGTTTTGCTTAACAAATGCATGTGTTACACAAGTATGTTTAATATAGTATATTGACATGACCTATTAAATCACTTGAGCATCATAGCATGGTGTTCAAAAGCTTCATGGCATATATCATGATATAACATACTTATATGTATGAACATGTGCATGCATTTATCAAAACTATACCAAATCAATGTTTTATCATTGACATATAACATACTACTTAATTAATGACATCAATATTCAATGTTATCATCAAAACATAATAAAAAAACTTCATTAAATCATCATCATAGTCAGCGTGTTTGGGAGTATGGTTGTGGATTACTTTTCAAAGTGTTTTTCATTTAGAAAAGTATGCCAATAATGTTATTTTATTTTTTAAAAAATTATTTTTGAGATCAGCACATCAAAATGATTTGAAAAATATTAAAAACATATTAATTCCGAGCAAAAAAAAAAATTCAATTTTTTTTGAAAAGTGTTTTTCAAACGCAATCCCAAATGGGTTATAGGCTAATAACCAGTACTCTCTCAAATATAAAAAACAAACAATGCCCTTGATTTTATGTTAACTCGTATACATGTAAAAAAAAAAAAAAAATGCTTGTATATATGTTCATTAAGTAATGTAATGACTTATGGTTGAAACTGTATTTAATTATTAATCCAATTTTGAAAATATTTAGTAATCAATATACATCCTAATTTTATATGAATCCCACTGAAAATTGGTTTTTAGAATCTTAATTAAAAAAAATATATAATTTATAAATTTTCTTTTTAAATTATAATCATGAAAATTACTGGAATACTTAACATGCAATTTAATGTTTGGCCGATGGTAAGGCAAGTCATAGCTTCAAACCCATTAAATGTTTCTTAAGATGAGATAAATTGTTCTTATTTCTTACTGTCTCTCTTATAACTGGGAACACGAAAAGCAGGTCTTTAAGCAAAACTTTTGCCTTTTTTTTTTTTTAATTAATTTTCTTATAACATGCATGTATTTGTTGAATCGTGGGATTTTAGGTTGCTGCAGGGCCTGCACCTCGGCTGAAAAGGCTACAGGCTAAGATAAAACAAAAAGGCCCACGAGATATCGAGGCCCAATGTAAGATAAAGAGTTCCTTAGTTTACAGCTGTTATCGTGGCTATAAGCCGGTTTTTAAAAGCACGTTTTAGCCGTGTTTTATATATATATATATATATATATATATATTTTTTTTTTTTGCTTTACAGTAATTTTTTTATTATTATTTCTAACATTATTTTTATATATTTAAAATTTTTTAAAAATAAAATAAATATTATTATAATATATTTTTCAAACAAAAAAATAATTTAAAAAATAACCCTGTTACAATTCCAAACACTACTTAAGTTAATCCATGAATTATCGGTATATCAACATAATTTATTTTTTTCATAACAATGTTTATTTTTAATTTAAAAAAAAAAACTCAAAAAGACTGTTTTGATTAATAAAAAGATTTAAAATACCTGTGTGTGTGATAAGTCCATATCAGAAACACGAAGCTGCTTTCGCCGAGGAATTCATCAGAACATAGTTAGCTTATGGCTTGGATATTTCGGAAGCATGCACCTACTTTTTATTACTGTAACGAGCATATATTGAGCAGTTCATGTCAAGAACACAGAACAAGTATATCATCTTTTTTTCTCTCAATCCCACTAGATTGCAGTCAATTTTCTGAGCTGGAATTTCATAAAGTAAATGGTTCTAGAAAATGTGTAAGCATAGTTGGTATTCTTCCATCCATAAACACGAGCATAGATGATAGATGCATTTTGTCCTTCAAATATAAACAAGGAAAAACGAGGAAAAATATGTGTACAGACTCAAGATCCATGGCGATTTTAAATGCAGTCAGGATCATTTACTCCAGATTCATGCCACATCTTCTCATGATTTTGGCCCAAATTGGCTATTTATTTCTCTACACCATTGCAGAAGCTGTCTTCAATCATGGGATGAACCCTCGTGTCTTCGCTACATACCGATATATCGTAGGCAGCTTAGTGATGTTTCCTCTTGCATATTTTCTTGAAAGGTGCATCACACACATGCATACACCCACCAGATAAATTGCAAAGGTATTAGCTATACAGTGGATACCAGCTGGTTTATTGTATGAAATTATGCTACCGAACGCATTTTGCTTAAATATGATTTTCGTTTTCCTGCAGAAAAGCGAGGCCAAAGCTAACAATTGTGTTGTTTCTGGAGATATTTGTGCTTTCTCTTCTAGGGTATGAAGGGCAATCCTTATGCTTCAACACAAAGCAAAAACGAAACAAAAAAAATTTTTTTGTCTTTGTGAGAAAAGAAAAAGGACCTACAGTACTCTCTTTTGATGAAAGCCAGGGCCAGCTTAACAATTAACATGTACTTTGCAAGCTTGAAATACACTTCTCCTACTTTTGTTGCCTCAATGAACAATACCGTTCTCTCCATGACTTTCATAATTGCAATTATACTCAGGTGGGGACTTCAAAACCCGTATAACCGAAGACCAGAAATCATATCTATCCTGATTCTGACACGAAGAGTGCTTTCATTTCATGTAGGTTGGAGATTGTCGATTTAAGGAACCCTCGAGGAATAGCTAAAATTGTCGGAACGTTACTATCGTTGGCTGGGGTCTTGACCATCACTTTATACAAAGGACCTGAGGTGCAAAGCTTGCAGGGTGCACCAATCCATGTCAGAAGTAATCATGCTCAACAAAACTGGGTGAAGGGGTCTTTGCGTGGAGCTTCTGATCCAGCATTATATTCTGGTCCATCATATATGCTGCAAGTTCATCCATGAACAGCTTTACGGATTATTAAACTAGCTTGCAAGAAACCATGTTAAGTCAAGATATTAATCATCAATGGCAGGGAGTCATTAGTTGTGGCTTGACGGTCCTCATTCAATTATGGTGCAACAAAGAAAGAGAGGCAGTCTTTTTGACCATGTTTAGTCCTCTTGCAACTGTAATGGTGGCAATCCTGGCTTACTTTCTTTTTGGTGAAGAGTTGCAAGCAGGTAGGTAAAATTATATTTTATTTCACAATTATTAGATAAAAAAAAGAACGAGGTGAATATAATTTCATAGTTTGGAAACAGGGGACTGTCCCTAATTTATCTTTGGCTAAATCAGCATATCGAGAGGAGTTGTTATCATCGGACTTCACATGCTGCTGTGGGGAAAAGAAAATGAGCGAGATCGAAACAAGTCCCAAGAACCACCTCTTTCCACTTATGATGAGGAAAAGTTAAGCCAGTTAGCAGTGGAAAGTTCAGCAGAACACACTAGTCAAACAGGAAGTTGAGAAATAAATCGAGAATTGGGACTGATACAAACGAGTCCTACAATACTCAGATCATGATGCAGGAAACGAATGACATAGCAAATAAATCAAAGCTCGTTTGTTGAGCACTAATAATCATTTTCTACAGCAATTAGTTAACAAGTTTTTCGATATTTCCAAGTGAGTATCGATATCCCCAAACAACTAGTACAGTGAATGTTATTGCAAACTCTCTAATCCAATCTTAATCAGTAAACTTTTGCAGAATGTTATTACAATGGAGTTCTACAATCATTGCTGAAGTTGTCTCCATAGTAGTTTTGTTAAATAGATCAACTGCAAAAGGTATATTACACTTGCGGCTACTAGAAAGGAAAAAATTGCGGTTGCAAAAAAAGAGGATTTCATTATCTTGCAATTTGGTTAGCAAATTAATCATTCACAGACATCTAAACTACCTTAACTTTTATACAAACATCGGCTAGCATATCATAAATTAGGGCATTCAGGAATAGCCAACAGAAGTGGGAGAATTTGGACACAGTCCCTCATCATGTTTCTTGCTATGAATTCAAAAGACATCGAGTTCTCTTTCTCACTTGGCTTCTTCAAGACGCGCTCGTACAGTTTCTGGACTGTACATTTTGTTGATCCTGCAACATGAGATTAGATTGTGGCATTAACAGCTTGAAAAGCTTCAGTTTGAACAGCGTATTATCATGCTTATTTTCTATGAAAACCAATTATTGAGTTTCAATGTACTCTCAGTTACAATTGGAAAATTCTCAAAGCAAGGAGAAAGAATGAATTGTTTGCAAGGCTTACCGAAAGAGCGAATCCCCACTAGATGCCAATTTCTCAGAAATCCATTCAGGAACGAGTTCAAGCAACAAGTTTAGCTGCTCATCAACTTCTCCTGCATACAAAACACAAAATGAGTTAGCTTAATGTGGTGTTCTGAAATACATCTAATGGTTTTTGACAGGAAACTCCTTGCTTACTTCTATCAGCAATATCAGAGTGGCTTGCAATTATCTTGTGTGTGAGCTCCTCTTTTGTGAGAACTGATTGTCTCATTGACTGAAACAAGAAATGAATCTTGTTGAAGAGCTTAGGAAGGCAGGCGATCATTTGCTGCCGCTTCTTTGCTTGTGAGATTGCAGGATCTCGCTCTTCTTTAGCCTTCTGTTCTTTCTCTCGTATCTGCAGAAGCAACAATGATTACTACCAATCACAGCATTAAATGTCTCGTTTGAATTCAAAGCACAACTATTGAATCCAAGAAAACAGAAACCCTGGAGATTAATTTAAATATCAAAATAAAAATGTATGCAGTCAATCAAAGACAACAGCTAAGATGTATCAATAGCCTGTAATGTTCACAGACAGACAGGTGAAAATGATTGAGAATTCAGGATCAGCTTACCGATTGCAGAAGACTCTCAGGGAAAATTTTCAAGATATCATCATCATCTGATACACCCCCTGTCTCTCTTTGTTCATCCATAGCATGCTTGACTGGAGTTTCAAATATCAGTGACCTGCTGGGTGGACGCCTAACAAGCTTGTCTGGTGAATTAGAAGAACCATCATAATATGGGCTCATGCATCTTTTATGCTGATGCAATGCAGGTGTGGTAGATAACAAAGCAGCTGGAGTTAAAGCAAGTTTTGCAGGAGTTGATTGGTCACTGGCCATCTTTATGGGAGAATCATCTCCATCATTCATGGCATCTTTCACTTTGCTTGGTGTTGCAGATAAACAATCTTGGTCGCAGGTAGGTGTGGAAGACACTTTGGCTGGTGATGGAGCAGAATAACTAGCTCTCTTATTGGAAGAGATTTTGCTGGGGCATGGCTCTAAAGCCGAGGAAACTGATCTTTGGAGGCTGTTTTCTGCTTCAATTTTTGAACCTTTTAGGGAGAAGCGCCTCTGGAAACTTCGGGATAAAAGTGATGCCATTGCTGGTTTCTCTTCTTCGATTGCTGGGGTTCCTGCCAGCAATGGCGAGCGATTGAATGGCTCTGGGAGCATTTCCTCTGGAATATCATCACCCTGAAGCCATGGAAAAGCACTGTTAACACATCAATCAGAATTTATAAACAGAAGTACATTGAATCAAGTAAGACAGCAACCAACTAACTCAGTTTCATACAACTCAAAGCAACTCTTAGCTAGGGGCAAATCATAAAGGCTGTCAGTAATATTCTAATCAGTGGCTTCCTCAGTACATTCAATCACATTATATTACAAGAATATGACAAGCTGATCAAAAGCCACTTCCCAAAATGCAAATCACACATCACAAAAACATCATCAAAATCACAGTGTAATGGATGTCAATTAAAAAAAACAAAAACAAAGAGCGAAAGAGAGAAGCACATTCATCTTAAACTTGAACCGAGTTATACATTCATAACATGAATTTTAAGCACAAACAACATAAACAAAGGCACAAAAAACAGAAAAAACCTGAGGATGGTCTCTATAAAAATCCACAAGTCTTGAGCGGAAGACCTTCCTTAAATATATTTTCTCACTTTCAGTTTTCGACTTGCCATTATCACATTGAATTGCATCAGCATTTACAGTAACTTGAAGATCCGGCTTCATACAGCTGGTTTGCTCATCAAACTTGAGCACCCTCTTTATCTCAATTGCCTCTGGCATAATATACTTCAATTGCGCCAAATGTTTATGCGTAAACCTCCTAAAAAATAACAATTACAATTAAAATATACAATTACAAAATGAAAAAATAAAAAAAAAAAAAAAGACAGTACAGTAATCAGTAGTACCTGTCTGTTAAAGACTCAATTTTTGGGGAAATGTTAGAGAAAGTAGACATCGAGCCCTTCATACGCAACAACCGGATCGAGCTATCCAAGTTATCAAAAAACTCACCCAGCATTTCATACCTTAACAAGTTTTAAACAAAAAGAAAACATTTAGCAGAAATCACTACAAATTTGAAAAGAAATTCAAAAAACGACCCAAAAAACTTACTTATCGGGGATTTTATTGTGCCCATCACGAGACTGATTCTTTCTGGGCTTGGGTTGTTTACTTGTGGTGGTATCGGTGGTGGAATCCTCAGGCCAAGACGCGATCTGTCTTCGAGCGGACTTGGTTTGATTGGTTCCATGGTCTTGAGAGGCGATGTGACGGACTTCTTTTAAGGAGAGGGCGAGACGGCGGTTGCGGAGGCGGGAAGGGAGTTGGGATTGCTGTGTTGGGGTTTGAGTGGCGATTGTTGAGTTTGAAGGCTTAGATTTTGGGGTTAAAGATGATGATTCAGAATCTAGTTTAGGTTTCTTGGATTTTGAAGAAGGGTTTGGCGAGTATAGAAGGGAGTTCATTGCTGCCGTGCTTCTTCTTGTTGATTTTGAGTGTGAAGAGAGATTTGCAGACTTAGGAGAGGAGGAGGACGATGGGGAAGGTGGAGGGCAGGCTAGTAGTATTAGGGGTTTTTCTTGGCGGGAATTGCTGAGGTGGAGCTTTGCCACGTGATACTTCCCGCCAAGCTGGTCCGTTGCCTCCCGCGGTTTTTCTTTCTTGACCCCTCTGTCTACTACATGTCGTTTGGCTAGATGGTGGAAACGACGAATCATTTAAACTGGGGACGAGGAAAAGACGAAAGGGCCATTCACTTGGACGGTCGTGCATGTGACACGTCCTCGTGCTTAAAAAGTAAAGTTGCACGTGTAATTTTGCTCGTTCATCCCAAGTCACATTCGGATAATTTAGATAAAAAAAAAGTCATAATAGAGAATTTCTTGAATTATTTAAAATTATTTTATATTTCCTGTCTTGAACTAATTTTTTTTCCTCTTCAGTTTTTTATTTATTAAGATTATATTGCGGATACTTTGAATTTTTTACCCGTTACCTTGTTAATCGGTTACCCAGTTTCCCCCCTAAATTATATATATATATATATATATATATATGTTGATTTTAATTTGATTTTTGTAACGTAGTTTAGAAAAAACTATGGGTGATCGATAAGTCAAGACTTTGAGTGATTCAGTTAGCCTTCTCATCCTTTGTTGAATATTTTTCTTAAATAATTTGTCTATAATTTCTTAAATAAATCAAAATATTAATCTAAATAAACTACAAAACCTAAAAATAAAGGAAAGCAAATAATTCTTTTTCTAAATAAAAAAAGAATTAGAAAAACAATTTTTAAATCCTCCTGTATTAAATTCTCTCAATGAAGACAGATTAATTACATATTTACGAGTATATTAAATGTTAATTTTTAAAGTATGTATCAATTTGAAATGTATTAAATTATTTTTTTTATTTTTTAAAATTTATTTTTATTATTAACACATCAAAACAATTTACAAATAAAAAAATAATTAAATTTTTCAAAATATATTCTAACCGTAATCTTAAACACGAAGATATCGCAGTTGTGGCACGTTACTCCTCCCGGAATATGCTCTATCCTTGCTAGTGATGCCGCTGAAGTTGCTTGCTTTTTGGAGGATCCAGCTTATGTTTCGTTTTTTACCGTGTGCACCAGAACAAAGTTAAAGAAGAGACTATAGGGCTGCACCCCTGCGTCCCTCCATGCACGGCTAGTTAAAGAAGAGACTATAGGGCTGCACCCCTGAGTCCCTCCATGCACGGCTGCCGGTGAACTATTATTAGGACTCAGCAGGCGGATGAACCTGCGAAATTGAGACGTCTTTGGCTTTGGCAAGTGAAATCAAACTTTGAATGCGTGACTTCTTCGAACATCTTGTGAGGTGGTAAATGTGGCGGCAGCCACTCACGCCAGTAACTCAGCATAACTCGTTCTCTTTTCAAACTCAGCTAAAATCACCCTGGACTCGTGGACCGGGAATCGAAGATCGTCACGACTGGGCTCTCCCTTTGATTGATCAATTAAAACAACAAAAACACGTTGGTCTTTGACGTTTTCTTTTACGTGTCACCTTTTTTCTCCTTTTCCCTTGATCCTTTAAGAAATTAATTTTTATCACGTTTCAGTCTCTTTGTACAGGAGAAGAAGTGATAAGTTTGTCTATATTTTGACTACTAAAAAGTTTAATATTTTTTTTACTCAAATTATTAGAATTCTATGATTTTTTTTTAATTCTCGTTATTTTTTTTAATAAACCATGCTGTAATAAAAAAAAAAAACTTATCATTATAAAAAATAAATTACATGAATAAGAGTAATTTTAATTACAAAATATTTTTTTTTATACATACCTATTTTAATCATCATGTAATTACAAAAATAAATTTCATAAAGTATTGTCCAACAATGCGAGAACTATAACTTGTAATAATAATAAATTTCGGCTTGTAATAACAATAAAGTTTTTTATAAGTATATTTATTATTTATAATTGAATAGCTTTTATATAAATATGTGAAATTATAAAAAAAAAATGTTAAAACTCAGTATATTTTTTTAATTTAAATATACATTTGCAAAAACAAAATATATCTATCTTGTCATCAAATCCACACTAATTTGATCCAACTTTAAAATTTTGTTTTGTTTTTGGTTTTATTTTCATTCGCATTTTAATTAAATTAAAGTATTAAATGATTTAAATTTAATTTAACACTTATTTAAAAATAATAAAGAGAAACTAAGAATATACAGACAACTTCTTTTTACTTAATTATATTTATTCGTGAAGCCGTATTTTTCTCTAAATTATAATTGTAATATATAATATAGTAAAAGAAAAGTGTCTGTCTTTTGGATTTTAATGTGGACCACTAAGGCAGTTAAAAACTATTTTTTTTTTTAAAAAATAATTTTTTTATTTAAAATAATTTTTTATATTGTTTGATATATTAATATTACAAATAAATTTAAAAAATAAAAAAATATTATTTTAATTTTTTTTAAAAAATACTACCGCTGCGCAACCAAACAACCTCTAAATCCAATGTCCAAATAAATAATTGATGAAACCTGGTCACCAAGAAATTGGAACTAACTAATTACCCAGTCCATGAAGTAAAGGCGGAAGTACCAGTTGTTGCTTTCTTGTAAAGTTGTGTCTCCTCCTCTCCTCCACCTCCTCCTGCTCAATCCACCACGGAGGAGGCTTTTTTACCTTCACTGCCACTGCGTTTTTAACATCCATCTCAAGTAATAACAAAAGCAGAGATAGAGACAGAGACAGAGACAGAGACAGAAGAAGCCCAAAAAGCTTTCTAAATTACCCTTTCACATTACCATTTCTCAATAACAATTTAAAATTAAAATATAAAAAATTCCCAATTGAATTTCAATTCCCTCAAGAAAGAACCACGCAACCCAAACAAGCAATCTCCCTCCCTCCCTCTCCCTCTCCCTTTTCCTGTTTTCTTCTGTCTTTCAATTCTTTTTGACAAAACAAAATATTTCAGTGCAGTTTCTTATTGTAGACCTTACTGAATCCTCACCCTTTTCTTGATTTTTTCCACCCTTCGGTCATATCATTATTCTTTTCTGGGTTTCCAGGTAATTTCGTGTTTTGTCTTATCTCGATTCGAATCAATTTTTTTTGTCCTTTAACGTGATAATGATATCGTACAACATGAATTTTAGTTGTTTTTTTTCAGTTAATGATGTGAATGTTTTGTTTGATTTGCTAATCAATATGGACATTGGACAGCTGGGATTAAGCTGCAGTAATTTAATCCAGATTTAGCAATTTGTTTTTTTTTTACTCAATATAGTGATTATATGATCAGATAAAGATTGCCCATCTCCATTTTTCGTGAATTTTTATCCGATTAATTTTGGTTTTTCCTTTCTGGGTTTTGCTCTAAGTGGTATTTATTTTCAGTTTAAAAGTTTGTGACTTTTTGTTTGCATATTGAATTGGAGGGTTCCATTAGAGATTTTAAGTGGTTAGTGATTTCACTATTCTTTTTTCTCTTGCTAAATTTGATTTTCTTGGTCGTAGCTTTTATTGTTATTAATTAATTAACTAAAGGGAACAGCGGGGATAGCAAAGATAGTGCACTTGAATTAAGTAGTTGTAGAAGCAAAGCAATGCCTCCAGAGAGATCATGTATTTCTGGCATTTGTTAAAGAGTGAAAAATCCCTTTTGCAGCTTTTATATATGGTACAAAAGGAGATGAAACTAGACCATGTCTTGGGAAATAAAGGGAGTTGATCTTGGTTTTTACTTGCTCTTAGTAGATGCCTTGATTAGTTTTGAACTCCTTATTAAACTCCCTCTCTTTCACTGGATTAGTGGCCTTCCATATTGTTTTTATCTATAAAATTCACATTTTTGTATGCATTTACGTGTGTTTTCATTAGCAGACTGATCAAGATCATTTTGGTGCTGCTTTTACAGGCAGCAGTGAAGCCCTTGTTTGTATTGTAGAACTGGGTGAAAATTGATTGCCTTGTAGGGCTTGAGTTTTGGCAGATGAACAGGTAGTTACTTGATCAAAACGCTATGAACTATGTGGGACTATTTGATAATGTTTTATTACCCATTAATTAAAAATGTTTGTTTCAGTGGGTCTTAATAGATTTAGGATACTGAAGATGTAAGAATACTTTCAGAATGATTGTATAATTTCATTATGTTTCAACAACACATTCTTTGTTGTGCTCATCTTCATTCTGATTAATATGGTGCATTGGTAATATTGGTGGAAAATTTCTTCCATCACCCCTGCCCCTTCTTTTCCTCCCAGAAGATTTTTTTTTCTTTGTTTTCTCAGTGACATTTGACGAATGAGAAGTGGAAGATATGTGGTTGTGTAAATGCATTTTTTAGTTGAGTGTAGTAGAAGCGGCATGGTTTGTGATGCAACTTCTCTAGTTTCTCAAGTTTTGAATATTAGCTGATTACTGAGGAAACAGAGGATGTTTTAAAGTAGCTATATAAGGCATGTCTAGTCTGATCCTTTTTTTTTTTCCTTTCATTTCCAGAGCTTTGCCTTAACCATTAATGCAGTTTGGGGAATGGACTGGCTCTTTTTGCCTACTGTAAGTGCTTGTGAATATGATGTTCAGTGGACAAAATTTTAATGCTCTGAGCATATTTAAGTGGAAATGGCGTGGTGAATCATCTTTGTCAAACCGCTTGCTTGACGATGTTCCACCAGAGATTGAATTGTCTGACTATAGAAGGGTGCCAAGTCCTGGTTGCGAGAGCCCTTCAGGGCTTCTTAATGGCGAGAGCTTGAATGTGGAACCAATTGCTGATTTGGACCTGTTCTTTGAAAGATTATACAATTACTATTGCGAGAAAGGGCTTTGGTGTAGTATTATAAAGTGGATAGTTGAGCTTTTTAGCATGGGTTTCACCATCGGTTTCTCAGGATTTTTTTTATTATATGTTGATTGGAATGGTCTTCGTAATGCTAAGTGTGGGATGGATGCAGTTGAATCTGGAATCAAGCCTTGTGATCTTGCTAAAGAAGCTCTCCATCTGCACCCATTAACCCCTCTAACGCTTTCAAAAGCTATCATTGTTGGATATTTGGGGTTATTTTCTATATACTGGATCTTCTGTTTCTTGAGGTTTTTCGCTCAATTGAGGGACATTCTTGGTATCCGGCACTTCTATTATAACAGGTGGCTGATCTAATCTGTGAAAATTTTTGTTGGAAGTTTACTTCAGTACAGATGTTTTCTTTTTTATTAACTTTTCATTGTATTTCAATAATAGAAAAAATATTATCTTTTTGCAGTCTCCATGTCACGGACAATGAAATTCAAACCATGTCATGGGCTACAGTTCTTGAACAGGTTGTTCAGTTGCAACATTCACAACAACTGTGTGTGGTTAAGGACCTTACTGCTCATGACATCATGATGCGATTGATGCGGAAAGAGAACTACTTGATTGGAATGCTCAACAAAGGAGTGCTTGCTTTTCCAATCTCCCTGTGGATTCCAGGTGTTGGCCCAACTGTCAGGACAGGTTCAAATGGAATGCAGCATCGCCTAATACTCACAAAGCCCCTTGAGTGGACCTTAAATTGGTGCATATTACAGAGCATGTTTGATCGGTATGTTTAATTTCACGTGACTTCCTGTTTAAATGTTGATTATTTAGCATATTCTCATTAGAATGTACTTCTGCAGGAACTTTTGTGTTAGGAGGGATTTCATTTATAATCCTAATGCATTAAAGAAAAGACTTATGGTAGTTGGGCTTGCAATGCTTGTCCTTGCACCATTTCTTGTTATATTCATGCTGGTGTATCTCTTCCTAAGGCATGCTGAACAATTTTATAATCATCCAAGCACAGCATCATCTCGAAGATGGTCAAATTTGTCACGGTGGATTTTTAGAGAATTCAACGAGGTACAAACTATCTCTCTCTCTCTTGACATTATGTTCGAACAAAACTTTTCATAATCAATCTGCTTGCTTCTGAAATGTTGGCAAGGATATCTGTCGAGTGCAAATTTCTGAATGTGTTCTAGTTATTTTTCAAATCTTGCGTCTTATATTTTTATTAAACTAGCAAAACCTCTTGATAAGATGAACATATTTTGGTGGTTTTGTAATATTGCTTCTAGTCAGAAGAGGATGTGTTTTTTTCTGATAACACATTTTTCTCATGAGTATGAAACAGTGCTTGATTTATTTGATGGCATTGTAATGAACAGAAGCAAGATATTGTTGGGTTTTGTTAATTATTGGATGAACGAGGGCTATGCCTGTTTAAATCTATTAATTTGTTTCTGGCATGTTAGATTGCTAGATTTATTTTGTTACAAGAAAACTTTCTTCTATTTGTCATTTTCATGCACGAGATGAGAGTCCATTTCCATAATGTAGCTTTATTTCAATAAAAGAATGAGGGTACTAGCAATTTTTGAAATCATTTCTCAGATATGAATCCACCTCCCTGAACACTTCTATAATTAAGATGGCATGTATTTATGTTGCAGGCTGACCATTTGTTCAAGCATCGGATCAGTAGCAGTGCGATGCATGCTTCAGATTATTTAAAGCAGTTCCCTTCACCTATTATTTCAATAATCGCAAAGTTCATCTCTTTTGTCTCTGGAGGCTTTGCTGCTATCCTGATCATCATTGCATTTCTGGAGGAATCTTTGCTAGAGGGCCATGTAATATACTCGCACTTATACTATCTTAAAAAGATACTAAATAATACAAAATTGGCAGTCATAATTGATGATAATGTGTATGTTTCATGATAGTCTTTTAAATTCTGCAGATATTCGGGCGCAACTTGCTTTGGTATGCTGCTGTTTTTGGAACTATAACAGCTATCAGCCGGGCTGCTGTTACAGAAGAGCTCCAGGTCCTTGATCAAGAAGGGGCAATGTCTATGGTGGTCCAGCACACACATTATATGCCAAAGAAATGGCGGGGCAGAGAAAATACTGAGAGGGTCCGTATGGAGTTTGAAACCTTATTTCAGGTAATGCAGATGAAATTCATGCATTTATATGAAATGAGACCTCCCTAATGATGCAGTGTTGATCCATTTTAACTGTTTTATGGTTTTTATGCAGTATACTGGAATGATGTTACTTGAGGAGATGGCTTCTATTTTCCTCACTCCATTCTTGCTTTTATTTGTTGTCCCAAAGGTATCCATTTCATCTCCTGATAGACTGTTTATCTAGTTATAGCTGACATATAGTTGGCTAATTTCAAGCTGGTTTGTTGTGATTTTTTGCAGCGCGTGGATGACATCTTACAGTTCATTGCAGATTTCACAGTGGATGTTGAAGGTGTTGGCCATGTTTGCAGGTGAGTCACATGTTCTTATATTAAAAATTCTGAAACCTTAAGGAATTAGATACGAAACCATATTTTAGCTTTGTTTCTTAACATTGACGGTATTCAATCCTTGACTTTATTGACCTGTCACAGTTTTAGTGCTTTTGATTTTCAAAACCATGGAAATAGCAATTATGGCTCACCCTACAATGCACCTCGCTCCCAGAGGAGTTGTCAGGGGAAGATGGAGAAATCATTTTTGAGGTATGATTTTAGCATTTTAATTGTCGATTCTTTCTTCAATTTGATAAGCTTTTTGAAACCTTGTGTTACTGTCCTTGTGCTTGCTTTACACGCACAACAAAATTCTCAGGATGAGATGCTGTTGTATTTGTTCCTTAAAGGGAACTAGTCATTCTGGGCATGTTAATCACTATTTTGTAAATTTGCCACTGTTATGTCCTCTCTTGGAAATTGAAATAAACCCTTGTAAGCCTTGCAAGGTGCCTGCTGGTAGTTTTGTTTTAATTGTTCCCTGTGTTTGCTCCTCATCTTGCATCGTTGTATTTTGCAGTTTTCAGAGTAGCTATGCTTCATGGGAACCCAACATTCAGGGAAAGCAGTTTCTATTAAATCTTAGAACTTTTAGGGACCAAAATTTGCAAGGACAGGGAGCTAGACACACGCACTCTTCTCCTAGAATGTGGCGAGGGAGCCCCGGTTTCAGAGGCCCCGGTGATAGAAACATTCCTTTTTCAAGGGAAATGCCATTTAATACTCCCGGTTTTCAGCTGGGTTCTTTGTGGCTACTTGATATAGATCATAGGAATCATCCTTATCTTCTTGATTGGTATTATACTTCTCGACCTCATAGTTCAACTAACAACACGAAAGATGCCACAGCAGTACCATTTGAAGCAGCTGAGCAACAGCATTCCAGGGATTATTGGACGCCATCCAACTTGGAACAAAATGAAGCAAGATATGATGAAGAGTTCTGGGGTCACAATTACCAGGACCGTTCAGAGTCTCATTTGGGTGCTTCTACGTCTGCCCCGTTCTTCCAGGAAAGTGTGCTTCAACATCATGACTCCAGCAACCTTGCACATTCTACTAGGAGCCATTGGTGGGCAAGAAGTGGCCCATTTGGTGCGCAGCCCCAAGCAAGTTTTCTCGAGCCTCCTGATTTCCACCAAGCAAGTTTTCTCGAGCCTCCGGATTTCCACCAAGCGAGTTTTCTCGAGCCTCCTGATTTCAACCGCTATGCTTCTGAAAATCACTACGATAATTTATCGGAAAAAAGCTTAGAGGACCATGAGCAACACTTGGACTGGAGAAGCACGAACAGGTTGGCCCGGACCACTTATTTGGATGATGACATTGAAGCGGGAAGGAGTGTGAGTCTTCTTTTTGATGACATTTATAGCAGACCACCTGACACACCCCCTGCATTTCGAGAGCCCCCTAGCTTTTGAGAGTCCATTACCTCTTCAGCAGTTTGAGGGGTTCTTGTTTTTAGATTTGCGGAATGCATATGGGTTTCCGAAGATGGACTGTAATTTCTTCTGTGTGTAAAGAGGAAACCATGTATTCTTTGTTGTACATAAGATTCATCACGAGGTTAGATTCTCAAGTAGGCCTCGTCCCAATTTGGAAGGTAACA